>NW_026623272.1:1722998-1792803 GCF_030028575.1 Malurus melanocephalus | reverse complement strand
TAGTCTATGAAAACTAGTATTCCCAAGAGATGAAGCAGTTTTAAAAATCATCACAACATCAGCTCAACTCTGATGTGCTGGAGAGAAATTTAGAAGTCATGGTCAGAATCCAGGTTAACATGTCAAGTCATGGTTACAGGAACTTCTTTGGGACCACTCAAAAACCCCACACACTTTTGTCTACCTTGTCTGTGAGGTGAGATGATACCACTGCTATTTCACAAGACTGAAGGAACAGTGAAAYATTACAAAAAATGGGATGTCTGGTAAATATGTAACATTCATAAGTGATATAAAAGAGTAAGAAAATATAGTATAAAAAATACGCAAAAACAAGCAATAGAACAACCAGAGCCAGGCAAGCAGAAACACATGAAAAATGCTGTTCAGAGATTGGAAAATGCATCAATAAGCTCTCCTTGGAGAGAGAGGCTATAAACATAGTCGCGAGACTTTATTTGGGGAAAAACCACTATATAGGCAAATGAAAATAAAATGTGTTAATCAACCCCCAAAACAACTAAAAACACTTGAGCAACTTTAAGATGCAAGTCCCCAATTGAAATCTATTAATGGTTCTACAGCGTCTCCAAAAACACAACCCAGACACAGTCTCTGGAACAAGATATTTTATCATTCAAAGTGATTGAAAAAACCTTCCTTTGTCATGCATAGTCTCAGCGCAGGTAAGAAAATACTGTCCTGGAAATAAAGCACCAGTAATGCCAAATGAAGCCAAGAGCCAGCAGGTATGGCTGAGCTGACTCTCATGTGTCCTGCTMTCCAGTACTTGGCCTCATGCTTTGCTGGTTGCCTTTGTACATTGTAAAATTATGAGTAACTGGAGCTACTCTTTACTTTCACAAATAATTAGTTTGTACTTTTCAGACATTGAGTGCTACAGAATAAATCTGACATGAAAGAAGGAYGAATAACACAAGAATCAATAATTTTTAAACACCAGACTGGAAAGACCTGCCAATTGAAGGRTGGTGTAATGCCTTGCTCACAAGTTCTCAGCTGGCTGCATCCACCTCTGAAAGGGTCCACTAACTGAATATCACGGTGTAAGTAGTAATTATTRCTCTCTTGAGCTTGAATCTAACTGAAGAGCAGAAAAAACACCATGTGATCTAAACAACCAACAAGTGACAGGCAAGAACTACCCATTAAATGATATTTATAGTCATTCATTGATAATCCACAGGCTGAACTTTGTTCTCTAATTACGTTTGAAATACTTACACAATTATGAATGCAACCATAGAAATCAGAATGATGCACAAAGACATAAAAAAGCTAAATCCATCATATAAATCACTWACATCAATTGACAATCATGACACCCCTGTATTTAGCAGTTAAAACTGTTGATTTTAACTTGTTTTGCACTTGTCTCTTATGAGAAACAATAGTCTTGCAACACTTTTGTACATTCTTTAGTTTTGCAGACTGAAGCTGAGACAGATGATATAATTTCCTCAAGCAAAACACAACAGYGGAGCCAGGGATGAATCCAGATGTCTTCATTTTCAATGCAGGAATTATTSCAGACTTCATTCCTTCATTCAGTGTTGAAGATAAATGTTACAAAAATAATTTACACTGCTTCAGGTTTATTATTTGAATTTCAGTGGAATGATCTTTTTTTTTTTTTATTTTTAATTTGGTAAGTGAAATGAATACAATGTAATCCTTGTAAATAAATCCTGCCATTGAAATTATGCTTGGAAAAAGGAAACCTTGCCTGGTATTTGCACAGGCAAAGAACTCAAATTTCAAAATAGCAAATTTCAGCAAAATAAATTGGAAGAGTTCAACCAGTCAAATTTTCTGTTTGAAAGATCAGTTTTGAACCTCTGACTTTTCTCAAAGTATGCAGAAGGAACATGTTTTCCAGAGTATTCTTGTCCGTTATGGGTATACAAACACTTACATGTCTTTTAACAACAGTTTRGGCAGTAAAGTTATTGAAGAAGCTGTGCCTCCTCATCTCCAAATTACACAGTGTTGTTAAGAGAGATGGTGACTTTTTCACAATTATTTACTTTGGAGAATATGGGAGTAAAGAGCAAATCTTATTATCTACTCACAAAAAAAAAAGAAAAAAACAAACTAAAAAAACCGCCAATCAACCTGCCAACCAAAAACAACAACAATAAACCCAAAGAAACACAAACACTAAAAAAACCAAACACAAACCTTGCATTATTATGGATACCTTGAAATGTTTAATTTCTGCTCAGTGCAGAACAAACACAGGACCACCCTCAAACAATGCCCACGGTGACAACACCTGAGGAGGGAGGCAGGAGCAGTTGGGAGATGCAACGTTGTCCTCACCAGGAGCAGCTCTAYAGAAACAGCCAAGGACAGGCTCCCTGCCCTTCTGCTCCCCTGACTCTGGGCACAGCAAAGCGCCCTTCCACCTCCCTGCTKATCCAAACCAAATTCCAGGTCTACAACGTGAACTTATTCCCCATTTTAAAAGGATTTTTGTGGTTAAAAGTAATATATTACCAGGATGATAATCCACAAGACAGCATGAATTTATGAAGACTGAATTACCGAGTCAGGGCAAGAAAACATCTTTTGGAATTGCCTCAGATTCTAATATTTTTCCTCAATAACTTTGCCCAGCAATAATAGAGAAAAAAACAACCACAGTGGTTTCTGGGTGGCTAAAGTGGTTATATCCCAGGCATAAAATACCAAACAAAACTATCTTTTAATAAAAAACTTTCCTTCAAATGTAAAATTGATACCTTTTTCKGGTTTATGGATAATTTAGCTTGATTACTATAATTGTCACAAAAATGCTGAAATATAACTCTCTTCTTCTTTAAACAAAGATTGTCTTACAGGCTTGGGATCAGTCCATTGACTCTTTTGCATTGGTGGAATAACTCAGAGGGTAAAGTTTTAAAGGGACACAGAAATTTGCCTGTCCTCAACCCCCCAGTCAGTGGAGAAAGAACACGACATTCCTATGACTGCTTAGCAGAGGCAAGGCAAAACAAGCAAGGAGCCAACAGCTCCCGAAGCATTTCCCAGCTGAAGAGGGGAGGCACACAGTGCTAGACCCTGGCTGCAGGTGCAGAAGAAGCCTTGAGATTTTTTGGGGGGGCAGGGAGTGTAGGACATGATGCTGCCCCCAACCAGTTGGCAGCAAGCTGCCTCYAGCCACATTCCAGTCAAAATGCCTCAAGCCAGCTCCACGTTGCTGCTCCCTTGCTCAGTATGGCTAATACACTTTAAGACACAATTTTATCGGCGTTGTTGCTCAACCAAGTTGCTTCTCMGAGAAAAATTGTCAGTATAGCTCCTTGAAAACACAGGCAAGATTCTAAGAAAATATTGACACTTTTTACTGCCACTATGYTAACTTCAATAGCTAAGTGGCTGCCACTAAAACATTGACAGCATTAAATGCTGTAACTGACAAACACATTCTCTGCTGAAACTAGATCATCTAATAAACAGACAGACCATACATGCTCAGCCCTAATTTGCAAGATTTAGAGTCCCTCTGTAACTAAAAGCTCTATCTAAACTATCTCTAAACTATCTCTCTCTGAAGTATTGGAGAAACTGGCTGAAATTTTACCTTATTGCCACCACGTCCTTATAAGTAGTGAGCTACTGTATCAAAAGCAAAAATGGGCCTGACAATACTCAGCTTAAAAAAAAACTGAGAAATTAATACTGAAAATCCTGCACAGCCCTGGCCACTATTTACTTACAGACTCACATGCCATTTCCTTCTTCATCACAATGTTCTCTACAAGCTTTCCTTTAGTGTCACATTTTGCACGAAGGCCAACTCAGAGAG
Organism: Malurus melanocephalus; assembly: GCF_030028575.1. Taxonomy (NCBI): domain Eukaryota; kingdom Metazoa; phylum Chordata; class Aves; order Passeriformes; family Maluridae; genus Malurus; species Malurus melanocephalus. The sequence goes on along the minus strand of NW_026623272.1, from coordinate 1,788,971 downwards.
GGACTACAAAAACTTGCTGCAAGCATTTAAAAACTGAGAAAATTCCTTGGCATTAGTGACATAGGCCTTTATAACACATCAAAACTCCTTTGTAGGGGTCTTCTGYTGTTTTTGTGTGTGTTTGTTTTCAAAACTCAAGCTCTATTTCAACGGTCAGGTCAAACATGGAATTTCACAGTGTATRTTTTGCATGCTCTCATTCATCTGTTCACTCTAACAGCTTCTCAGTTTCCATCACCCAGAATAAAATATTTCATCTCCCTGAAAGCTTAAATAGCAATAGAAATACCATTAAAACACCAGTTAACTCTTGCTCAGAAATAGTGTTTGAGTGATAGACCACAYTGGGCATTTCTACTGTTGCATGTTATAACTGCTTTTGTCAAAATGCTTTACACATRTTGGAATTTATTAGGATCTCTTCTGGTGAATAATTTGTCCTAATTTGCTTGAAACAGGGAATACTTATTAGTTATAGATTTTTTTTTTCTGGCTCTCCAATGTTTATGTTTCAGGTTTATGAAGCTTGAGATTAAAAAAAACCTCCAGTCCCAGAAACCAGCAGAATTTACAATCTATTAAGTTTACACATACAATAATCTTATCAGCAGTTCATATGAAACACAGACGAGATGAATTGTAATGTAATTTTCATTAAAAAAAACCCAACAAAACAAGCAAAACAACCACGAAACAAATAAGCGATCAAAACCAAAAAACTGTAGTATGAATAAACGTGTGAGATTGTTTTATGTGAAATCTGATAGAAAATTTGTTCCAAGGGGTTCTTCAGTTTGGAATGTACACAACTTAATACTGGTAGGACTATTTTCCACGTAATGCTTYTAAGGATAAAACAGGCTCCCTTCATAGCTTGCCTGTGTGTCAGCAGATGTCTGTTGTTAACAAGGGAGTCTTGCATACTCTATTCTCTCCTGGAGTTTTAATTTTGTTCTTTTATTTCTTTGTCAGTTCCTTTTATCTACAATGAAAGTCACACATTCTGAAAGCAGAGTTCTTTGTGCACATGGAATACCTATCTTTAACATTACCATWTATGTACATGCACATATGTTCTCTGATTCTAACAAAAAAAAAATCAAGGAATAATCTCTGGGCATATATTATTTATCATATTTGGAATTTGGATTTGAATCTTTAGTCACTGCTGTAAAATGATCCTAAACAACCTTTGATCTACCAGTTCCACAYACCCCATTTTACATGTGAGACCTTCTCATGCAAAGCAAATACATAACATTTTGTCAGCGCTCAGGTCTCTATCCCATCAATATAGGCTGTGCTTGTGGTGCACTAATGCCAAGGGACACCACTTGTCCCTGGGATACCACCACAGAGGCTGCCTTTTGTATATTACATAACCATTATTTAGTGCTTAAAATGAAAGTRCATGTCAGAGAAGCTTTAAGAGTGGATTTCTATTTTATACGTACATTAGCAAATCTTCAGAGGCTACCTGGCTAATTGAATACCATCATAATTCCCCTGCACCGAGCCTGTGGAATGAACTGCCATTCAAACATGGAATGGAAACAGAGACTGCAATATGGCAAATTTAATACAAAGACTTTTAACAGCGATTGCCAGAGGAGCTCTCAAAATTAATCACTTTCAGACAGAACAATGTTGCTAATTCCTATTTAAGTCTGAAATATTTAACATACTGATCTTCTCAGAATGTAGTTCAGAGAGTATACTCCTCCTCTTCAGAGGCAACTAGGGACCAAGCTTCTTAATAGGATTGCAAGAGCCCCAGAGTGGCTCTGCAGTAGCTTATAAAGATGGYGGGTTAGCCTGCTTACTGGGATATTTACTGCATCAGTTTAGTTCAGCAATAATATTTAAAGAAAGACAAGCCAAAATCAGCTACCAATCCTGTTGGTTTCCAAGCATCATAGAAATGTTCTGCTCCTCCCTTTTATAAGAAAAACTCTCACAGAGCTTGATGTGAGGCTCAAGGATTGCCATTTACCTCATCTGCCTTTAGACTCTCCCACATGTAGCTCATTTTATTCTATATAAGACACATAAAAATGCATTAAAAGTAATCTAATTTAATTAAACCTTTGCTTAATCATATCCATTGGAGCTGAACGGTCAGATACAACGTCAGTTTCCACAACACTTTCAAGGTTTAAAATATTATTTAAAAAATATAATGTTTTTGCACTGAAAGACCTTTTCTAACATTTATCTATAGCAGATAAGGAAATAGTTTCATATACTTTGGTTTCATTCTAAAACTGCACARGATTAAAATTAAATCTAAACTCAAGTGGATCTCGGCTATGCCACATATCTCAATCATCTTCCTCTAGCGGAAGAGGATTTATGGACTTTWAGTTGACTAATAAATGCCTTGAGCATGTAATGGCAACGTATACAGTGCACACTGTGCCACAGGGTGAAGTATCCTGTGACGTGGACTGTGGCCACAGTGCAGGACCACGTGGTGCACAATTTGTAGAGCTTTGGGAAGGAAGAAATCTGGGAGACAGCTGTCTGCCATTGCAGGGAAGTAAATCAGGAACATATGTTTGTCAGTTGTCACATTTTCTTTTAAATAACACCCTGAAATACGTACTCACAAACATAAGCACATGCACACAACAAAGCCTCCAAATATACTGGCAAATGATTCACTCGCTCCTCAGTACTGTATATCTTCTGGCATACAAAATTCCAGCTGCAGAAAACAGTTTAGCAGAAGAATATATTGAAAATCGGCTTCAAAGACCACAGAAGTTAGTGTGAGTTCAGGGAACTAAATTACACAGATTCATCTTGTTGCTGTACTGTAGATTAGTTTTCATTATATGAATCCTGCAGGCTATTGAGTGYAAGGCAGTTGTAGGTGGCTCTTGTGGAATAAGACTTTGTTTCCTCACCTTTCCATCTATATTTGATACCCATTTTTCAAGTCACTATAGACTGAAACTGTATAAAATACAGCCACACAGCATTTTTTATTTTGCTGAGAGGATGATTAAGGTGTAAAGTAATTTCTTCCCTTCAGCCATACCATTGGCCTATCAGAAGGAAATGCAAATAGGATTAATCCTCATTCTACACAAAGATTAATTTCTAGAACATTATCACCCGCTCCAGATATCCATAGGCTGTAGCCACTRGCCAACTGCAGTCTCCTCTCTGAGCAAGTAGGAGAAAACTGCTGGGGACTCTGCTAGTTCTGCTTCCAGTTTATTGACTGACCACGTGCAAATCACCTTTTCTGCATCCCAGTTACTTCAGKTGCAAGAACTGTCTTAATGAAATCCACCTCTGTATGGTATTTGAGCTTAAACCCAGAGCTAAACTCCCAGTTGCACACCACAYACCCCCTCCCTTCATGAAGAACACTTTCCACTGCCAGCAAAAAAAAAAAWTAATATCAAGGTTATTGTTGCATTCACTTCTCCTGAAAAGTTTCAGTAAAGCGCACATATCTTTCATTCTTCAAAACACCTGCTGGCCAGCTTGAGGCTGGACATTTTAAACAGGACTAGATAACTTCCTTTTTATTACTTTATGCTAATGCTTTTGTCATCATGTGCTAATCAACAGGAAAATATAGTTCCTGTTCTGGAGGATGTTAATATAAAAAAGTACTGATTTTATAAAACTATTCTTTAATTATGTACTTGAAAAACTGCTTAGATACTTGAAAATTAAATAGATCTAATGAAGTGGAATGGAGTGCTAAGTTTAATTAAACAAATTAAAAAATTTGCAGAAATGATATTAAGTGATCTTTGAAATGGAAATGGTGTGCCGAGTTCTACACTTCATGTTAAGATTACAGCTGAGTGAGCAAAATACTCCCAAATGCACCCTGGTAAATTCTGCAGGGCAAACCAAGTACACCTCTACACATTAAATTTCCTACAAATATTTACTCAGATGAAAAAACTGTCTGTGCTTCTAACAAACATCCTAGCAAAGAGGGTTTTTCAACACCCTTTTCTCTACAAATAGTAAATTGTTACTGARTTTTAGAGAGAGAATAACTTTGAAAATAATCAACCTCAGCACCCCATAAATCTCCTGAAAACCTGAGTGCTAGTGCTCTGCTTGCCCACATACCCCACTGCAAAGCCCCRCTGGTGAGCTGCCATGGCTCCAGCTCTGCCCCAACGCCTTCACTGACACGGGATTTCCCCTGAACCACTTCAACCAGGAACCCTGGTGGAAATTGTCTGCTAATTCTGAACATACATACTCAGAAAATTCACCAACTAYTGAAAAACTAGTGTGAGGCTTGAAATGAGAACATTCATGAAGTTATTGTTTTACAGCATTTCTACTTGTTTTTCCCAATCTCACCTCAGCAACCTGGGAGTTTCCAATAGACAGCCTCCCTGTGGGTTGGTAGGGAGCAACCTGCTCAGAACCACGTAGATACAAATAAGTCTTCTGCAGGGTAGTCCTGTAAGTTTACARCASCTTTCAGAGTTCAATGGCTTTTCTKAAATTAAACACAAGAAATSTATACCTCATAAAAAAAGTTCTCTACCCACCGCATTTGCTGCTGGTACAGACGATTATCAGTTGCATGTGAAGAAACACGCTCACCACACCACCAGCGCTTCGGGAAGGCTCATCGCTGACCCTGCTGGCTCTCAGAGAAGGTCATTCCTGGCATTCCCGAGCCCTGGGGTGGCAGTGAGGATCCCGATCCAGCAGGATGCTCTCTCAGAATTCCACACCCCAACATGGGCGCTCCTCGGGTCCAGCCGCCCATCGCCACCAGCGGGGCACAGGCGGCCGGAAAGGCCTCGGCTCTCTGCTGCAACAGCCACATTTGGGTTCTTTTAAAGCCGTAATTTGAGGATGTGAAACACATGCTGGACTGTCAGCCAAGCTCCACGTTGTGTTGAAATCGACGGGACTCACGATTGCCGCGTCACCGCTGGGGCTGGCGAGGGCCTGAGGACACCACGGACGCTTTGGCACCTTCCTTCTGGTGGCTGAGAGATGAGGATTCTGTTCCAAGAGCCCGCCTGGAACAGCGACTGTTCCCACACACACGGGCCCTGCTGGGACCCTCACACCAAAACGGTGACCACGACACAGAGGAGCGGCCTAAGGTGAGGTGACATTGGGCCCAACACATGGACAGGCCAAGGGTAACACCACACACAAATGGACACCCTTTGCTCACCGCAATGAGGCCAGAAATGAACACAGCATAAAATAGGAGCAGGGGCGAGGATGTCTCGTGGAATTTGGGCACATTGAGCCACTAGCACTGGGGTGGGAGCATGTCTGATTTTAAGTTAAACAAGCACTACAGTCAACATATGCTACCCATGCTGCTCTGAAACACTGAAATTCCAGCATAGACAACCTCATTCTAAATGTAAAAAWCCCTCACTCACCTACCTCAAACCAAAACAAGGCACAAAAAACTCCTTAAGGGGTCTGGTTGTGACTTTTAGCTTTGAGAAGGGTCATTACTCCGTACAACTACCAAAGAAGGTGCAGCCAGRTGGRGAGRTCAGTCTCTWCTCCCAGGTAACAATCAACAGRATGAGAGGGAATRGCCTYAAGTTGCACCAGGGGAGGTTCAGATTGGGTATTATAAACAATTTATTCAGCAAAAGGATTGTCAAGCATGGAAACAGGCTGCCCAGGRAAGTGGTGGAGTGACCAGCCCTGGAGGGATTTAAATGATGTGTACATGTGGCCCTTAGGCACAGTGCTGAATTAACTGTCATGCTTGACGATCTTAGCAGTATTTCCTAACAATTTCTACAATATTTCTTCTCTCTCACACTCTCAATTGCAACTAGTTTCGAAAATGAGGGAGAAAAGAAAGGCACCTCACCACTAAATATGATACCTGAAAAGCTTTCAAGGAGACTTAAAATACACGTTTGTCTGTCTTCATAATGAGTTGAGCTCAGAAGTCACAGAAAGGTCATATCACAAAGGGAGTGGCTCCTGAGGCRCAGGGAAGCTTTTATTACTTTAACTAACCTCCTTGAGGGCAATTTCACATCCATAATACAAACTATTCAAACAATGTGCAATGGAAGTGGGTAAATGATCACCTTGTATGTGCTCAGATTTTATTTTGYTCTATTTAAAATCTGGCAGAGCTAATTCTTTAATCCAAAATTTKTAATGTGCTCAGTTATATCTGAAAGAATTTTTTGTCAGCACAGCTGAATGGCATAGTAATTAATAATAATCCTAATGATCAGAGCTTGKGAAATAAATTTTTACTGAATAAGCAGAATTAAATTTCTATATAGTCCTCTTGCATCTGAAAGGAATGCTTGCATGTCTCTTTACAGTCTTACATTTAATAGATAAAATTTGACTGGTGTGTGGCTGTCTTTTAGATATACKGTACAGAAATGGGAATGATTTTGTAGTATATGGTATGTATTATAAATGTACAGAACTCTAAAAAGGTATACCGCCTTCTTCCTGTTACTAGGAAATCTTATTAAGTTCTCACTTTTGATGAAATCACCTATACTGCAATTTTTCCCCCTGTAGATGTAGGAGAGGAGAAAGCAAACTCCTTTTTTTATTTGTCTTTTCAGAGTGCTATGTGTCTTCTTCCTTCTCAGTTTTTGGTGTACAAGAGTAGCATCACCTGCTTTGTGCATAGCCCTACCCCAATCATGGCATAGCACAATCAAAATCAAGGAATAATCACATTCAATGCTTTTGTCCCAGGTGTTACCAAGTTTAACACAAGCAGAGACCAAGTAGGACAATTCTTCCTGCGTATACAATCCATCTAATCCAGGAGCTGTAAACCCTTCTCAAAGACAGTTCAGCAACTTCATCCCTAMTTGGATAGGAGCAAAACAGAGTAAGAAAACTAATTACCATCAGTTTTTAAAATATTTAGGCTAATATAAATATCCAAGCCAGCTCCCACCCGGTGTCTAACAGAAGAAAAGGCTCTCTGGATTTCAATTTTAGCACAAGGCAAGAGCCCACTTGTCAAGGTACCTCAGACCTTCAGCACTCCAGGGGTGTTTTTGTGCTACATGGAACCATTCCAGGTGTAAGGCAGATGCTCTTTGAAGGTTCTGTTACAAGAAATACCAGCATTTTTTTTCCTATTTTGCACTCTGTGAGCTCCAAATGCATCCAATACCTAGTGAAAGAACCTGCCTGTCAAGAAAAATGGAGCTGGAGATTTCTGGGGGAAAAAAACAACTAAACAACCACCTCACCAAAAGAACATAGGGAGAGAGGAGWAAAAGTAACCTAATTTAATCAGAGGTTAGTATCATTAATCAAGGCAAAGATGCTTGAGCCAACAATAATGTGTTAGAAGTGTATAATAGAAAATAGTGAAGAAAACMAACTAATTTTTAGGAATTACTAAGGAAGAAGAAAACTCTGGGACAAAATCTGATAGCACTGGCTTGTTTTACCACCACAGAACAGCTCAGTAAAAACACAGGACAGAAGAAGGCTCCACTCAGTTAAACACATGTCAAAGAAAAGCAGATTCTGAKACTCCATTGAGACACTTTGATCATTAGTCTTTAAATTTTGACCATTTCAGCCTAGGGTTTCTATTTCACTTTTTCTTAGAGTAACACCAACTACACATTTACTTCAGCAACACAAAATGAATGAGATTCTCACATGGCTCCAAGAGGCAGGGCTTTAAGCACAAAACCCCTAATACAGGAATATCACTAGGCCTGTAATAAAATTAAAAGGCTTGACATCACTGCTGTGCCACCTTTACAGTTTTGAATGGCTCTGAAGACATTTTCTTCTCACAAAGATCAAATAGAAAATAAGGTCTAAAGGAACTGGTCAGTATTCTTCAGTGCCTGCCAAAGCCTCATTGCAGCTCTGCTTTTGAAGTCACTAACCTGAGTGCTTACCACACTCAAGTGCAGCACAGATTTATAATATGTTTTTATTTAAAGAGAAGAAACAGCCTACAATACCAGGCGTGAGATGATATATATCCTGTCTGTTCTGAATGAACTGCTGTAGCAGACATTAAAAAGGAAGGGTGYGTTTTAAGAATACCACTTCAGAAAAAAAGATTTCACCCACTAAACCTATTTCATCCTCACTTATATCTTATTTTTAAGAAGGGAAGACAGAATGAATTAAATTGAAAGCCACGTATTAAGTCTTTAGAATTTTCACAGAAGTTTATTGAACAAAACTCCTAAGAAGCTGCTTGCTTTTTTTATCCACAGAAACGTATTTATAGGAGCTGAATTCTAATAAACACAGATTGCAGTGCAAAGAAAAAAAGGTCAGCAGTGTGTGCTCAAAGCTTTATTGATGTCTTGTCAATCAATCTTTTATTTTGTTGTTTAATTTTTTTTAAAAGAAAAAAATGCATGTAAGCACTTTTTCTCCTAATAGTGGATTTATTGAGCATTTCAACAAATCAGATCATAAATACAATAAGGAATGATGGCCGATTATCAACTTTGTGTTTTCAGGTCAGGTTGTAAATTGACCCTGTGTTCACTTCTCTTCTTTCTGGGGAATAGCTAAGGCCCTTTTCAAATACAATAATTTCCAATAAACTTTTTTTTCCATGCATTCAACATACCAGAAGAGCAAGTTTATAGGGAAAAAAAGCAACCCTGCTAGACAAATCCATGCAGTCACATATATTGCCCCTCTGTAAACTAGTTAAAATAATAAAGCTGACTCTTAAATCTGAGAGTGGTGAATCCAAAGGATGTAAAACTTTAGAGCATGGCCTCTAAAATCGTAGCTGGTGTGAGGTCTTTAGAGCCCAGTAACAGCCTTCAGTCCYGATCCTGCACATGAGAGGAAGAGCAGCAGCCCTTCTGACTCTGGGTAAGTGATCACCCCTTCTTTCCAAGGCAAACCAGTCAGCCTTTCCCATCTGGCTGCAGCCATTTCTCAGCATTTGATTTCCCAAACTGTTTTCCAAACATGCCTTTYGGCCTTGTAATTTTGAGAGCCAGCTACCAGCAACTGCATGTAGTGATTCAGACTGCCCATCGTGTTACAATGTTATTTGTCACCAATTCATCTTGCAACTTCACCACGCTCTTTAATTTTTTATCTGCAGGTTCATGTTGAGAAGTTGACAATGAGGTGTCTATTGTGGCAGARGATTCTTTTGCCTCAGTTGACACAGTGCAAAGTACAGTGACATAMTATTTTTTCCCCTTCCAGTGTACATTACTTTGCATTCACTTGCTGTCACGTTGTTACACTTCCTTAGTTAGGTCTGTTGTTCTTATACGGGGTTCCTTCCCAATATAAAAAAATAACAACATGCAAACAGAAGAAAGCACAGGCATTAGCAGAGAACCTCAGAACCTCAGAGAGGATGGAAACCACATTTTACTCTATGGGAAACATCCATCTCATGAAATCCTTCACAAATTATGTAATGCTTACACCTGCAACTCCATTGATCTCTCTACCCATCTTTTCCATAATTCAGTACACTGGCATAGTCTAAGAAGCAACCTTGATGTTTTAGTTGGTAAYTTTCTGCTGTACAGCAGCAGCATGAGCAAGCATGTAAGGGCATTCATGCTACTGTATTTTGATGGTCAAAGCATTCTCATTTTTACTATTTCAAGTTTAGAATTCACTGGCGGTGAATTGTGTGTCTCAGGCTGGATAACTATGGCAATTAAATCACTGCTGAAGCCACAAATGTAAATGAGGTCACAGAAATGCTCTTTGATTGTTTTCACAAAAGTTATGAAGTCACCTTCTAAAGAGAAAAGCACCTTCACATTTAGCAGTGTGTACTGAAAGACCAACTGACACACATTTTGGAGCTACTGTAGTTTGGCATCACGTACAGCCAAATTTTACATGACAAACATTTGTCTTTCCTTCTTAGTGCYTGACTACACTGTGACATTTTATAAGGGCTGACAAGTGGTTCTAAATAAACCCTCTTGCAGCTGGCATTACGCTGTGACAAGGACAGTGCATGTGACTTCTTTTTTTCTCCTTTGTTTTGTAAGAGATGTGACTCACTAACACAGGCTAACAAGATTTAGCTACATAATGCTTTCTGAAGGGTCTAAACCAAACTGATTGCCATCTCTTGCAAGCATCATACAATCAGCTTTTAATTTCATTAAATGTGTTTAAAATTTACTGTTATTATCTAAAATCTGACAAAGTATTCCTTGAAAGAATTGTTTTGTATTGTATTTTCGCATTCTGCCTTTAATAGCATTTGATTGGCTATTGAATAATTTCAACTGTCTGACTAGATAGCTCATTCTTGTTACTTTTTAAACATAAGTAGAATAGAACAATAAATAATGTAAATGCACTTCACGTTCAAACTTTTATTAAACTTTCACAAAATTTTGACATACACCAGGGCCACATGAAAATTCACAACAACAGATAAACAGCCCCTACAATGAGCAATAAATCAGATCTGAATCTCCCTCCAAAAAAAACCCCACTTCAGGAAACTGTTTTTTATTATTTGGACAGCTATGACTGTGTCTCTCATCATGGAACAAAAATCTCTGTCCAAGTGTACATTTGGGACAGATCTTGACGTTTTGATTTTTTTAGATAGTTCAACTGATTAAAAAAAAAAAGTGCATCTTAACAAATATAAAGAAAATGTCTTTAGAATCATAAACTGGGACTAGAACCATTTCAGCATGATTCATCTCTCGGTTGGAGGGGAATATTTCCTTCACAAACAAGGATAACAGTCTTCCTCAAGGAACCGCTGTCCCTTTTTGCTTTCATTGTTTCTAATATTTCAGGAAGAATAAAAATACTTAAATAAAGATATAGATTTACAATATTCCTTTCAAATCTGGAATGGCAAGGCTTTCATTTCGGGAAGCAACTTAATCAGGAAGATATCTGGATGGGGAAAGAGCCTGTAACTTTGGAGTTCTGGGCTGTCATTTGAAATTCAGACCTAAACTTAAACCTCCATTTTTCAGAGTGGGATTACATTTATTTTATAACATTGAAGAATAAGCCACAAGTTCTTTCCTTCTTGCCAGATCCCTGCTATAGAATGTCCTTTTCTTTTCGCTTTACAAAGCATAAAACCAAATTCYATTATTTACTTCTATAGTACACAAATTTAAGTCTTTCCTTTAAACAAGCAAACGATACTGATCCAGAATTAAAATAGCAGTTTTAATATCAACAGTGGTTCTCCACCTCAAATCATTTACACCAAAATCCTGACTGCACAGAAATCAATGGCAAAAGTCCAAGTGACAGGAAGGTATTAATGTCACATTCACACCTAATGCAAACTGCCATGCACTTAAGTAGCAGAGAGCTGTTAAAAAGGATCAAATCTCAGCTTTCTGTCCYGCTGCATTTAGTTTAACAGTATGAATAAATGTGCAAATATTAAATCACTCCAGAAATTTTACAAAAGGAAGTTTTTTCTTTCTTCCACTCMTTTTCACGAAAAGGATCAGAGAGAACAGATGAAATGGGAACAGTTCTCTGGAGAACATCTGGTCCCAACTCCATTCAAGCAGAGACAGCTGGAACAGGGTTCCCAGGACCAGTTCCAGTTGACCTTTCAGTCTCCAAGGATGGAGACTCCAGATACCTCCCTAGGGAGACAGATCCTAAGTACAACCAGCCTTAAGGTGTAAACATGTTTTGTTTTGGATTTGCTTTAAATTAAACGRAATTTCTTATATTTAAATTTGTGTCCATAACCTCTTGTTCTGTCATTGAGCAGCACCTACAAGAGCCTGTCTCCATGTTCTGTACAACCCTTAGATGTTCAAATGCATTGATAAGGTCTCCGTCCCTGAGCTTTCTCTTTTCCAGGCTGAACACCTCTGCCACTCTTCCTAAAAAAGACACTCCTTAATCATCTCAGTGGCCCCTTTGCTATGCCAATGTCAGTCTTATACAGGGAAGACCAGAACAAACTCTGAACCCTAGGAAATACACATATGCAAATATCTGTAAGGGAACTAACCAGACACTTCATYATCATTATTGTGTGTTTTATATAGGCTTTCTGATAGACATGATACCATGCAACAGAGAAATTGTGTGAAGGCAGAGATTCCTTGTCTATGATAAAACATTTATTTGTCTCTGCCAATATAGTCATTACTATATTTATCCTTCCAGCAWCCCTTTGAGGTAAGGAATACTAATATACAGATTGTACACATGGAGAACAGAAGACACCTAATATCACACAGGAAATACGTGGAAGACAAGGAATGTCTGTGCATTWGCCTAAATGTTTTACAGCAGATGTGTGACATATAAAGTAAAAGACAAGCTACTAATGGAGAAAACTCAGAATGCTGCAGGATTTTAGGAAAGTATATTCTAAGGTGTATATTCTGTTTTCCTAGCATTCCACATGGAAAGCATACAGAACTTTTCTTYGCCTGTGTTTTCATTAGGATCTTGGCTAGACTCAAAGTGGAAAGAAAATTAATTTAAAATCTGTTAAAGAACTATTTTTTTTTCCTATGTTGTCAGTTAGTTTAGGTACTTTCCTGTCTGTCTCCAACAATTATATCCTGGACAGAAAGTGCAAACCCTCAGCTTTTATTTTGTCATGTTAGAACACGTAAAATCCTTTTGCTTCTTCTCATAAAACAGGGTTTTCCATTGCCTTAATAATCCTTCTGACCCTTYCTTACATCTGTTCCAGTTTTACTGAACATTCTTGTCCATGGGTGACCAACACTACACAATATTTCTGAGGTTGTACCACTTCCTCTATAATAACACCAGCATTTCCCCTCAAAATGCTGCTCCTAGTGCATCTTAAGGTTGCRCTGCCTTTTTCACTGCTGCATCATTGCTTAAAACAATTCTCTRTATAACTCACGATATACAGCAATAGAAGTATGGAATCACTATAATTGAAATATGGTTGGGTTTTGAGGAATTTCTTTGAAGAAGAGAGCAGTGGACACATTTCATAGATTACTCAAGAAGCCTTTTCAACTGAGAAGCATATGGAGATGTGAGAGAAAAGAAGAGATGGAAAGAGAGAATTGGTGGGTGTTACATAAAAATGGAGCAGGAAGATGAGAGCATAGGATAATGATTTCTTATGTGCAACAGCAGCAGGATATAGGCACCCTTTCCTGTTAGGCAGTTCTCTGCACAGCTCTACACAGACAGAGCCTGACTCTCCTAATTTCTAAAWGAAAGAGAATGGTTTGGAGAGGGTGTTTTTAGAGAGCCTAATCTGGGAAAATTATAGACAATGTCAATGTTGAAACCTGAAGTCTATCTCTTCGAATAAGCTTTGAACAGCAACAAGGGTCTGAACAAACCAATTTCTTCACACTTTTGCCTCAGCATTCAGAAAGAACTACACAGGTCGTAAAAACAGAACTTTMTGCTGCCACTAGAACAATGCTATTGTTGCAAAATGAATACAGAAATCACTCTATTTTGTTACTTTATGATAAAAATTAAGATAGTACCTTTTAACATATTCACCTAATGTAAAAGGAAGATTTTCATAGAGCTGCCATAGCCACAGAACTTATAAAAAGCTAGAATCTTAATTCCTTCTTTCTTTTTTGCTATCTAAATAAACAAAAGGAATTTTCAGTGTCCAAAAAATCAATATAATTATGAATTTGCATCTGAATATGAAGTTAATGAAAAAACTTTCACAGTATTAAAATACAAAGTGCATTTTATATTGTATATATATTAAATATACATCAGTAAATACAGAATGATGTAGTCAATATTCTCAAAGTAAAATTAAAAAGCTGACAATTCATTTTGATTTTTTTTATGTAAATAAAGATTTCAGCAGCATCGGCATGTTTTTATGAAACATCTTTCAGCTTAACTTTTTAGTTTTCAAGTAAAAAATATTGTATTGAATTCTTTTTAAGCTCTAATGAATGTCAACTGGCCTTTTCATAGGAAAAACCTTGAAATCCTTAGTCAGTCAAAACCCTCATTGATTGCATCCTCTGATGTTAAAAATTATTCATTGCTACTATATTCCCAGAAAGACAGAGAATGTTGAAACCTGAACAAATATGTACTGATTATTCACACATCTTTTTATGCAGTGTGTCTTTTTCTTACACAGACAGCCTTCTGGAGAGTCACCACTGGAGAAGGACACAAGTCATCGTGCAAAGACTTCAATCATCTTATTACATAGAGCTTCCAGGTCAAGGAGAGACAAGGCCATGTAAATGTAAGTGATCCTTAATGAGTTCTTTACCCATAGCTGTATTAAGGCACAAATAACCATAAAATGACTCATTCTATTGATTTTGAATCCAGCATAAGACTTGAGTTATTTCTAAACCCTGAAGAACAGTGGTGGAGAGTTAGAACATCTTCAAGCAGGGCTGTAGTTGTTAACAGAGTAAGATGACTTCAAGAGTCATTGTCAAGTAATCAGTGAACATACAGGGACAATTGCCTGTGACCTGGGAATGCTCTTGCCACTGCCTGAAACATGACAGGAGGGAGGACACCCACAATACCTTCTGCATAAAAACTCCAATTGCATTTAATTTACAACAATAAGAGCACAATTCTCCCAGCGCCAGTAGATCATACTCCAGCAAATTTGCAGTCAGCAGATCAGAAATGGCTCCTGTGGGTCAGGTAAGTTGTCTGTCTGCTCTCTAAGTGGGGCTACTGCTGGCTGTGTGAGAGAGGTGGAGAAGCCCATGCAYTTTGCATCTGTGGAAAGGCTTGCATACAAGGAAAATATTTTTACACACCTCACCAGTTAGGAAATGCTTTTGCTAGCCCGATAGAGTCTTACTTGACTTCTAAACTCCAGGTAATATTTTACAAGCTYATCTCTTTTTACATATACCTGTTTCTGGCTGGATGGATATTTCATAATTTGCTGTGAAGTCTGTCTTCCTTTAAGAATCCCTAAGTCAAAATCATGGACATCTTTTTCACCAAATAAAAATCCACAATTGTAATGCAGCATTGGTTGGGTTTTGGCAGTAATACATTGTCTTTTAAATAAATATTCACATACAAGCTCTGTATGGCCACTATTTCKCAGCTCTTTTTATTGGCTTATTTAATATCTGATTCTGTTTCTATTCTAAGTCTCTTGCTTTATGAAAAATCTTATAACGAGTTTTATAGGCTATGTAATTTCTGAACAATTCCTAGAAACATAAATCAGCTTACTCTTTCTTCACTTCTAATTTCACACTGCATCACCTAAACATCCTAACATTGTTTTGTCCTTTGACTCTTCTTCCATTTAAAAATACCTATAGTGCAATTAAAGAAATCTACATAAATAATACAAAATATATATATACTGCTAGTGGGCCTGCTTATATCTGTGATCTCTTCTTTGCAATATATACATAATATATATAATACCAAACCCCAGTTTGCATGCTGTTGCGTTTTTTCCCCTTYAAAATGCATTTTAATTACTGCAGGAAAATTGAATTTGCCTGTGCATACATTAAGGTTAACCATGCAGTCAGTAAGGAATGAAGCACTAAAAATCAGTTGTGTAACCAAGAAGGAAATACATATTTGAAATCATGAGCACTATTACAATTACTTTGTACGAGAAATAGCTTAGTTACTTTCTGCTTTAAAATTGGATAACTCTAAAAGATACTAAGCTGTTTCCCATGCTTAATTAGGAGCTCAAATTCACTGAAAAACTCCTGAAATGCCATAGTCAATGGCAATAAWGTGCCTTTTTAAATTGTTTTCTGGGATGTCACAGAATCTTTGAGACAAAAGTGTTATTACTTGAAAACTTTATGGCATGCAGCAGAAAGTTATCGTATCCTCGTCTTACAATTTTGCTAATAGACAAATTGTCKAAATCACTACAAAAAAACTTGGAAACAATTTACAGGGTACCATAAAATTTAATTAATGTGCAATTAGTGGTACAGGAAGACTACTCCARGGTCTCCCAGGMGCCTTCTCRTCTCCAGGCTGACCAATCCCAGCTCTCTTAGCCTRTCTCCATTGCTCTCACCATCTTTGTGCCTCTCTGGACTGGTTCCATCAAGTCCATGTCTTTTTTTATGCTGGGAGCCCCAAAGCTGGCCCAGCCCTCCAGATGGGTCTCACAAGAGTGGAGCAAAGGAGCCAGAACCCTGTGCCTTGACCTGCTGGCCACAGTGCTGGGAATGGAACCCAGGGTGCAGATGAGCACATTGCTGGGTCATGTTGAGTTTCTTGTCAATCAAGTTGTTAAGATTGTTATCAGTATTTCCCTTCAAACCTCCATTTTTAGAGAATTTATATTACTTGACTGTTAAAATACGTTTCTGGGCAGAAACAAGGGCGCACTGTGCACAGGCAAATTTTTAAATTAWAAACGGCCTCCAAAATTGCTCCAGCAATTTTCTGCACACAATTGTTTCCATGTGAAAAGATCCGCATTTAGTCCTGAAAACAGCACACACACAAAAAAAAAATTACGAACTTAGCATTCAATCTTAAGTAATACTATGACCCTCAGTTATTATTACTGTGAATATACACACTAATACCCAAACTCCAAATTAGTGAGATTTGGTAGATTTGTCCCTGAATTTGTCTATAATTACATAAGAAGTCAGAAAGTGCAGGTTTTGGAGTAAGTTTGAAATAAATTAAGAGATTATTCAATAGAATCTCAAATCAGTAACCATTTTCTTTCCTAATATACAGTTTTGTCCCTTGGGAAAAATGTGGAAAGAAGTAGCAAAATGATTTGTCTTTAGGTTTTTAATATAATTTTTCAAATACTCATTTTTATTTCCTTAGTGAATAATGTCATGTAAATCTTATCAGCTGACACTGTATCACTAAATTAATTTTTTTGCCTTTACCTGTCCAATTATTCTAGTTTTTAACCAGTTTTCTTTTTCCAATGGTAGATAAGATCAATATTACAAACCATTGTCTGTGTATTAATAGACAATTTAATTGCCAAAAATGTCAGCACTTTTAAGCAAGATAAACACTTCTCTTAATCCAAAATGTCAAAGCAATCATCTATGCTTTACTAAACCAAAAAATCTTTTAAAGAACAGCGTAACAGTAGGAACCCATGTCAGCAAATTACAAAGCAGAGTCAAGTTGCTAAACTGTTTCTAGCTTCAATGGAGAACACACACACACCAAGCAGCCAGCATTTCTCATTCCCTCAAATCCTCAGTCTCTGAGCAACACAGGTAAATAGATGAGTTGGAAGTGCCAGATCACTTACTGATCTTGCTCAGCAATATATTTGTAACAGTGACAGAATAAGACTCTCAGGAATAAAATGCAAGAAATTAAAATATAAGAAGTTATACCTTCCTCCAGAAGGAGTTCCCTACAACTACATATACGTGTGTATATAAAATGTGTGTCTGTGTATATGTACGACTAGTTTAAAAATTATTCATTTATTAGCTGTTTGTTCTACTATTGCATTCTTTTGTAATACTCATAAAGACACTTCTGCAGCCACCCCCCTCAGACTTTGGGAGATAAAACACAATTTTAATTTTTTGGAATTTGTACACCAGTTAAACTGCTCTGCATGCATGTGGYTTGAGCACAATCTACAGATGCTGAACCTTTGCACTAAAAAAAGAATTAATAAAAAYATTTTCCTACTGCTTCCCTGTGAGAAATGCTCAGAAAATACTTTTCCTAACCTAGCCATCTAAGGCTCGATGCAAACACTGAAAAAATTGGGCTGCTTTCTGTTCTTTTCATATGACCAAATGTTTAAGCACTTGGAACCAAAGTTTCAGATTTGTACTTTCTAAGTTGACAACAGTGAACAAATATACAAGTCATTTAAGTCTAATGCAAAGAACAATATAATTTTATATACATAGATTAAATATCCACTGGAGGCTGGTTTAGCCAGTCCTGTGGCATGTTCCCTACTTTACATGTAGAGTTAGTTCTTCTCTCTAAGRAAATATTATGGTTGGAAAGGGAATTTTAGTGCCCTGTCTTAAAACTGGTTTTCTTTTCTTGACTTGGAGATGCCAATAATGTATAAGTGGTTTTGAGGAGACTTTTATTATTCAATAATGACATTGTTTTATTTCTGGTGTGTGCATACTGGGTTATTTTTTTTTTTCATGTTCTATTATGCTCAGCCCACACAACTTTTTTTTACTATTAATGAAGTAATTGTGCTTAGAAAGCCAAATATTGAATCTTTGGCTATAGCAAGGTAATTCTTTTCAGCACAGAGGCAATGCTGTGGTTCAGCAAGCAACTGAATTTGGCTCAGGAATGATAGGAGCTACCTTTGAGAAGTTTCTTTAGTGCTCAACTCACAGAGTGGGTTAATAACATAGGCCTTCTCTCTCAAGGTTCACAGATAYTCCCATTACTCAATGGGACTATTCCTACATATACACATTTTCAGAATAAGCAGGAAAATGTGTATTTAGCTAGCAGATAGTACAACCCAGCATATCCACAAACACGTGAGCTGAACACACAAACATGAACTCCTATCAATGCACTAACCCAGAAAACACAAGGACATTGCTTTTGTAGACACATACAATGTAAGTTCTCTATTCTTCTCAAAACTCTGTCTTTTGGTTTGAAAGAAGCGAACTCCACCAATTTCTATGCTTTCCATCAAAGCCACTGCTCTCTGAGTCCATCTACCCCTTGCTGGAACAGTAGAACAGGGGTACAAGATGCTGTGCACTTCTTAATCCMAAGTCATCACTGTCCTATCCAGTCCGCACCTCAACAGTACAAAGTAATGAAGTACTGAGGAGATCCTGGCTCTCTTGTAAAATTTTGTGAGGTCACATGGTGACATGATTTTGAAACATTTCTCCCTTAAAATTCTGCCCTTCCTTAGCGCAAATTCAGCGTGTAAGGCTACCATATCTTTAATAAGATGTCTACAAGAATTTCCAATTAATAATGAAGTATAAGAATTTGCATGTATTAATGAAAATGTTACTATTTTAATTGCACATGGATATTGCATTACCTAAGCTAYGTTCTTTGCTAACAAATAATTTTGAAAAATTCTTAATACACATAAATTTACATCTGTCCATTACCTTACCATAGACATTTAGATTTTCTCTGTAAGAAATACACACAGAACTCAGCATTTTAAAGACAATTACTCAGCCTGTAGGCCTCTTGCTTAACTGCTGTTGGTATTTTTACACACTTTCTTCATCAACTAATTTTTCTTTCCAATGATGTCACTGCAATTATCTCTATTCAGCCTGAATGTTTTACATTACTTAGGCAGCTAGATAGCTGTCTTAGACTCGAATYGCTTGGCCACTTTTGGAACTCGGGCCCCTGTAAAATTTTGCTTCTCTGCTTTTCGGGGTGGTTTCCAGCCAGCCATCATGGTATTGCTCTGAGGGTAGGTGGCMGTCATTCTGCATTTCTACATCCCAGCGCCTTGGCTTTATTGTAACATGGGAGCAATGGTTTCTCTGAGCACACTGGCTCRTGTCACCTTTTCCTTGGCAGGTCAGGCAGCAATCACAAGTTCAGCAGAGGCGCTGTGATTGAAATCGCTGGCATCATTCGTGCATTGGAGTGTCTCTGCTAAGACTCATAGATTTATTCATTGATCAAAGCAAGTTCCCCAACCAAAGTTCCAGAAAGCACTTTTACTTGTGCTTAATTTTAAGTCTGTGGGCAGTTTCATACTTCAAAACTTCTGTGTTTTCCTGGACTGGAGTCCTTGCCAGCCATTATGAAGTTTGAAAGGTTTGCTGTAACAGGGAAGCCCCAGAAAGCCTGCCCATTTTCCTACACATTTCAAGGAATCAGTATCAGCATAACATGAACTAACAAAGGAATGAATAGTTTGTTTGGCAATATTCCTTAAGCATCTAGCAAATAATTTATTATCAACAATTGCCAATAATACAGCAGAAGCCTCTCTTTTGTTTCCTCTATTTGCCAAAAATTCCTCCTCATTTTAGTAAGTTTGGYTGAACAGGGCAAAACATGCTAGTAACATTTTGAAAACTGTCTTTTTCATCTACAGTGACAAAGACCTTTCCTCCACGGCAACAGCAGAAAACAGCAAAACCCTGTACCTGAGTTAATAAATAAGAGCAAAACAGCTAAAACCTTGGGATTTAGCATTTCTTCCAATTGTGATTTTCCAGAGTCCCTGTTCATCAGCATTTATTATTTAACTTTTAGCTTCATAGCATTTCCTTTTCACTTGGGACTTGGGTTATTGCTTTGCAAATTGTATATTAATATTGCTTACCTACAAATACTTTACGTACGATCCCAAGGGCAGTGCTGTATGCATTTTGATGAACATTTGAACTTTTAAAATTCAGTAGCATTTATTTTAACCAGAACTAAAAGAYGAAGTTGAATTCCAAGTTTGGTGATTAATTTGCATCTACTTAAAGACAGACTAAAGTAGGGCAAAATGCACTCCTTTGCAGAAGATTTGCAATTAGGCTGTTGTTTTGTTTGAAAGCTCCCAATAACAGACTTTATACGCTTGAAAAAGCCAGTCCTGACATATGCCATGAAGAGAAAATCCTTGTTTTAACTAGGAAGGAGCAAAACAAAATGCATTTAAAAACATATGCCTGCTTAAGAAAATTTTGGACTGTAACAACTTTTGAAGAAACCTGGCAGAGYAGTTTATAAAACAAACAGTTGTTCCCTCTTTGGATATTAGTAAGACATCATGAGAAAATTAGAAAAGCTAAAGTATTCTCAGATGTTTRCAGTGAACACTCCCCAGTTCAGTGTTTGGAAAAGCCAACGTGTAAAATTTCCCATAAACAAAAGGTTTTTTAAAATGCCAATTCTGGGATGTTCTTGGCTGAGATTGCTGGAACAAATAGAAATAGGTTTGTGAACATAAATAGCTGATGTGACGTGTCCYTGGCAATATCTGTGCTAATAAGCCAGAGATAAAAATAAAGAAAAGAGTAAAATTACAATTCAAAAAGTGACAGAGCTGGGAAATCGGGAGCTTGGATTGCCTGTCCATTTTCCCTCCTTCTGTTACAACTTGCTGTTTGACAACACCTGGTATAAAACCTGTCACCAGACCCTAATCCCAGAAGCAAACTTCATTCTGAATGCTCTCAAACAATATAAGGGTATGTGTGAATCTCCCATCTTGCAGCAACGCTCTTGCAGYCCCAAGTCTTTCAWGCAGTASCTGACTATATGGATGACAGTGTGCCTTTCACAGAAAGGGCTTTCTTCTGTTTCTGCTAGGCCCAAAAGCTAGTCGAATCTTTTTTATTTCCAAAAAAAAAATTAAAAAAAAAATAAAAAAAAAAAAAAAAAACAAAAAAAAAAAAAACAAAAAAAAAAAAAACCACACGAAAACCTTATAGATAAATAATCAAATTTCAGTAAAGCGTATCTAGAAGATAAAATGCAGAGCTTTGGAAATACACCTGTGAAGAAGCGATGAGAAGCAGAAGGGACAAAGCCCAAACTCTGGGAATAAAAGGAGTTTCTTAACTTTCTGTCATGATTTGATTAACAGCAACAGGTTCCAGGTTTGATTTCTGGCTCTTTTCTCAGAAACCTAGGAAAATTAAACCAAACTGGTTGAGTGTTCAGTGAATGATACTTTCATCTTTGCAGTGAATGAAAATGYGTAACTTCACTGGGGGAATAGAGGTGAAAAGAGTAAAAAATTAAATTCCCTGAAGAGCTGGTTTTCCCCTAAATATAGTAATAATTAGTTAAATCATTACTCATTCACAATCACAATGAATAATTTGATCCTTCTTGACCAAACCCTTTATTCTCATCTGCTTTAATCTAGAACAGTTTGCATTACCAATCTTCAAGCATTAGATTTTAGATGAGATTAGATGAATTACATCACAATGACCACAGTTAGGTATTGAATTACCAAGTCTTTCCTGTTTCATTACAAGTATACAATGTCATCAGAGTTTGGGGGGGAAGTTGTTTTGGGATATGGATTGTTGTGGTGGGGCTTTTCTCAGCGTTTTTTGTTTTGTTTGGGCTTTTTTTTTGTTTTATTTTGTTTTGTTTTTTTTTTTAATTGTGCCAAATAGGCAAAACAAAATACAAAGTGAAGTTGTTTTAGACCTCTCTTACTACCACTGCCAAAAACATTCCTTCTGACCATCTGTTTTCTGGAAAGGGCTCCTCACATCTTTTGGGCCTTAGCTGTCAGGGTTTTCTGCATTTGAGAAAGAATATGTGCCTGTGCCTCCACATGAGGCCTTTAATTTGGAAAGCAGCACAAAAATTCAGTTTTTTAAAATGGCTTTTTTTTAAAGTTGCCCAGAAAGCATTGCAGATCAGTTGCAATCACAGCTAAAGCCACAGATCAGTGCAAAGCAGCAGAGGAAGTTCCTCAGCCASGATTAATTACTGACCACTGCTCTGCTTTAAACCATAATCGTTCCACCACTACCTTGTGGGTTCCCCTTTACACCTYTGTGGGTTCAGACATCAGAACACGATGCAGCTGTCTCTAAATCACTCTTTCAGTGTGCTCAGCACGTGAACAGAGACACACAAAACACACTAATGTGGGTGCTGTCTGYAGCTCAGTGTATTCTGTCCGTTTTCTCTCTCTGGATGCCCCAATGCTGAGGGTCACTCGTGCCAGGAATGGCCTGAGCTCRCAAACAAGCAGCCACAAGGCAGTGTAGCAAGACCTGTATCGCAATTATGCCTGCCTGACGTGCCAGCACACACATCAAGCTCCTTCAAAGCATTTACTCATCTGTTTTACTGCGCCAGCTACTCGACCACAGCAGCAATGAGTACCTACCCAGAAGAGTAATCGTCTGCATCAYGGCAAAACCCCACACCAGATGCAGAAACAGCTATAAAAGCAGGCAAAACGGGAACCAGAGGTTGGGCTCCTCCTGCCAAGAAGTAACTTGGGTGGATCAGCATGCCCCAAGGCCATTGTGCTTTTATGGACAAACCAGCCCTGGTTTTACGAGCTCTTGCTAGCTGWACACAAGGAAACCAAACACAGGATCACAGAATCTGAAAATAACTTAGGCCAAAAGAGACCTCTGGAGCCATCTTGTCCCATCCATGCCTACAAGTCTCTAACTTTACCCTCTGCTGTGTTAAACACTTGACACCAAGCACCACATGCATACGTATCCATGATGATACTTTGGATCACATCAACTACAGCACCCACAACAAGCTGCTAAACAGAGAGGAAAAAAGAAGGAACTGCAAAGAGGAACATCATGTTCACAGCCAGATTCAGAGCCCAATGCTTCCTTTCTAACCTCAGCAGAAATACATAACATGGGCTCAATGCATACAATGCAGTTAAAAACCAAACACACCCAAGGAACCCAGTGAGTTGAGGTCTGTATTGTATATTTTGGCCTTGCTGATACATGTTTAGTCCACCAGAGTTTAGCAGATATGAAAGAAGAAGGGAAAGCATCTGTAAATGGCACACATTGAAAAACAACCAGCTGGATCCTATTGACAGTGCTCAAAAACATCAGAGTATTTATCATGTCACACTCCCAGGATGGGGCCGAAGTGCGGAGTCTGGATTAGCAGTTSCTGTTTTCATTTACTTGGCTTTAACTGAGAGTTAGGAAACTTCACCTCAAATAAGGATTTTCCTTTGGTGAACTTCACATGTTAGAGAGGTAGGAAAGGTAAGACAACAAAAAGAACCTCCCCAGCCTCAGCTGGAGAGAGTGGGGAAGACAGAAGACAGGCGTAAAATTTACTTGCTTCAAAACCATGGCAAATTGAGCATTCTGCTCAGTTTAGTGATTCAATAACACTGTTTTCAAATAGTTTAGCTAAAAAATTTAACTGCAAGTTTTCCTTCTCCCTAAAAAGCAATGCCACTTAATTTTCAAAGACAGAACAATGCAAAGATGCTGAACATGTGGATATTAAAGTAAACTATTTTTCTAGCAATGACCTCATGAAAACTCTCAGAATTTCCTTCTGTAGCTCATGACTTTTTAGTGTTCCAGATGACCTTGACCAAAAAAGCAAATATTAAGAATCTGATCTGAGTTTTCTATGACATATACAGTAAATGCCAGACAATCCCTTCCAGTTATTATAGTTTCAATAGCACACTTCATTTATTCAGCCTATTTCATCTCTTCATATATAAGAACATAGAGATAATGTAAGAATTTTAGACAATTTCCTTAAATTTTCTTTCTTAAAAAAATTACAATTTTCTTGCAAAAATATCATCATCATCACAGTGAAAAATAAATTATTGATTTTACAGGATAAGCCTGTCTTGGGTCCTTATACAGCTCCTTCATCAAAATTCAACAAGGCTTAACAGATTTGACAGTAATTTTGCCCTGTGAGGTGAAGAAATATAAAATGTAGATTTGGTAAGGGGTAGATCCAAACACTTTTGTGATGTCTGCTGTTGATAAGCCTCACACTGCTAGCAGTTTTAATCTTTTTGCCACAACAAAAGTAACAGCCAAGTTCTCAGAGTGCAGCTTGTGTTAAAGGCTTCTGAAGCCCAAAAGCAAGCAAAGTGTAAAAACTATATAGAAAGATATTCTTCCACTGGAAACACAGATGAACAAATTCTGAAGTAATATCCCATTTCAGGAGAGCTCACATATTTCTACTAGATTTGTAGAACTCACTGAATCTTGACATTACCCTCAAACCACAGGCCATTCTTCCTGCATTAGTTTGTATGGATGAGCATTGTCACATCACAAAAACAAACAACCCCCCACAAAAAAAAACCCTAAAAAAATCTTCCTGACTGTAAAAGGACTGACAYTTTCATTTAGCTAAACTTACATACAATTTTCACTCATTTCTCTGAGTGTGTTTGCTGCTTCAACAAAAACATTCAACGCTACATGCTCCAAGGACACATGATTGAAGGAAACTGTACACCTCTGATTTCCTGCCGTCATTTCAATTTAATTTTGCTTCCCTGACCTTTTTCCTTATGTGAACTGATTAAAATGCTTTTAGTAACAATGATAATTTGGTCAAGGATGAGAATAAAAGGGTTTTTTTCTGAAGGAGGTTCGTCTTCGCATAAACATGCACATATTTAGTGTACAGTCTGTGAACACTTCCTCCCTATGTAACAGAGCCAGAAAATCATCTGTCAGGGGATGATGGATGATGAACTCTGCTTCTTAGGCCTCAGGGCCCAGCCCTGCTGCTATACTTGACTTAGCCTTCAGTAGGCACTAAGTGCTCTGTCAGATTCATGCCAAGGGAAAAGCATATGCCTGGAACTCCCAAAAGTGTGGGAACCAGAATAAACAGAGACATTTTTAACGTTACCACACACTTTAAATCTGCTGTGTCACTTTCCTGTAAGCACTGTCCGTATTTTTTGTAATACATGCAGTCATTGTGGGTTTGTTGCTCTGCCCATCACCTCTGTTCTTTGTTGTACACTAACCAAGAAAACAAATGAAAAATAAAAGGAATGCACAGCATACATGACCATTTGGCTGACTACTGCACTCTTTTAGCACAATAGAGGCGAGTTCTTGGGTCTTTTCTTTTCTCCCTTCCCCTTGACAATTTTTTTGTTGGTTTGTTGCAACAAGGCTTTTCTCACCTCACACAGCTTAATTAATTCAGGGGTTCTTTTAGAGTCCTCTTGGGTGTTGTATTGCCATACATAGATAGGTAAGGCAGGGCTAGAGTTAGAAGTCATCTTCCCCTCTTCTTTACACCCCAAAAATTCCATCARTCATTGAATTATGCTGCTTGGCTTGGATGGACTGCAGGACTCTCAAAATCTCAAGCATTTCCATTACAAGCCGAAGGTCCCCCAGGTCCAAGGTAAAATGATGGTTTAAAACTGATGCCAATCATAAACATGGCTTTCTAATGCATATTTTTATTTCATATTGCCTAACCACTGATTACAACCAGGCTTTTAAAACAATTTTCTTAAAAGAGAATTGGTTAAATGCAGCTATGATGGAATTTCCATCCTTCAGAAATTCCTCAGCAATGAATATCTGTGTCTCCTTCTCTTTCATCACAGTCCACTTTAGATAAAATATTTATATTGTGGCAAGTAGTAAAAGGTTTTATTCTTTGTTTAGGAGTGGCTGACAGAAAAGACCATAAAAATTAATAGCAGTTCAAATTACACTAAATAATATTGAGGGTCTTTCCCTCCCCTCTCTCAGGTATCTTTACCCATAGAAACCAGTGCAGAAGCTTTGTGAAAAACTTCTCATTTAGATGTCCCTTCAATTCAAAAGCATTTTACTCCCTTCTTATACCTTCTCAGGACTCGCAGAATTCATTGAGGCCTAACAGGCCTTCAAAAACATCTGCATTTACATTCTTCAGGAAGTCCCATTAACCCTTATAGGCATCAATAGAGCTCCTGCAGCACCAAAAAGGTACACAGCAAGGCAAGGACTGGGAGTCACAAAAATTAAAGCATATTTTAGGCTAGAGTCACTGTCACAAGTCAAGCAAATTTTAAATTTCTTAGATTTTGACATGAATTTTCATCAGACCATGATGCCTATTCCTGAAAAAGAGCCTTCKCTAGTCATGTAAGACTGTCATTTGCAAACACTACATTGAAAACTGACCTCAGATTATTAGATGAGTACCACTCCTCCAGTGTTATTAAGCATTTCTTTTCTACAATACACATTAATACAAGAAGATATACAAAAGTCTGTTCATCTTACTTTACAGATGGGTTTGGCTGACAGCTATGAGCCTGACTTGTCTTTTACTTCAATGCATTCATTCCAGCAGCACTCCAGGCTTCCCTACAAAATATGCCCGTCATTCAACAGCTACAGAACAGTTTAAATGCTCTTATCTACTCAGTTGAAATCCCACCCCCCCCAGGCAAACTGTTCCCTGAGATGATCTTTACCCTTCATTTGAGTCTWATGCACCGAGACCTAAAAAGACATTATGTCCAGAGACTGGTGTGGCTACAGTAACAATTACCAGTTCAGCAAATCAGCTTCTCATTGCAGGCTCCGCTCGGGCTATATATAAGCCAAGAAGAACCTGGAATCATTGTGTCAGCAATTCTCAAAGACTATTTTAAATGGTATCAAGTTTAATAAAACTTTTACAACAC
This sequence comes from Malurus melanocephalus, assembly GCF_030028575.1. NCBI lineage: Eukaryota > Metazoa > Chordata > Aves > Passeriformes > Maluridae > Malurus > Malurus melanocephalus. The sequence goes on along the minus strand of NW_026623272.1, from coordinate 1,761,928 downwards.
AGTACAGAGCGTACTTTGTGTTCCTTTGAAATTGATGGAACAAGCCAATTTTTCCAGGTTTGTAGGCATAACATTTATTAAATTATAATAAGAAAATAGCTATTTAAAGCCATGAAATGAAAGACTGTAATATACATTTAAAGGTCAACAACTGCCTGAGTTTCCTTATTATATGTTTTAGCTGAGAAGTACTGGGGGACAAAGGAGCTCTGACTCTTATCTCTGTGCAGCTACACAGTGTTGCTATTCCCTGCCCTGACTTGAACAACGAACTAGATACTCTTATGGATTGGCCCTGCTTCACCCAAGCCTCTTACAGAACTGCCTTCACCCATTAAGATGGTGACTTACATATTTTAAATAATTTCCACTGCATGTATCACATATAGATGCAGCTTTTGTAGCTGCAATAGCAAGATCAGGCTGAAATTCAGTGATTTTATTCCATCTCTGCACTGTGCTTCCTTAAGGATGTTCCTTAAATCAATTTTCCTAGCTCTATCCCATTTTCTGCAACTGTGGAAGGTTAATACATCGTTTACAAGGAAAGAGAGACTGTTTTAACTAGCACTGCTAAACAGAAACAACGGAGATTAACAAAAAAAAAAGCCAATGAGAAAATCCCCAGATTAAGTGGAAACTTCAGCACCAAGAGTCTGGAAAGAAATGTGATCTAGGTTTTGGCTTTTAAAAGCATTTTAGTGTTTCAGCATTAAAACATTTTTATTTCTTCCTAAATATGTTTAACATCAAACTTGAACTACAAGGAAAACTATAAATATTGCTGGGKTTTTTTGAGTGCTATTTCAGTGGGCCTCATTCCACACTCCGGTCTCTTCACTTAAGCTGAGTTGTTATTTAAAAGGATTTAAACAGGACATTTTTTTAGCAGCCCTTAGAGTGATACATCTTCCTGGATACACAACAGAATACATGGACAAGAGCAAGTGCATTTTATAGATATCTTTTTTTATTAATAATTCCAAATATTTTTCCAAATTCACAATGTAAACCCCAGCACTGAAATACAGTCTTTGTGATATAGAACTGCCTAAGCTTGACAGAACTCAGAAATCTTCATTAATGCTTCCTTCTAGTTGTGGATATATACTTATATATTGCATGTGGAGCCTGATATAAATCCATTGACTTCTATGGAACACTTCAATAGAAAGTAATTTGGATGAGGATGGGCAACCTTATGCCTTTAGGCTATTAATCAGCTTTCAAGCATTAAATTCAGCTGGCGTAAATGATATATAAAAATACGGAGAGACACTCTTACAGTATTCATCAAATATGTAAAACACAATACAGAAGCACTATCACGACACACAGATCCAGGTGTTTAAAGATGAATGCTGTAAAATTGGCACAACTTTGAAAAACACAGCTGTGATTAGGATATAATTATCTTATGCAAGAAATCCACTTCAGAGCTATAACTCTTTGCTGCTTGCGACAGGAACAGACTTTAATTATTTTCCACTCACCTTAATTCTGCAAAGTCTGTGCAGCTATAAAAGAGTGATTTGGATTCTAGTCTAGCTCAGAGTTCAACACAAATTTTTTTGTAACTGATTAAATAACAGTGAATTCTTGTGAGGAACCTAGCTTTAATTTTGKATCTGAGATTGATGGAACAGGTCTGTCAGCAAACACACCTATTATTTATTAYTGGATACAAATTATATGAAAGAAATTGAAAGGAACGGGGAGACCACAGATATTTGTAAACTACACACCTTATCAGCATTGAGATTTTATATCTGAAGCATTTCATCACACCTGAAAGACACCAAAGTATCAGAAAATAACTTTACTGATATAGGAATGCAACAAAGCTGGAATGCACAGGTCATCTGCTGAACTTGCTTGCACATTATATTCTGCACAGGCATCCACAGAAACACACRTGTATACCATATGTACACTTACATGTTTCAGATCACAGCCTGTTACCATTTGAATACAATTGCAAAATTGCACAAGAGCCATATTGTTGTAATTGGTAGGCAGAGATGTAGCTATGGACCTATAAAATTCCTTCCACCAGAAGGAGAATTTTCTTCCKATACAGAATAAATACAAAGGGAGAAAAAATCCTCACACTAAAAACCAGCTCTATCCTGTGTGAAGAATCCTTCCTGAGCAAAACACACTAAACACATCCAAACCACCAAAACTTGAAAAGAGTTATTTTTATAGTGACTTAAAACATTAGAGAAATCAATCTACTTGGTATTTGCCCCTTTTAAATTTGCAATCAAAAGGGGAAATAAATATGTTTCAATGATATTCCAGGATTTTAAAACCACAGTCTATATATAGACTGTATCATTTGCAAAACCTAGATATTAATATTAGAATCTACTTCTGAGAAAATTAATGTCTATTTTAAAACCCCCTTTTTATGGTTGGTATATTTAATTTAAAGAATGTAAGACTGCAGACAAGATGAATTTTCCAGTATCTTACTCATAAAATTATATCACTGCTACATATTCACAATATGGTTAAATAGCAGTCATAAATTAAAAGAAGAGTCTAATAATTTAGACGGCTCTAAAACAATACTAAAGGCAAGTGAAAATAAAACACCCCATCTGGATGTTTCAATTAAAATATGGTACATCATATTAAGAAAATATTTGCAATTAATATTGTCATATACCAGAAAAAATCCTTTTGCTCTGATGGACTAACACTGATTTGACGCTGCCGGGGGCTCTGGCCACAAGAGAAAAGCTGCACTGGATTACACAGCACTACTGAGCCATCTTCTTTAAATAGATACTTTAAAAAGTCATGATCCCCTTTTCCAGAGCTGTTCTCTGTAAACATTTGGGAAATTAATTGCTCAGCAGCCATAGAATATAAAAAGCAGAAAGTACTGAACTTGGAAAAAAGTAGCTGTATTGCTTGAAAGAAAAGATGGCTTCCTGCAATATGAAAGCAAAGCTTAGAAGATATATTAGATCCAAGGAGATCTATTGGGTAAGGATGTAATTCACCCTCCATGTAAAGTATCGAGATTTGCCCAGTGATTAGCCATGATTAAGTGGTATTTTACAGATTTGGGTAGGACATAAGAGAATAACAGATACTATGCTGGCCGTCTTCTATTGGCATTAATTTACCACTCAGAGCTAACAAAGATATCAGCCCCTGAGTTATACCTCRCTTTGAATTAGTCAAAGTTAAAATAACTATGCTGCAAAATAATAATTTCTAGACCCACTTTACCATCTTGCCATCTCATTACAGGCATYTAAATTTCCCAAACTATTTCACAATTCTTTTAATGAGCTAGAGTCTCTGTAACTGGTTTTCAGTTATGTGTGGAAATCAAGTGTACAGATAAAATGGATTAAAACCCTCCAGGAGTAATGGCCCTGAGCTAGGCTATCTTCTTTCTTTCCTAAGTCACTCACATTTTGGACAGAAAGTCACACCAACAGAACATGCAGTCTGAAACTGGAAYAGGACTYCTAGARAGSGGGTTGATRCTCCAAGTCTMTCCATGTTTAAGAGGCATTTGGAATAAAGTCCTTAAAAACATGCCTTAACTTCTGTCAGCCCTGAAWTGTTCAGGCAGTTGGACTAGATGATCTTTATAGGTCCCTTCCAACYGAAATRTTCTATTTTCKTCTATTCTAAACTTAACCCTTYAGACTTCYTTAACAGCCTCTAGCCAAAAGTACCAATGCCCGAGAGCCAAGGAATTACACAAACACTTCTGGGAGAATGCTTGGTAAAATACTTGACTTATAACCCATACAAGCACATTCTAAATGGAGGAGACAAGCAGAGATTTTGGAGGGCAAGAAGGTTTGCAGGTAAYTCAGAAATCACAAAAAGTTCTGAATCTTCCAGGGATGAGGCAGTTCTGCCCATAGTGGAGAAAATGTAAAGGCATCCTCCAAGGAACACAAAGACTCTGCATGAGCCAGAGTWTGTCTTGGGCTCTGCCCCTTTCCCCAAACTCTCATAGCAATGCTCTTCCAAATAAACAGGGAAGGAGTATAAGAATGAAAATTCTCACTTTCTGAACTCTACAGCTAAAGTGGAGTTCAGCTGAAGAATGCACATTTCCACATATAAGTAAGTTGGACTGGTTTATTAATTCAGGAAACTCCTGTTCTCAAAAGGTGACTAGAAATCTCAAGGCAAATAAATCTCCAGTCAAGTTTTACTGTTTCTGTTCTTTCTACTAATTCTCTACAGGAGAACTAGAGGAAAATGTGCGCTTTATTTTAGACTGTTCCTTGTCTTCTCTCATTTTTGTTCCTGCTAGCAGGATAGAGAGGAAGAGACAGAGACTGCAAACTAATAATGGTAAAGACTATTCCTGAGATTTTTCAAGCCTCATTAAAAAAACTCAATTCTCAATTTTATGATCCAGTAACATTTGTTTTGRGAATCTGTCTCTTCCCCAAAACCAGTGTGCCAGTAAATCAGGTCCAAACTCAGTATTTATCAAAATGACTTTGAGTTCAGCAATTTTTAAACCCTATTAATAAATGTGGAATCATTGACATATCCAAAAAAATTGTGTCATTTGTCTGACATGCCTAGCGGTCCAGTGCATTAATTAGAGGCCTGAAAGTTTATGGGAAATATCATCTAAACATAGAAAAGCTCAAATCAGAAAACATTTATAAAGACAATATACTCACAGCCTGAAATAGTAAGAGGGACTGTTGGTTGAATGACTTAGAGCATGACTCAGGAGCTACAAACCTATCTGGGAATATTAAAGTCAAGAATCATGATTTGTATCTACAGAAAATATGAGAATTGGCAGTAGTTTTCTAGATTTGCTTTGTAAATTGCTCAGGAAATTATTTTCTCTGTGTAACGTTATTTTTGCAGACACTAATCTTGTTTTTGGATTTATATGTGAAGACATGCAGGTCACTTTTAGTAGATGTCTCCTCTCTTCTCTTCTCCCCATTTTCCCCTCTCCTCCTCTGTGGGTGGGGCAGTGTTAAAGTACGCTTGAGAATTTGAAACTTAAAGCCATCTTCAAAAAGGAGGRAAAAAAAGCAGAAAAGTATGAATTATGATGAACAATTAACTGACTGCAGCAAAGATTTCCCCATAGCAGGAGACTGGTAAATGTTGGGAAAACAAATCTTCATAATTATTGACACTTGTGCTGGAGTAAATCTAAGCCAAACTATTAAGTTGCTCAACCACAAAGAGATGATTAAAATTGTTCTGAAAATCTGTCTGTGTTTTACTTTTGGAAATAAAAAGTGAGGTGAAAACTGGATTGTATGTCTGCATGTTCCACAAAACAAATCAAACTAACTTTTATTTTTAATTGTTGAGTTTAGGAAAATGAATGGGAGGCTGAAAAAAGGCCAGTGGAGTATTTCCAATGGTGATAAAAACCTAAATTGAATATACTATTTTTCAATTAAAACATCTAAGGCATTTCTTCATTTTCCTTATAATGACAATGTTGAGAAAATGTTCAAGAGTGGGACTGTCAGAAATGGGGTTTTCAAAAAAAATCCCATTTACGTAATCAGTGTGCCAACTCAGAAGAGGAAAAGGCAACACTGAAGCTGTRGGATCCTAAAGACAACTTTTTCTTTAAAGGCTGCAAAAGACAAATAACCTCCAAACCAAAAGAGAAAAGYTTTCTAGTCACCAAAAGTGAAATTAGTCATCTCTGAGGAARAAAAAAAAWCAACCAAAAATTTCCCAATATCACCCTTCATAACAGATAAAACCAGTTTCTTTTAAATGTTCTGAGCTAATAGTCTTTTATCATGCCATGTACTGCCTTTATGGCTACATCTTGTTCCAATTTTGGTTTCATCCATTACCATTTCCAAGGGACCATAATGTTCATACAGGCTTGCCATATGCCAGATTCCATCTGACTGTGACCTTGAATAAACAAGGAGCCTTTGATGTTCCCGTGCACTTCAAACCACTTTGTCATTCCCAGTGATACATGAGCCACACTGCAGTGAAATGCAGCCAGCACTGCTTTGTGGAAGTGCCTTCCTACTTTTTCTCTTGATGTAAGTTTACCATAGAACAAATTTACTGAAATCTTTATGTTAACTTGTGCTCCCCTACGGAGCGAGAAAGAGGTCAGCAAAACAGCACCGGGAGGCTAGAAATAGAAATCCTGCACAWACAGCATCCTGACAGCCAAAAACAAGGGTCTGTCTCTAGAAGCAAAAAACCCAAATCACACAAACGCCATCCAACAAACCAACTGATGATCTGAACAACTTCTTGAAAACAAGTATTATGAGGAATTTGTTAACTGATGGACAGATTTACACACCCCACACAGCAGCTTTGTTGTGGCATTGTGTGTTCATCCCATTACATTTCAAGGCTGCTGTATGAGGCTGTTGGGTTTTGGCACTGTCAAAATGAAACAGAGATGATGTGGTGCCATATGTCAGGCAGCTGAAGCAAAGGATTCCTGGTCCAACATGTTTGCCTTTCCAGTCTGCAGGGGGTGTTAAAACCAATGGAGCAGGAGAGGTGGGTGGGCCAGCACAGGAACAAACTGGGTGTTTCTGCTTTCACCCCAACATCTCAGCAATCCTGCTCCATTTCTGAAGACTCAGGTCTGCATGYTTCTGCACCAGCCAAATGCAGAAAGAGTTCATCTTTTCCTCCAAGACAAAAACAAAAACACAAAGCAAAACCCTTCAGCAATTATTTTTTAATGCAAATGCATGTTTATTTCATGCCCTCAAGCCTTTTAGTCCTGGTTGTTTGTGACAAACATTCCACAATAGACTCTTTAAAGTCTGGCATATGTGCCAGTGCTAAAAAACATACAGTAGAAGACATAAGACAATTAAAATGAAAGACGACAACAACATGCTGCTAATGGTTTTAAATTATTACATTGTAGAATACTTACTGGTACATCATGGAAGAGCTATCCCCACAGCTCTGCACGAGCCTGAGCTCCATCAATAAACTAATCTTTATCATGTAATACATTGGTTTTCTGTTACAACAGTGTTTGTGCCATACAGCGCAGCATCCTGTAACTATGGATAAAGGAATGACACAACCACACTCCAATTAGCTCAGGTCTCTGCTTCAGTATGTGACAGGTTTTCATGGTCCACCTCCCCAGTCAATATCCACTGAGCAGACACCATTGATTGACTTCCAAGATGGAGTTGTACTCGATAATTACAAGATGACCTGCAAGCCCCAAGGTGCCCAGACTGCAGGCACTTGCAGTAACCTACAGAATAACTCATTTTTAGGAGCATCTGACCTAAGGAGCATCCAAAACGCACCGTGAATGGGATCCCAGAGGACCTGGAGCAGATAYTGGGTGCACAAGTTGGCTTCCAGTGCTGCCTTACTTTTTACCACAACATTTCGATCGTTTGTGTAGTCCCAGTTCAACAAAGTATTCTTATAGACGATATTTTGAAAACAGGATTTAGGCACCTGAATGATGTTGGTATTTTTTAAAAAAGTTATCTATATACAAATAAATTCACAGAAATAACCAAACGCATTTTCATAATGTGGCAAGGAATAACAGTGGGTTGTGTTTTTTCAGCATGAAATACAGAGGTGCTTCAATGTTTGCTCTTTCTTGTTTTTGAGTTTGTWTGGGAGCTTTTAGTTAAAAAAGGAAAAAGAAACAGGAATATTTCATAATAACCTATTACTGAGTAACTAAGGGCTCTTCTGGGATGTAAGAAGCCAGCTTTCAAGTTCCATACTTCCCCCATTCCAGACAAATGCCCTTGTCACTCACGTTCTTACCCATTATAGGGTCATTTGCTGCCTTCATACAAATGACAAAGCTAATACTTTCCAATATTTTTAAAWGTTACATTTAAACAATGTGAAGCTCTAGCTGGATTTAAGAGATACCACCTCTGAAARGCTTAATTTTTGAGAGATAAATGAAGAATTACATCTTCTACTTTAAGAACTGACTACRGGAACTCCTTTTTTTAGTTCTTCCCTTATGCAATATCTGTGCTTTATAAATATTTCAGACAGAGTTTTCAATGCCATTTTAAAAATAAAGATATCGCATTCAAGAAAGACCAAGCAGAAAAAAAWTATCTCAATGTTGTCCCTTTATGTTACTGTCACAGCAAGTAACAGAAGCATATTTTTCCCCATCCAACCTATATTTACGTAACAATAACCAAGCATGTTAACTGTAAAGACACTCAAAGCARCTAAGAAAAGTTTATACAGAGTAAGAATTTTAGAGCTTCATGGAAAGATTTTTGCACAAATCAAAAATATTTTATATAGCTCCATGACTTAATTATTTTTTAACCAAAATGAAAACAGCCATACTTGGCTTCAGGTTAACACCACAAAAGGACAAAGTTTTCAATCCCATGAAAGAGACAAGACTCTACAAAGTGTAACTGCCCTAAATTATTGAAGTATTGGAGAGACTTGCAATTCTTAAGCAGTCCTAAAACTCATTTTTAAGGAAYATTAGCACAGCTGTGATGGAGAAGAAACCTTTATTCCCTGTGCTGTTGGTAGCTGTGATCATGGCAGAAACATTTGCCTACGAGCAGCAAGGAAGTCTCCAGAGAAATCATTTTGGTCACCACAAGTGCCATGGCCACTGGCCCATCCTTGCTAGAGATCAGTAAGAAGTTAAAATCCATTCTCTTGCTGACAGCTGATGGATTTTTCCCTGTCAGAACTCACCATAGGCAGGTTGAAACCCTGCAAACCACCGGCTCTGTAGTGTGATTATACCCAAAGACAAATGGGATTTYAGTCCTTTTATGGAAAGCTAAGGATGCATTTTGAACACCTCTTTTTCAAAGTTCAAGAGACCTGGCGGAAATAATTGTGAAACTAAGTGTCACTATTGTCTGAACCATGTGAAGCAGCCAAGCTGGGAGCGGTGGGAGATTTTCTGATACAAAGTATGTAAGACCATGCATGAGTCAAGAAAAGTTATCAGGACATTTTCCATTAGCTTGGAATGGAAATTTCCAAATTCAGCAAGATATCTAAGTAAGCACTCTATGGAGTCAATTATACATATATATATATATATATATATATATACACATACATACATACATACATACGTACATATAAAATACCCAATAACTATGAAAATTAATTTGGATGAAACTCATTAAAAATGCAAATCTATCAATATTTTTAAGAGAATACATTCAAAGTCTTGCAGGTGAAATGTTTATGTAATAAGCAAAGACCAAACTATTGCTAYGTATATATTTCAGACAAACCAGAAATCCAGCACTTAGAAGAATAAACATTCATAAACTCTGCAATCTAATTTTATACAGCAACAAAAATGTACTATAAATTTCACWGTCTTATTGATTCTAATACCATTGGCATTGCCCCAGAAATTGATTTAGTCATTTGATCATCAGGAGAAAAGGAAGGGGAATATAATATTTTAGTAGACTTCATAAATTCAAAGCCTCAGCTTTCAAGCCCAACCAATAATACAATAAACCATAGAGATCATAAATGGAACAACTAAAGTTTTGTAATTACAACATGGTTTATAATGTAATAATTTAGCAAATAGCAGGCATGTTTGATTTATGCAAGATGCAGAACAGTAGGTTGTTTCTCATCAGAGCTGTAGCAATACATTGTTTAATAAATATTCAGAACAATCAAGTTTTGCATCTCAGAATCTCCAAATGATGATTGCTTGCCTGATATTGTCTAAATTCAAGGGGTTGTTTTAAAAGTGAAACAGATTTATTTCCCATCTTCTTCCTACATATTTTTGAACCAGTGTTTATGTGTGTTTAGCTAGAGGATGAAATGGATTTGGTTTTTTCCATGATAGTAGGACCACTAAGTACTTAAAATAGGCACAATATTTAGCATTGCCTAGTCAGTATAAAAGGCTTAGAAACTGCAGCAGCATCATTCAGTTACTGGGTGCTGGGCCAGCCTTTCTACTGGCCTGTGGGTGCAGGAGGCAACAGAAGAACATTTCCCCATTATGTTACTATTAGGTGATATTACGCATCACCTGCCCCCCACAGGAGGTTTCTGCTCTGATGTTTGTCTCTTGCTGCACCTCTGAAATACATTTTAAGGTTTGTTGGTTTGTTTGGTTTTTTTTTCTTTTGGCAATACTGACAGATTACAAAAGATATGTCTGAGCAGATCAGGTTCGGGATACTTTTACTCAGTTTTAACCCTACTCCTTCATCTACAATCCCAGAAACACCCTGTGCTGCAAACAGACCTGATGAGCCCAAAAATGTCTTCCTCAGCCATTGGCACAGTGTGGTCACAGCACTTCACAGGGAGTAAGAATTCTGTGGGTACAGAACCTTCATAAAGTGGCTTCCAATTTATTAAAGGTCAGACTTTTACAATAATGCCCCAAGCACAAGAAGCCACCATGGCACTCAGTAAGTTGTAAAGCCAGCTGGCTGGCAAACACCACAGCTTTCAGGAGGCTGCTTTGGTCTGTTCAGGCAACACAGCACAGGCTTGTGAGCCAAGAAAACACATTCAGCTCGCTGTGAACTGGGGATATTATGTCTGGCCACTGATGTCTAGTTCACCTCAGAAAACATCTCTGTACTGAGAGAAAAGAAACCTTTATTCTCCTGACAACAATACATCCATTTTCATAAGTTCATTTTAAACTTCAGAAAAAAAAACAAACAACTAACCCAAAAGCAACAAACCAAGGCATCAGCCCTGCAAAATCAGTTTCACTGTGTTGAAACCCCCAGAGCTGTCTCCCTAGGCACCCTGACAGTCAGTAGAAGCTCAAACCCTCTTGCTGCAGTCCAAGTTATGAATTCATATAAAAGTCAAACCCAGATAGTGCTRCAGTGCTCCTAGGAAGACTGTTTTGCAGAGCAGAGATGCACCTCCTTGAACAGCCCAGAGCAAGGGAATGACTCAGGACACTGCCCTTATCCACAGGACAGTTTCCATTTACAGGAACAAATACTGGTGCAACAACAATARTTCCATGTAAGAGCTGCCTCCCTCCTGTTCAATATGTCTATTGGGCTCTAAGAAAACTTTTCCACTGATTATCCTGTAGAACATTCTTACATTTTGGCCAAAAGATCAATTTTCAGAGAGATTTTCAGAGATGATCAATGAAGGAAGTGTCTAAGCCCCTTACATCCACTCAGTGCAAACCCTCTGCAGCCAGCACAGAAGCTGAGAACTCATAAAGTGGAGCTACAACAATATCTTGAGCCTGTACATAGGGCAAGGTTTGGCCACACAGTGGTGAACTGGGACAGCATTCAAGAAGCTTCCTAGTCCCAAGGCTCCACAACCCTCGTAAAATTTATTAGCTCCAAATTTATAGCAGCTCTTGAACAGCGAGTCATGTACGGTCTAATTCGCAGTGGAAAATTCACAGTACCAATTCCCATGTGAGAGAACCAGGCAGTGACGTGGAGATCCATAGCAGCATGGGAAATTCTGGGAGGAACACCCAAAATCTGGCCTGCTGTACACTCACAGATCAGGACAGCATCACATGAAATACCTGCCTGTGACCAAAAGGACTTATCCCTTTGGAGGAAAAGCATCTGCTGCTGAAGAGTTGAGCCCAATAAAGGAGGCTGATGTCACCATGGGCCTACATAAAGTACTATCAWATATGTGACTTATTTCCACTAGCTGTTACTTCTAAAGTGGTGTTCCCCCCTTTTTATAATCTTAATTTCTAAGCATCTCCTAAAAATATAAAAAAAAAGCTCCTCTTGAGTTTCATCAGAAATGACTTGGATGATCTTCTGTTAAAAGAATGACTTTTATCCTCATTCAAATACATATTGTATTGGCTTAGAAACATCAAAGAGGCAATGTCTTTACATATTCTATTTCTAAGAAAAGAAAAGGAGTTCTCTCTTTATTAACATTGGTAATGTTGAATCTTATAATGAAAAATGCACAAAAGCAATATTTTTGATGAATAGGTAATAGAACAGCACCGAATAAGAGAGCATTAATATATTTTTGCCCAAAGACTCAGATAATGCATCAGGAGGGTTTTGAACTGAGACGAAGCCACAAGCAAAAATGAGGTCGGTGGTCTCCTGCTCCCCCTCCTACAGCCCAGTATTTTTATTGACCTTGAAAATGCAGCACACAGGTCCAGCGCAGCTTCCACCGTGTGACTGCCCCAGCCCACAACAAGCACAGCACGAGCACTTGCTCTTCAGCCAGAAGCTCTTTGCAGGACACAGATAWTGCTGTCTGACCACACCAACACACAAACATTACCTAGGGAAATTATTTGAATTATGAGTGGAAAAAAATGTAGTAGCATATTACAAGTAAGATTTTTGTACCCGTGGATATGTTTGGTGTTTTTATATCACGAGCAAGTGACCTGCAGAAAAATCTACAGCATTTTCTGGTAGAGGGTGTGCATGTATCCYTTCTGTCTCTGCTATGTGTAGCACAATAGAGCCTTTGTGATGTTCCCCAGAAAACCTATTTATGGACTTGGATTTTGAACATTCCTTTCACTCTTTGTCATCTTTTACCATTGTCTTTGAACCACTCTGATAATGAAATTACAAAGGGCCACATAAGCAGTTAGACTGGAAAACAAAAAAGGAGAAAGAAAAAAAGAAACTTTAAAATAAACCAGGCATGACACTCCCCTGCATTTTTCATTACTTAATTATAGTCAATAGAAATCACAAAAATATAATATTAATTTGAGAAAAAAAAACCAAAAACCTGTCTCTGTTGAAATTCTAAAGTTTCTGTTGAGGTCTGCAAGAGGGATGTCATAGGAAAATACACTGTACTAAAATAAAAGCCACATAATTTTGGATTTGTGTCACATTGGGAAAATATGTCATATGTATGTACACAGAAGATGGTAGCTCATTCTTAAAAAAAATTTTAATTAGGCTTTGGAATTTCAAAAATCCAAATCAATCAGTTTTGGAAAAATCTTGATTTCTATAGTGACCCCTTCCCAYCATTTTCTTTGCTCTTCAGGTTTTACACAAAATGGAAATTTGCTTTTGTAAGTGTTGTACATTGCAGAAGCAAACATATTCCTTCTTAATTCTTCCTGTTTRCCTTTACTCAGGTTGAGATAAGAATTGTTTTATAGTAACAGTACCTTKAAAAATTAAGATGTGTTGGGATCAGAGTTTGCATGAAAGAGAAGCAACTATGCAGTGGCAGACGAAGAGTAAGGATGTATTTTAAAAAATCAGAGAAGAAAAAGCAGAGGGACACTGATGAGAGACAGTGCCCTCATCCTCACAAATCTCTTCTCTCCCATACAAATGTATTTTCCACAAAGGATTTAATCCACTTCTCTGTTCAAGATCCACTTGTCCACTCATTTATCAGTTTCTTCCCTGATCATTTTGTTGAAATCCCAACGTAAACCCACAGAACCAGAGCCATGGTCATGCCCGTGACCCATCTGAACGCACTGGGCAGGTTCTCACTCCATCCACATTTCAAATCATTTGCTAAAGATAAGTTACCAAGCCCATGATATTAACATACATTAAATTTGCTCATCYTTCCCCTTGTTTTCCTTTTCTCCTGTATTTCTCTCCTTGTCTATCTTCACTGCGGACAACACTCACAGCAAGGCCTTTTTTTTGTCAATGTTTGGAGGTTGGCTCATACAGAGGCCTACCACAGATAAATAAGACAACAATTTAATCTGCACTCAATCTTTGTGACCTAGAGAATAACAATGTCTTGTTTGAAGTGTGGTATTACTTTTGGAAATAGCAAACAAGAAGCTAATTATTTTTTGTGTTTGTATCTGTCACTCTTTTTCCTATGGTGTGAGCCACTGCCTCAGCCTGCTGACTCTGAGCTTCAGAGAAACAAGAGACCAGCAGGGCTGAACTGCATTAGGGATAAAAAAAATCAAACAAAGAGAAAGAGTAAATCTAGATGTCTATAACATCTGAGGTAGTGGTTCAGGACACAGACGTAATGCTAAGTTACATAKGGAAATACTGGCATTTAAGCAATTATGGAGTTCAAAAAATGCCCACAGTCAATGAAATTGGAATTAACAAATGGAATACAAACTGCACAGGGASATGTGAGATGAGAGCAGAGGAAAAGAGTATTGGGATTAGGAGCTAACTCAGCTGCAGTAGGCTCACAGGGCTTGGAGCAGCTACYGTAATTTCTGAGAATAAACTCTTCAGAGATAGGAAGGGGAAAGCAGTGCAAAGAACAGCAAAAAGAAAAGGAGGCAGTAGTCATTCCCTCTGCTTTTAAAATATAAACCATTAGCAGAAAAAAAGTTTCTAAAGTTACTTTCAAAACCAAGAGACATAACAGCTCCCTGTGCTGTCATTATCAACCAAAGATTTTGCCATAAAAGGGACTGGAAGAAAATTTTCTTAACAATTATTCAAAACTCTTCTTTTGAGATACAATAAAAGTTATGAATTGTACATGAAATTTTACAGAGCTGTGAAAAATTAAACCATGTGGGAAACAGCCAAAAGAAATGTTTCATATATTTGTGTGTACATTTGTGCATATGCTTCAAAACACAGCACACTCACTGACAGCCAAGGAGTTTGTGTGCTACAGCAGAGGATTTATGAAAGTCAAGTCAGCCTCTCTTGGGGCTGGAAAAGRATATGTGGTTCCAATGTGCATCCTTTCTGTTTCTTCAGCTTTTGGATTCCATGCTGACATTAATGGGTACACCCCGAGATGCACCAAAACATGAGGGTTAAGAAAAATCACCACATCAGAGATTCACAGAAAGGACAATATTCGTCTGAGAGGAGAACATGGAGCAAACAAAGCGTTGACATGCACAGACTTGAAGTTACACAAGGRAACACTCTTGATCCTGCATTCACTGCCCTCCCCATCTCACTGTTGCTGCTCCCCAAAAATGAGCAGATACCCTCCATGTTCACATTCCTACTGCTCCCAGATGCAGRCATTTCAACCGTGCCTATGGGATTCGAGTCAACCAAACCCTGTACTTTGGTAAATCCCTACCCCCTGATCTAGTCCTGGCATATAATTACATCCAATATCCTCTCCTCCTGCTTAGTTCCTGCTGCAAACGGATATTGCAATTTTCAAAAGCACATGCCTTCACAGGATTGCTTTCTAAGGATGTACAAGYAAATCTGCCCTGTCCTTGCACAAAGTAGAGGAGAATCATGGAATTTCTGGGTGGAAGGGACCTTAAAGATCATCTCATTCCRACCTCCTGCCATGGACAGGGACTCCTTCCACTAAACCAGGAGCTCAGAGTTCCCTCCACGCTGACCTTGAACAGTTCCAGGGATGAGGCRTTYACAGCTTCTCTGATCAGCCYGAGCCAGAGCCTCACCACCTCCAAAAGGAGGAATTGCAGGGAAGGGCAGTCGGGTTTATTGTCTGGGCAGGTGAGCTGGGAACAGCCAGTTTGCTGCTCTTCTGTTCTGTGCTGAGCATGGCAGATGTCCTGTGCTAGGCTAGAACAGGGCGAGGCACTGCAAATTTCCATTACAGACATTTTCCCAAAGTGTGTGTCCAATTAATAYGTAATTACATTTGCTTTTTAGAAGCTCGGGACAGAAAACGCACAGTCCAAAAATCCTACACAACTTAAAGATACAGCCCTGTTTAAATACTACATGGCCACAAAGGAAAGATTCCCAAAATCTTCCAACTGAAAGGGTTWTTGCTGTAGTTGCAAAGGCAACAACATAATGTGAACTCTCAAWTGAAGATGCCAACCGTGTTAAAAAGCAGAAATACCAAACAACTTATAGCAATGAAGAACAAGGCAACAAAGGATATAACCACGCACAGAAGAGCAAGGAAACAGAGAGGGGAAAATTCACAAAACCCTACAGGATAGAGCGTAGACCTTGTGGGGTCTAAAGAGAAAACAGCATTTCAGCTGTGATTTCAGGATCTGAATCAGTAGGATACCAATATAACTGGCAAGCAGCAAAGTTCTTGAAGAAGGCATTGCTAGGCTCACCACCATCACTCTGTCCATCAGCAATGAAAATTTCAAAGATTAGCTCTTGGGTCTTCCCAACTTTCTCTGTARAAAGTGCCTTCATTTTATTATCATGAATATCATCATCATTATGAACAGGAAATTGGACACTCTTTTCTGCTTTGGCTGTACTTGTTGGGGACAAAGCTCTGGGCTTCTGTTAGGTGTGGATTAAGGTAAGGGATGTTTCCAATTTCTGCCTTCAAAGTTTCAACACTTTCTCCTAGTCAGAGCTCTTTCTCCCAAGAGAGATGACTTTACAACAGCAGCGCCATAAATTATTGGTCAGTTCTGCCAAAAGAGAGCAGAAATGTTTAGGATTCTCAGTCTTGCTTACATTTTATAGACAAAACATTTAACATGGAGATGGAARGATGATGACTGCACTGAGAGTAGGTTATAGCAAATTCTACTGCTTATCCAGGCAGCTGCATATTGCACAGCTTGAATGCAGGATCTCAGCCACGATTTCTGCCACTCAGTCACTGCTGGTGGAAGTGCTGTGCTATAATTTTCCTATATTTCAGCAGCATCTAGAAACACCAGATGTGGTTAAAGTCCTGTGAGATTACACAGAACACGGCCCTTTTGTAAAAGACCAGTTGCCTTCACTCAGCTGCCCAGGGTTGGGTGACATGTAGTGTGAAAGTTGTTCTTACACTCAGAGACCCACTGCTCAAAAAAAACATTCCTTGGTTTTGTTCTTTCATTATTTTTTTTTTTTTTTAATAAAAGGAAGCCGAGTCATTGTACACAATTTTCTAAGGTTCAGCAGAAATGAACCCCYGATTTTCTGAGGCTGAGGCCACTGTTTAACCACACTGGTTAGAAGCTGTGAGTGCTAAAAATTTATCTGTTAATGAATGAAAATGAAAAATCTTTTATTTTCCTTGACTCCTCAAATTGGGACCTTAAAAAAATATCACCCTCATAAGAACTGCGTAAGACCATCCTGATTCCACCCCAAGAATGCTCCAGTCTCTGGAATATCCTTATCTTATTTCCTCCCCATCTGATGTTCTGTTGTCTATCTTCATTACAAAAGCAAAACACAACTKGTTACTAAATTGCTGAGAGCAGCATGATTATTTGTACTTTCGTAATTTGTCATGTACAAGGGGAAAGCTTGCCATCATATTTAGTTATGGCACTTTCATAACTACTTGCCACAGCCAGCAAATGATAACTTGAAAGAAATTACTTCAGGACATCAAAAAAATGACTTGCTTTTGCTCTGATAATTTTTCACCTTGCCTTTTCTGTGGAGAGCAGTAGGAGAACTGTCTTGGTATGCAAACATGGAGCCCAAATTCATCTGTTTATATACATCCTGCCTCCCAGATGTGCAGGGTGCAAACATACATAATATATATGGGTCAAGTTTGATTGCTTAGGAAGGAGGCAATAATGCAGGACTAATTATTTTCCTGACCTGATGGGTAATATTTTATTTAACTCCACTCTAGGGAAGCTAAACTAGRTGGTGGGAAAGAGAAATGTATTCTCAAAGGAATAATGCCAGTTTATGCAGCACCTTTGATTTTTGCATGCACTTGATGATTGCGATAATTTAAAATTATTATTTATTCATTATGTTTTTATTTGGACCCCCAACGTAAAGGTTCCATTTCCCCATACCCCTCCCTATGCCTAATATTTGTTACAGTTGCATTTTTCAAACCATTTACTGTCTGAAGGGTAAGTAGAATGACACTGCTCATAATGTGCAAATAAATGTGAAATAAGCTAGTCAGCTCAAGTGGAATGAATTACTGTCACTGGYAAAATAAGGCAAGAGGGAACAGCTGCCTTGGGAGCTAAAAAAGACTCCAGCAGGTACTGCTATTGAGCGACTGGAATAACACTTACTATGATTTATCAAAGACCACTTGAAAGCACTTCTGAGGCATTAAATAGGCATGAAAAGAGGCTTTAGTGGCAACAGGACTATGCCACAACTGAGTGATTAGGAGACTCAAAAGCTTGACCCKAACTTCCAGCCTGTGAACAAGGGATGCCAAAAATCTTCAAAGAGGTGTGGAAGAAAATGGAGGGTACAGTCAATTTTGAAGAGATGACCACAGAGCTACAGGGCCCTATTACAAAAAGCTGATAGCATGACTATGGAGAAAGAAAAAAAATCCAGTTCGTGATTGCTGCCAMAGCACCACACCAGCCCACTAGAAAATAGCTTTGTGTAGAAATAATCTCCTAAATGAAAGAAAATGCTTAAAATATTTTCAGTTGCAACATCCCTGTGGTCAGACAATTTGCTGCATTCCCAGTTTTCAATGCTGGTTTGCAATTACAGCAATGCCTTTGTGGCAGGGGCTGGTCCAGGGGCACCACAGGTACCGTGCTGCGCCATGGTGACAAAACTTCGTCTGGCACAGACCAAGGTCGTGCTTCCAGGTCTCACCTGTCCAGCCACTGCTTATTCTGCTGGTGAGAACAATATTTTTTTTTRTGTTGGTCAAGCTTTTCAGGATGGTCTCGCCCCACAGCGCAGATCCCAAGTTTTGAGGACTGCTCAGTGACAGCAGCAGCGTTTCACTCCACTCCAGATGACCTTAYAGCAAAGGTGTTTCCCAGAAGGGAACATTCCATCCTGCCCAGGGACATGGCAGGGATTTCTCTGCTCAGCATGAGGCAGCTCTTTGCAAGCTTCACATTATTCCTGCAGCCTTGCAGAGCACCTGGTGGTTCAGCCCTCACCTTCTCAAGAGAAAGGCATTTGCACTCATTTAACACTGCGTTTTCTTTGTAGGAAAATAAGCAAGTTACTACACTGAAGCTTTTAGAAAAGAAAACCTTAGTCTGTGGCAAAGTTCCCAGCTCCCTGTCTCATCTTTAGAAGAATACCACCTCAAGACTGCTGTGGGCGGGGAAAAGCATTAATGGAGAGCTCTGAGGTAGATGGGGGAGTAGAGTTTTTCTTACACTGCCTAAYGAGCTACATTTCACCATCCAACTTTATGATTTTCTGTAAAAAATAGACATCTCCCTACTTCTCTGCAAAGATTTAATAGCAGCAAGTTGTAAAATGGTCTCACATTACAAGACTTCATTATTTTCACAAAATATACTACTGTCATCTACCTGCACATTATGAAGTATTATCATAAAACAAATCTGCTAAAGTCATTAGTATGAATTAGTGAATTTCTATTGTCTGTTAAAGAAATTGTTGCTATTCTGAATCTTAAAGAACTAAACCCCATCACCATTGTGCCTGAAACCAAAAATGCTTGAAAAATACATCAAACAAATGCTGATATTGCAGTGCACAAGGCCCATAGCATTTCCTTATATTCCCAGAAAGATCTCAGAGARAAGCACCACTTATAATATGGCAGTAATATCGCTGGAGATTTATCACAGTTTTATCCATAAATAGTCCTAAATAGCGCAAAATCAAAATAACCATGAGGTCATCTCTCCATGGCTGGCACAACAAAGGCAAAACAAAACAACCAAAAACAACCACTCTCCTGTTTTAACAGTGGGAGGGCACCAAGGTGGGGCAGGAGACCCTAGGTGAGGTTGCTCTACCCAAGAACTTGCTGTTGGAATACAAACCAGTCAGCAGTGAATGGTGTGAGTTTCTGAAGTTGCAGATGTGCTGCAAGGTCCCACTGGCACAGAGAGGGGATAGATGTGGGAGATTTGTACAGTCACAAAGCAAGAGATGTCACAGAACTTGATTTCTCTGCTCTGAAAAATCTGTTCTAAAAATTTATTTCCCATAAGTGTCCAGCTGGAGAAATATGAGCAAGCAGTTTTGCAGAGTAGACAAGTTTTATTTCCTCAGATGAGATGTGTCTGTACAACTGCACATGCACAGACAGGACACAGTAAAGTCAGGACCTAACACTCCTTGAAAAGTAAAAAGACACTCAAAACCATTGATATAATTTCAATATCACTGAGTCCTTCCCCTATGGCATCATGAGGGCTCCCAGAGCTTTGATAGAAAGAGTCAAAACCAAAATCCCTGATAAAACAGGGCCAGCACAGGCTGCCAGCCATTCTAGTGGGTCACAATTTCTGGGAACATCCTAGGAGTGCCCTCCCTCTTTGTGCTGCTGGGAGGGTGCAGAGGGGTTTCTCTGCAAGAGGAACACACCCACTGAGCTGTCCTGTGGGATCMCCCTCTCCAAGTACTCTGGAGAACAGCTTAAAGTGAGAAACTTTTTTCAACACTTGTTTTTTTCTGGCATCTGCTTTCTAAACACAACACAGTTCAAAGGCCATGCCAGTGCTGGAACCTGGAGCTGCTTTAAACTACTGTGTGCGTGCCTGACTGAAATATCTGAAAACATGGTATAATATCCCCAATGGCAGCCATGATTTTTAAAAGCTAATTACGTTGCTCCTTGAGAGRTTAACTAAAATAGGTAAATTAGTTGTATCTGCAGCTGATTGTGACAGGTAGGAAGAGCTTCACAACATGCACAGCTTTAGTTACAACATCTCTGGAAAAGTCCTCAGGGATTTAGAACAATGAAACTGTAATTTAGCCAGTCAGTCACAAAGAGCCATAAACAGATTCACAGAGACACTTCTGTAYGCACAGCTCCTTGTATATTTTATGAGGGAAGCACTATCTGCCTTCCCTTTCCTTCCCTGATCCCTCTCTTCCCTATACATCAAGCTCACAAACAAAACAATGCAAGTGCTAAGAGGGAAAAAAAAAGAGACTTTATCTACATGGCATTGCTCAGATCTTATAATAAATATAATTCTCCATGCAATTATTTATTTTCAAAGAGAATCCTTGTTTTCAAAAATACRAAAGACACCATCAGTTGTTTTACTTCAAGGTTTGCAAGGTTCAACTAACAAAACTAAACAGTAGAYACAAAGTCTTTGATGACAGCACTTTGGTTTCCTTGCTAYAATCRCATTTCATATCAYGGGAGYTAATTCATGTAACASCAGGCATTGTTTATATGCAACTGCATTTTGTTGTTATGGCAAATACTTCTCTGCTTCCCTCATCTTTCAAAATTCAAAGAATGTACATAGATTTTGTAGGACTGGCTGGATAAGGGTTAGCCAGGAGACATGCATGTGGAAATCACCCACAGACCCCTACAGAGGCTTACTTCAATATCAGTTGAGTAGCAATAGCAATTAGAATGGGTCTAAACTGGTGAGACAAACTTGAAATGATTCTCTGCAAACCCCTTTAATTAGAGCACCAACAGCTGTTTAGCCTCGCTGACCCTCAGCCGAAATAATAATGATTTCAACTGAAAAGGCTTCGGTCCCAGAAGAAATATGACAAAAAGCACATCACCAAGTATCCACATCAGGGAATTAAGCATTATCTGACTATTATTCGGAGTCCTCTCTTGACAAGGCTGAATTATAGAAAAATAAAATTTAGTGCCAAGTATAGAAAATTTTGGTGGGCAAATTAAAAGGGGGATTCTCCCTGAACATATGGCTTGTCCCTAACCAATATACTGCCACACATCTTCGCACTGACAAAGTTAATGTGGTACAAAATCCACAAYTGAGAAACATGGTTAAAATCTAAGAAAATATCAATTTTCTCCTCCCCTTCTCAGAAATTACAAGTTTCAGTRCAGCTTGAAAACAAACACAGGTCTGCAATGAACACCTGAAAGGAAAACTAAAGGAAAAGCAAACTCATAAACCTGATACAAACAGTGCTGTTGCTGGTACACCTCTTTTCTAAGGCTGCATATGTGCATTGGAAAGCCCATTTGCAAATGTGGTTGATCCAAACTCAACCTGAGCCATCCCAGTAACAATGACCAGTAAAACTGATGTTAGTCAGACTAGAGTGCAATACTAGAAAAACTTAATCCCAGCCCCTGGATCTTGTTGGGAAGGAAAAGCTACGCTGATGATAAATCATCATAATGTGGAAGCAGCATGGAGGAAGAAAACTGTGGTTCAAAAACATTGCAGAACACAAACAATTAATTTAAATAGAACAGCATGGGAACAGAGCTAATATTTAGAGTTAACATAACAATACAATATAATTACATCAAAATAGAGAAAGCCAGGGACTCCTATCTTAACAGTAAATTGTGTCTCTCCACCTAGGAACTGCTGGAGCAGAGTGCTGCTCAAAAAAGAGGTGCCTCAGCTGCACATCAGCAGTGATGTGAAGAAGATGCCCTCCTCAGGGCTCTTTGCTGGTTCCTGCCAGTGGAACAGAGGGCAGCGGTCAGAATACCAAACCCTATGAACATGGGAGGTTCAAGGTGTTCCCCTTCTCAGCCCACAGAGCCAGACACAGCGAGCGATCTATTTATTGCATGACTCTCTCCTCCAAGGAATTCTCACAGCATTTGGTGTGGTACTCCCTGTTGGTTTCCCCTGCCTCTTCCTTCTGATAAAATTTTCTGGGCTGCTTTCAACCCAAATTCCTGAACAGTTATGGAATTATTAAAATATTTTAATTATTAAATTATTTAAATTTTTWAATTATTATTTAATGATTTAAAATATTTTGCTCACTGGGTTTACTTGGTAAATTTGTCAATTTCCCTTTCATTAGAAATTCTTCATTCCACTTATGGAGCAATATGCACTGTTTGAATTTTCTCCTAAAGGAAAAGGAAATTATTGTTATTAAGCTGATATATCAGCTATGCTCAAATATGCCGGGCAGATTCGGTTGTGGCAGTCAACAGTATCTCTTCTGGGAACTACAAAGGACCAAAAGCAAGTTCTTCCCTCACAACTAGAGCTAAAATACCATTATTTCTGTGCGTTATATATTTCAGATCAAGCAACTGAAATATTTCTTCCTAGTCACATTTTGTAGGAACTTTTGTAATATAATAAAGAAAAGGAGTGTGTAGAGAAGACAATGCACAAGAGTGGTTTAAACACACAACTGTAGCAGCACAGCCCACTCCTTCTGCTTTCCACCAGTACTCAGGGACTGCCAAATGACCCAGAGACACGGCAAAGCCAACCCAGCCCAGGTCTCCTYTCTCAAGACTGCCCAGATGCAGCGTGTGAATGGGTACGTCACCATTAAGAAGGTTTTAATGGGCTTTGGAGACATGTGATACTATTTATAATCAACCCTCCTAGACAGTTGTTTGCATACTCCTCCCTGATGCAGCTTCCCTTGAAGAGAGTTGCTACACAATCATTACAAATTGATTGCAAAAGAGCTAACAATCATGATTAAATCATTAAATTCTTGTCTACGCTTCAGAGAGCGGAGAGAAAATTAACTTCCCACCAACCTAATTTTTTCCTGAACATGAAATAATGATTTTCTGCCCGTCTAATTACAAAGCCAACATCTGATCAAGCCGGCATCCAGAGGGGATTATCACATGCACAAGTATTAGACCTCATTACCAGCTTGAGTGCAAAATTATTACATCTTGTAATTGGATGGTGAGATTTATATACAGATCGGCCCGGTTTCTGTAAGATTGTAATTACAAGCTTCGTTGGTTAGCTACTTATCACTCAGCACAGAAGAGAGGAAAATAAGCAACAGAAAAAGCATTTCATTAACCCATAACCCTATCAAGGGAGAACCACTGTAACATCCATGTCTGCATTAGGGAGAACAGCTAAATTCACAGATGAAACAATTTATTATACTCTTTGCAAATGGGATTTCATTTTGTTTAACCCCTAATGAACTATTTTGGTAAACTGTATGAGCAAACCATCCATTTTATAGACAACTAGGTTCAATATAGTAATTATAAGGGGTAACTGACTGAAATAAATACTCATCTGCTTAGGGGCAAGGTTATTTGATACACAATTGCACATAGATCTGAGCACTCACAATAGGCAGAGTAAATAAGGAGCTTCCCTTGGCGTGTTACAGAGACAGGAAAGCCCCCTGCAATCAGAACTGGGGGAGCATAAGAAATCCTGCTGTGAGAGTAAGACATACAAATTACCAAAAGGAAAGATCATCAGGGTCTGCAAAGCCAAGCAGTGTTCAGAGTGTAATTAAAAATACAGAATATCCTGTGCTGTGGCTTTGGGGATGTCAAGGTGCAGGTWTGTACAAGCACCTGAGTGGGACAGAGGTACAATATACATTCAAAAAGTAATTTCTAAATCCCATTTCTAGGTTTCTTAAGCAGAAAATTCTAGGCTTCATAAGCCTAAACTGCAAAGAGTAAGCAYCAATATTACAGACATATTTGTGCCCACTTTCTGTCACCCCTTCATTTYCCAGCTCTGATGGCAGGATGTGAATGGATGTTCATCACTGACTTCAGTTCCTACTTTGAATAAGCCCTGACCTTTTTGGGTGTTTATTAAGGAAGGCTGACCTTAAATTGAGATTACTGCAAAACCATCACATCGTGTTTGTCCTCATTTTTCCGTAAACACTCATCCTTTCACACACCTAGAACTGAAAAAACAAATCACGGAACCAAAGTCAATATTGCAAACTTCAGGAATGTCCATTCTCTCTTGTATCTGGTAACAAGTTTCAGAAGGGTAAAAACCTTCCCATTCTGTGGAAATACAAGCCATTTATTTCATTAGTAGCAAGTGAAGAAACCAAAACTGGGTTAGAATTAAAAAAAACAAAAAACAAACAAAAAAAAAAACCCAAAATAAATGTATCACCGAAAAAAAGAATGCTTAGATGATCTAACTAATGGGTATCAAAAAGTGCTCTCCATAATCCCTCACACTTTCTACCCAACATCCAAACTCAATGCAGGAAAGTTCTGCTGTGGATTGAAGGGGACGTTGTATAACAACACAGAAATGCAGAGTGTTTCAAAAAGACAGGTAGATTTAAACAGTTAATTAAATATTTCCCAACTCATTTCAGCTTTGGAAAACAACCTTAATTTCAAAGATCATTTTCATCACAAACCTAATTAGAGCGGATTTTTATCTCACCTCAGCTGTTAAATACTGYGATCCATTTCAGCAGTGCGGGACAAACCCACAAGCAGCATATCGAGATTTCCTGCAAAGAGGGATGATTTTATACTGATATTTCAGGTTGGAGCATCCCAGGCTTCCAGATGGGCTCCACACTCTCCTGGACCCTCATCTCACAGTGAAAACATCTATCCCCGAGATCTTGCAGTCAAAGGCAACTGATAGAAGAAGACAGGGCACACAGAGAAACTTTACCAGTTTTTATGGACAGAATTGTCAGCATGTAAAAATTGTCATGGAATACAATAAAATAGACCAGCCTCAGGAACAAGGGAAAGAAAGAGAGAATATTACCTCAGGGTAATATGAAACAAATTATTTGGTGTTTTGCATATTACCACCTTACTTCAGGTCTATTCTATAGACACAGCAATATCCATTTATATTTGCATTTCCCAGTAATAYAGAAGAATGAAAAAATCCCAATTTKTAAAGGTCYCTCCCCAACCCTTGCTCTAGTSCAAAGGCTGGGACTGGAATTCAGGAAGCAGAGGTGCACATGTGCAAAAAGASTACAAGCAAAGACTGCAGCCCAGATAAACACTTGCAACACAATGTTGGGCTTTTTCTTTTTTGATTGGCATATTTTATATGCATTATTTATTAAGCTGCTGTAAGGTCATGTCATAGCCTCAATTTTTTGCTCCCCCTCCACCCCCCATTTATTGCTATGCATTATTTGCAGGCTTGGAGCACCAAGTACTCGCAGCCATCACCTGAACCCCATTCTGCTCTGCACTGTAACACCAGACCAGAAGAGAGGGATGCACAAAATCCAGGGAGAAGTGTTCAACAACATTTAACACTTTACAAGCCCACACTCGCTGAGCTTCTTGATTATGTCTCCAACATATTCATTTTCACTAAGGAGGGGCATATGGAAGAGAATAGGATTACAGAGTAGAGACGTGAGTCCAAGAAATCTCAGGTTTCAATAAATAAGCTGAAAAGAACCYGCACACTTGCACACTCACACAGTTTAGATACAGTTATGTTTTATTACACAATGTCCCAGCAGAGCTTGTCATGCAAACATCCAGGACCCTGAAAAGATGCATCTGTGTCCCCAGAATGGCACATTTCACAGCCACATCAGAACAGTTATGAACCTTGAACACACATGATGCCTTGACTTTAAACACAGCAGACTGATATTCCCCACAAATCACTAATTTTCTCCAAAGAAATAAAACAATTAGAAAAACAAAAGTACTTTCTATGAGGAGAGATATTAAGCCTGAACAAAAACGTCAAGACAATTATCAAAGTGATCATTAGCACTTCTCAGTGTCCACAACAGCAGAGTGAATATGGAAGCAGGAAGAKGTGCCACAGCTTTGGGGAATCATTGGTACTATTTGATTGATTCTCTCTTAAATTCTAGGAACAGGAAAGAATGAAAACTGCACTTGTTTCAATCACTGGGGAGCAGCAGCCTATTTGAAATTTCTTGTCAATCTTATTTTTCAACCAGACCTCAAGTTAAAGGCTGCAGTAGCAACCTGCCTTCTGCTTCACAGCACACAAGGCTGACATGCAGCAGAGACCAGAAACTCCCTGCATCTCCTCCTCCCACACTCCAGCTTACAGCTTTCATAAAACCCTGAGTGAATACACAGCCTCTGTTTGGTGAAGCAGCTTGCTTTCAGCTGTGCAGAGTGGAAGAGTAACACACTTTACTTTCTGTTCTTCCTTCTCCCTTACCCTCCTGATTTAATTTCCATCACCTCGTACGCCATACAGCCTGTTACTGCCATACCATAGGCGCCATGGCAAACTGGCAAWAGTTTCCACTCTGATCTCCTTCAGTGTGGGTGGTTCTATGGACACAAAAAAAACAAGGAATCGTTTGCTTTTTTACTCCCAGTGGATCCTGGAGCTACAGCAAGGTGCCATTTCCAGTAGCAATTGTCACCTCAGCCATGAAGCCTGTATGTGGTTGGATCATGTTATACATGCAGTGGTTTAATTTCAAGGCAAAGAAATACAGCAATGATGAACACAAAAGCACTACAGACTAGTATACATTCTTTTTCTTTAATATATTTCAAAACATAAATGCATCAATTTTCCTAAAGTATTTTGATGGATGATTTTTGAGTAAAATCAATAAAATCTTCAGGCAAGAAAGGATTCACACATGGCCTGAACCCTAATCCAGCCAAAAAAATTAGTCTTTTCTTTACTTTATCAGCTCTGGTGGTATTCTTKGCTTTCTGAAGAAATGGCATGGATTGCACACTGTGTTGTTTCTTTCTGTTTCTAKCCTCTGATTTTTATCTGATTCTTTCCCTTAAGGCTCTGTGGGGAGTCCCTGCAAGTGATCAATATGAATGCATCCCATCYCACGATTCACACTCAAAATTCTGTGATTTGGAGCAACTCCTCCTTCACCCTCAACTTCACA
Source organism: Malurus melanocephalus (assembly GCF_030028575.1). Lineage (NCBI taxonomy): Eukaryota > Metazoa > Chordata > Aves > Passeriformes > Maluridae > Malurus > Malurus melanocephalus. The sequence continues at coordinate 1,734,581 of NW_026623272.1, read as the reverse complement.
GCACCTCTTCTTTGATTTTGCTCCTTTTCATGCCCTCGTCTACTTTAGTTTAGGATCTCTCAGCAGCTTTTCACAGCTCTTCCAGAAAACAGAACCATCTCATTTTTATACCCCTTCCTGCAAAAGTGAAATGCAGTAAATGCTAGCAAATCTGTGCCTTTCTTCACACATCTGTATCCCTATTGAATAATACCATATAATAAATTCTGCATCATAAAAAATTAAGGTTGGAAAGGGAGGGGGGAGGAACTTATGTGGCACTTCTGAAAAATCTAACCAATCTAGCTGATGGGAAAGCATGATGGAATAGAAAGCAGGCGAAGACAAACTGCTGCTTCCCTTGAATTTATTGGAAAAGTAACAGCTAAGTCAATTCCAGCAATGCTTAGGGGTCCATAAGAGGAGTGGAAAGGAAAAGATGTCAAATTTGCCCAGTTAAAGCAGGGAGGAATAAATACAATACCATAGTAAAARAACCCTACCATAATGTCTTTAGGTATGGTATTTAGTTCTTGTTTTGTCTCTGGGGAAAGGGAAAAAAATCTCAACAACTTAGAACTCAGGGGGAATGGAAAATGCAAGAAAAAATAGAGGAGCAGAAAGATATCAGTGTGCAGAGAGGTGAGTTTGAACAGGAAACTAAAAATAAAGTGCTGAAGACAGACAAAACCAAACAGTGGATTTGCAGTGCAAGAGCTACTGATACCCTAAGAACAGGGAGTTTTCTCCAAACCTTTTGTCCATCTCTGAAACCCCATGGCCAGAGCCTCATGTTGTGTACCATGGCCAACACCACAGAAAAGAGTCACTGGAGCACCCATCCCTTCCTCCCTGCACTCAGAGCTTCCCTCATTTGCTCCCAAACTGCGCTTTGAGTGATGTTGGCTGTTCATGTAACACACACTTGGTGTAATTTGTTCTTTTTAAATGTCAGTACACGCAGAAATGCAAGCACCAAGCAGTGCCACGGCAGAGCTGCACACACCCAGCCCCTCTGAGGACAGCAGACACCCCCAGATCTGTGCCATCCCCAGCTGGCCTGATGGGGAAACTCAGTCTCTCCATGCTCATAAACCTTTTACAGCTCGATTTTCAATTTATTTTCTCAATGCCYAAACCACAAGATCTGAAGACACCACAGCTTAAGGAACCCAACCAACACACACCCGAGTGTGTCCTGCCATTCACTCACAAAGCAACCGAAATAAAAATCACTGCATTCAGCAGTGGCAGAAGCACTACGAGCCAGGCTACAGCAGCAATGAKCTCTATTCACTGCAGCCCTTCATTATGTATCACTCAGAGAAATCCTGCTGTTTTCTCTGTTTGCAAGCAAGCCTCAAGCCTTTTCTCAGCAGCTGTCACTTGGTTCACAAAAAAAAGGCCTCTCAGCACCATGGCGATTAAATACCATTATAACTTTCCTCCTTCTGCATACTACAGTAGGCAATCAATATGGGCTTACATTTTATGAGACAAGGAGTTAACTTGTTCAATTACGGTGCAGACAGCTCTATTCTTTTGTAACAAGTAATCTGGGTAGGGAAATCGATACTGACAGGCCCGATGCACGCCAGCTAATTTCATATTATCCTCAGCCAATCGGGTACCTGCGAATAATAGAGTTGTTGTTACAGTTCATTATGGGGAGGTGGGATCAATATCGGTACAATAAGAGGATTGGCAATGCATCTGCTGCATAAGTAACCCTGAAGGGAAAGCGGGTCCCACCAGCGCAGCCGGCGCGCTCGCATTTACATAGCCGGGGAAAACAAAAGTGCCACWGAGGTCCCTGCTCCCTGACCTACAATTAAAGATGAAAACACCCCAGAATTGGAGCAGGATAAACAAACCTCCCTCGCCTACTGCCGGGATGAAACAGAGAGGGGGGCAAAGTTGAAGAAAATGTTAATAGCAGATTAAAAGACGTGCATGTGCTTCGTAAAATGAGATAACGCATGCACGGCTAAATGAACCAGAAACAATCTATTATTTTTTGAAGCATTACATTAATATACAATGTATGTTTGACAAAATGCGAGGCAGAAAGGGAGAAAACAYGCAGTCCCATCCTGATGAAGATTATATATATTTTATACACATGRTATTTCATGGAGCATGTTTTCTTTGATGATGTAAAGTCCTACCTATGTTTAACATTTATTATGCAGAGTGTGCAAATGGGGCACAAGAAAAATGAGAGATTCTGGTATTCAAATTCGGGGTTAGAGAGAGAATTCTGCGCTGTTTAAAACAGCTTGAGAAGTAACAGTGTGCTTGTTATTTAGTTGCGTAAGAAATACAAGTGGAATAACAATATTTTTTTAAATGCAAACATTTGGGAAAAAAAGAAAATTGAGTGATTTTTTAAAGAGCTGTGTTTCTTTAGGTAATAAAAATGATTTTTTTTTCCTGTGCCAAATCACAGAACAGATACCAGAAGTATCCTGGAAGGGAACACTTACAGCTAACATTTTCATACTATTTTTTCCCCTTAACATGCACCTAATTTGAGACAACATAGGTTTTGATTTCAGAGGCAACAAAAGCTTGTAAACCTAATTGACTTAGAGCTGGAGCTGTGCATTAAACCCTACCCTTAAATCAGTGGCAGAGGTTTGGTTGGCTTCCCAGGGAAAAAGATCTGCCTGAGCTGCCTAAAACCATATCCCAATCTGGGAAACACTTTTCAAAACACAAACTTTATCACAAAAATATGTGAAAAGTAGTACATACCAGGTGGAACAAGTTCAACTCTGATTCCAAAAGTGTTCTCCAAGGATCAAAATATAAGGGCTTAAGTGTCATAATGTCCCCCAAATGGAATGTTAAAACAGAGGGCATCAAGAAGACAAAATTAAAAAAAAAAATGTTTGCCAAGGACTTTCACCTGCAAATCAAGCATTTGTTCTTAACCATCCACATTTCTCTATTTACACTTCTCAACTTTTACCTTCYAAAAGAAGTGTAAATAAATTCAGCAATTTCAACAATCTCTACTGGACRTTTTTCCACCTAAAACCTAAACAAACCACTACATAATTTCAGACATTTCAACTTGACCATCCATTTTTACTCTTGAAGGRCTCATGGGCAGCAATATTTGCACASCAAATTTYGGCTGTGTTGGCAAGRCYGGGCAGAGCAGCTATTCCAGCTCTCATTTGGTGCTCTAATACTGCTCATCAGCTTTGAAAAAAACAAAATATCCATCAGCTCAAATCTTCGCCGTTGCTTGCATTTCCTCCAAAATTCTGGATGGGATACAAAAGTGCCACTAATACTAATGAYCTTTTCAAGTCAGCCTTGAAAGAACAAGTATTTTGTTAACTCTGCACTTCCTGTTAACACATTATAGCTTTTGGAATAGATTACTGGTAGCCTAATTTCATTCATTATTTATCCTGGGCATTTTTGAAGTCCATTAATTATTTTTCATCAAAATGCTAAACCAGGCATAGGAGCAGGGGGGAGGATGAGCGCTCATGTGCGTGCTGGATTCACATTCCACACTCTCAACTCTTACCAGCAGCTAATGTCATAAACACGGACAGTGGGGAGGATTTTATGTATCCATCAGTAACATGTGTCAAAGCCATCAAAAAGGAGTTGGAGAAGCCTCRCTCCAAACAGAATTTACTTTATTTATATTAGACAAACCAGCTCCTTYGTCTGTGCCATGGGGTCAAAGCAGCTGCCATCAAACTTCATGGCTGCAGAATAACACGGTCTGGAGGATGCATTTAAACATCAGAGGAAAGAGTCCTCAGCTCTGGGACACCTCCGTCCACTGCTGACATCAAGCCATCATCATTTTGTTTGTGTCACACGTCAAAATACTGCACAGAATACAAAGTGATTGCATGGACCAACACCCAAATGTTTTCAAATTACATCTTGTTAACATGGAAAAATAGCACAGAGGTCACAGAAGAAAGGAATTACATACTCTCTAARCGCTCWGCTATCYTAACTCTTAAGTAAGGTAACAGAGCAGAGAACACAGAAGACTGATCAGCAGATCCTTATCTATCYTCATGCACTCCAGAGTAAAAGTAAATCAATGTATATTAGCTGGGAGCTACCAGCAGCAGCCAGACTCAGTCTCTCCAGGTGCACTGGTAGTTGTAAGAAAGAAATATGTGCATTTCTCAGTAAGGGATAAACGGTTCTAACTTATCCTCAGAGAGCCCTCCTATGTATCAGCGTTACTACTCTCCTGATAGATACTCATTTCTTACAGTAGTGTCATAAATATGGACTAACTTTATATCACAACTCCCAGGTGACCATCCTTTCAAATTCCAAGTCATTAGAGCTCTTCAAAACCCAGTAAAATTAATAGAAGGGTGMAACAAGGTTTTGTTTCAAATCCTTAAAACCTGTGGATCTGGAACACTAGAAATGTTCTTCCCCCACCCTGTCACTCTCCAGTTGCCTGCAGCAGAAAAATATCTTTTTTTTTTTTAAAACAGGTTGAACCGTCAAGTCATTTATCCACCAGAAACTGAGCAATGAACAGCCCGACAGAGTTAATTCTGAGACAGCAAAACAGAACGGTATTGCAGAAGATTCATCTCCCATAAGGTGCTGTGCAGTCACCCCAAATCCTTCAGGGTGGAGGGAATTCAGGGTCTCAGAGCTCAGCACATTTCAGACCAGATCATTCGGCGACCACAGCTCCAGACGCTTTTGTGGATTCAGCCTATCCCTGGGTAAAATAAAGATGATAATTACCCTCCTTTCATTTGATTCTCATAAAATTCAGCTTCACAATTGCTCCTGACAAAGGCACCTGCTGTGATTCTTGCAACCAAAGCAACAATTGATGCATTTGTATAATGATGTGCCATATAAAACATTACAGTGAAAGCACAGCTTCACATCTCCAGCTATGGGTACTGTGCATAACTATTTCTAACAAGCAGCTATTCCATTTAACAGCTACTAAATACTTGGATGTATTTATTAAAAGGCACTGAGCAATTCATGTTTAATTACTTCATAGAARAAACAGAAGTAGTAGTGGAGGAAGAGTTAAATACGGTACTAAAAGGAGGAAGCTACAACTAATCACAATTAAGAGGAAGTCCCAGGCTATTTAAATGCTGCAATCCAATTATATCAGGTAAAATGAATTACTCCTTTAATGCTGACTTTATATGAAGATACCTTCTTATTGCTCTCATTAATAATCATCAGACATCATTTTAGCCCATATTGGCTGCAATAACATTTCTATTAGCATCATGGTGTAGCAGAGCTGACAATTAAAATAAAAAATAAATCAAACCCAGAAGTGAATAAATGTAATTATAGTTCAGAAAAGAGCTTTTATGACTATTTGATTAGTCAACTGAACAGTACTTATCTTTTAAATCTTAAACTTCAGTTAAATGAAATTTTAGACTTCTTATTACAGTAGTCCCTGAAAAACTAAGATACAGGCAGCAGATGCTCCAAGAGTTATTGAGCTGCCTTTGAACAATATGTTACCTGAGAAGCATCAAGTAGAATAGGCTTAATAAGGCTGCAAGCCACCAGAACAGAAGAAATTACAGGGGGCATTAAAAAAACCCCTCCAATCCCCCCACAGTGCCACACATACACAACCAGAACCCAAAAGCCCCAACTACTGAAGACATAATTAACCAGGCTGCTTCAGTTGTTCTCCACAGGGCTCCACACACCTTTTTTATGGTTGGAAACCTTACCATGAAAACCACCAAGTWATGTGCAAGGCAAGATCACACATCCTTAGCAATATTGCCATAGCCCAGCCCACACACAGGAGCAGAATTCCATGGGATATAAACAGAGGGGACAGAACTGGGCCCAGTGCTGGTGGCACAGAGTGGCAGACACCAACACATTCTGTGTGAAAACCAACAGCACCTAAAAGGGCCAGGACAGGCTGTTCCAGAAAGATGAGAATTTATTTATGGGCAAAGAGCAAATAATTGTGGTGGTTTACCTACAGCAGCTCATGGAACACTGCCAGCCCCAGGCAGCTCAAAGGGATGTGCAAACGTTTGGAAACTTATAAAACAAATATTTGATCAAATATGCATCACTATCAAATTTTCTCCAGGAATGTGCAGAATTTTTACTCCCAGACTTGAATGTTTGATGCTGAAAATTTGTAACTCATTTACACAACAAAACATGCAGAACWATTYTTTTCTTTTCCTTTCTTCTAAAAGGAACAGGGGGGAAGGTATTTTGATAAGAATTTCTATATATCCAAGTTTTTCATCCTACACCGAAAACTCCTATTTTAAACTTCCAAACTTCAAGAGTTTAAACTCAGGCTATAGTTCCCATAGCTGAAGACCACTGCAACAGTTATATTCTCATATTTTCATCTTTTATACCAAGACACCTTTACTAATTCCTCATTTGAAAGTAAACTTCCAATCTCCCCCAGGGATAAAAAAAAAACAACTTCAGTTGCAGAAGCAATTACAGTTTTGTTTTCTGAAAAGTTATCAGACTACAAAAAATTATACAAAACATAAAAGTTTTTCTGCATTTTCAGGAAACTAAACTGCCATKCAGTATATATAGATGCTACAATATTATCATAACATGTACTACTGATAGAAATTTTGGAGACAAATCACTAAGAAGCCATATTATCCCCCAATTCTCACAGATCCTTCAGTGAAAATTGGGTGTTACAACTCCCCTTTCAGCACCTCTCACAGCCCTCCTCTGTCACACAAGATGTACTCATTCATCATACAAGTTTTACATCTTATTAAAACAAAGCAGTTTTATGACGAAAACTCAAGTACAAGCACRGAGTTTCAAAAGGATGACAGGTGTATCCAATCTGAAAACACATCTGCCTCTGGGTATGATTTCCTTTAAATTCAGGTGTTTTTCAAAGCCACATTTCTACCTTGCATACACTGCTGCAGGTGAGTGACAACCTGGGGACTTYAAACACCATTCATGAGATAGATGCCCACTAAAACTGTTGCACAGTCCAGCCTTTGTAGACCTTGGGGGAAGAAATTTAAAAATGAGTACTCAAACTAAGTACCATCAACACACTTCTTACAGGAGCTCTGCTCCAGAATTGCAAAGGTAGAGCTTCAAAATTCATTTCAAACTTCAAAATAAAGCTTTGGACTTGATCTCACTCCTGAGAGAGTGAGATCTTCTCAACCTGGCTCCCTTTTTCTGCTTTTAGGATTCAAATGCTACAATTGATGACCTGACACCAGGCATCTCAACTGTTACTAAAATAAATTATGATTCCTAAGAAGAGGCTGAGGAAGCCTGGACCATGCAGGAGGAGTTTTCTGYCTGTTCTACAACCAGCTAACAGCAAATGCTGAGMTGCTGCCAGCAGGGAGCTTTGAAACAAGTCAAAAATTGACACAACAACCTGCACATTTTAAAAAGCAAGATACCACTTCGAGATTTGCCTGTCTCTGCCTCCTTAGCACTGCATTTCACCTTCTTTAATAAACTCAAAACTTTATTAACAAGCAAAAATACACTTCAAACCCCTGCAATACCCAGCCAGGCCACCCACTCYCCCCCAGATTACAGGTCAGAAAAATCTCTGATTTTCTCTGTTCACAGCAGCCATCTCCTCAGGACTGAACAACCTGTTCCAAGTTTCAGTTTTCAGTAGTTCGAGTTTTACTGAAAGTYTCAATGCTTTTGGCAGCAGGGCTGCTATGGAATCACAATGCTGTCCCCTTAACTCCTTTAGGTCTCTTTGAAATTCCAGGGCAGATCTATTTTTCTTGGTCCTTGACACAATATTACATCATTCTGCTTTAGTTTTCAAAGCTTCACTACCTTGGTTGTTAAAAAACTTTCCAATTTCTTTTTGGAAATGTTCAAATTCCCATTAAAAGTCCTGATCCTTCTGTAAAAAACATATGAGTTAGAAATATCCAATGCAGTTATTTCTGGACTACTTGTGCATGGATTTAAAACATCTCTAGATAATTTGKTTTTTATTCTACTGTTCTCCAGTGTCTTTTAGACAGAGGGGAAAAAAAGGGCTTAGTTTCAATATAGAGAATTCTTTAAATCCTTGCGGCTTTGACTGTTGATTATTTTATAAAGCCACAGAGAACAGTTTACAAGGAGCCAAATGGGTAATCATTATTCCCCATCAGCAATGAGCTGTGACTTGTGTAAATTGCATAATAAATTAGGTATTTTGAGATAAATGAATTTACAATAAACAATCATGGGCTGAAAAGCTCTACTTCTTGTCTCCAAAGGCACAAGCTCTGGTTAAAATCAGCCACAGGTAGTTAAGTGATTATAAACTGTAAAAATAAATCAACCTGATATAATTGCTCCAAGGAAAAAATTACCAACATATTTAAAATTTCAGCAGTGCACCTTTTCCCATATCCATTTGGCATTATCTAATTACCTTCACATTTCATTTCCATCAGTGATATGACCTGTATTTTCCTTTTATAACTGTCGGGGAGGGGGCTGGAGAGTGGAGTGGAGGAGCAGGGTGATAAATCAGCCTCACCATTAGGACCGAAATGGCTCATCGCTGCAGCTCTAAATCCAGGATTTATAAAGATGTCTAGGCCATATAGCACACTTGTGGACACCATAATAAATTCATGAGCACATTGCCAAGGCAAACCACTTCATTATGTGGCAGGCTGCTAGCCATTAATCTAGCAGAGAGAGATTCCTGGGAAACTGAGACTGCTTGGAAATTTATGCAGGCCTAAAGTTACCCATTTCATTATGGATTTAATCTGCTCTTTCTGCCAGAGTGCATGAARGGTTTTTACAGTTTAGATCAAGTGCTTGTAACTCCCTATTTTATATTATTTCTTCAACAATAATGTCCTAATTTTCCTCTCAAAAACTATTCAAACTGAATGCCTTCACGCTTGCCTTCCTCTAATATTACACTAGATAAAATATTTATACAATCAATTGACAAAGAGCAATTTTTTTCCCTTAAATGTTCCATTAACATGTAAATTTTCATATGATCTTTATCTCATAGACAAAATGTGCTTAGCAATGCCCACCTTCTTCCAGGCAGTTAACCCTTTTGTCAACTGTAAAGAATCCAGATCAAAACAGATTCAGTGGCCTCATTTCTAAAGCCCCTAAAAAGGTCTTGTATTTAAATTATTATTCATTGAAAGGAGATGTAGCTCCTAAAGTAATTTGCATGCTTTTTTTGATGTCTCATTCTCTTCTTGTCATACACAGCACACAGATGTGCATTTTAAGTCCAATTCCTATAAATATTTCCAATTACTATTTTCAACTTTATTAGAGAGTTTAATAAATGTCCCTAATAATGCAGAATATTTCAGATGACACAAAGACTCTGACATATAAAATTAGATTAACAAGACAACAATTAAACTTATTTATGATGAACTGAATAATTGCAGATTAATATCTTCTGTMAATAAAGACTTACTCATATTCCAGGTGACCTTATTCATTTATGCCCATCATACTTACATTACAAAGTGACAAATTTTGGCAAAAATTGTTTCAGTGTTTTGATTCATACAGTGACACATAATGGGAAGACCAAAACCAGAAATTGGAATAAATAATATTTGAAAAAAAAAAAAAAAGCCAAAACAAACCAACCAAAAAACCTAACTATTCAATTTTCTTTTACGTTCAATATTCTTTGCTGCTGTTATCTCACTAGAACTTCCAGACACGCATTTGTTAAAATACTCCAATGCCTGGAGATGGATCTAAAAGTTTATATTTCTGTGTTAGGGGAGTTCTCACTAAATGGCTGAAGTTAATTTTGGTGGACAGGTACTTCATGTGTCTGCCTCTGGAACTGTAATCTCTGAAACTGTGATGGCAAACACTCTCTGCATCCTCTGATAACCTCCTGTGGGAGCACACAGGGGGTTCATAAACCATGGCCAGCTCAGGGCAAACCCACAGCCATGATTTCAATAACACAAATTTACCTTTAATATCCATCTTAAAGACTATTATGGAGTAAGAAAACACACGAGAACAAGACACATGTGGAATGTCTGCCTTTTACYAAAGCTCTTCATTTTCCCTTTGTCTCACATGAGCAAAGTGGCAGCTTTGTCTTGTCCACTTCAGTTTGTCCCCTCACAGGAGCATCTGGGTTGTAGGAAATTACATCTCCAGGTGATAATTTGGGTGATAATTTGTCATCTCATCTCCTGGATAAGCAAACTTAACAATAAAGCTTCTACCCATGCTGAAGTATCTGTCTGGGATTTTTGGGGAAAAACTTACACACATATAGGTGTGAGCCACCCATCCAAAAAAAGCCAGAAACCCAAAACAAACCAAAGGCATCCTCCTCCTTAGCAGATGAAATCTGTGCTGCAGAATGCAGTCTGGATCCCATTTTMTTTTGTTCATTTTACACGTAATAAAAGGAAACAACCTTTTATAAATTCATTATTCTTCTACCAAAGAGAATACTGAACTCAAAGTGTACAAMCTCCACATCAGAGTGTGAAAAAGATTCATGAAACAGAAGTTTGAGTCCAATAGCATTTTACATCTCTCTGACTTGCCGAGGCATCTCATGCTAATCTGCATTTTCCTTTTCCCATCATTTCCCCCAAAATATTGCCTACTTAGCTCTGACAATGGGGGAGACAACTTCAACAGAGGGAGCAGCTCTACTGAACTCTGATATGAAGCACTTATGTGGAATTAAACTGATTACAAAAATACCATAAATCAGCATTAGTCAATTATTCCACTGAGAATTGCCTAACAGACGCTGTAGAAAGGTGATCAGAACACAAAAAACATGTAAGGGACTAAACAAGGAATTTGAATAGGTTCTGCAGAATCCCATCTTTCTTCCAGCAAAAGGGAGATTCTGCATCAACCCAGGAGCTGGGCATAAAGCTATTTTTAATGATATTTTTTAGCTCCTTTGCTAAAAGTGAAGAAAGTAAAGCAACTTATATATAGTTAGCCTCAATCTTATCCAAAAAACCTTGGGAACTGTCTGCACAGACCTTGAGTGTGGTCTRTTATATTCATAATCCCCAAATCACCACACTGGTGTTTTACAGACTGTTCTGGTTTGGACACATTAGACTTCCAAGAACAGCTGTGACCATTTCCAAACGTTCCTAAAGGTACCTCCAATAMTGCTGACATATTTTAGGAATGAACAGCAATGACATCTTTCTAAGATAAGAAAATTACTTTTTTGCTCTGCGGTCAGATCTTTCTCTGRCTAATCAATCTACCTCGTACCTTGGGAAACAGTTCATATAAGCAACTAGGATGCATCAAACCTGAAGGAAATGACTWCTCAGAACTTCACTGCCAGTGAAAACAAAGCTACAATAAACACAGATCTCAGCCACACRCAGGAGAATTCCCTCCTGGACACAACTGCTTGGAAAACAAGAAGTTTGAAAATGTTATATTTAGTTMATCTAAGGAGTACTGCATAAGTGGATGAAGTAACTCTTCATAAYAGACCATAACATTGAAAACAAAGGTTCTTAAAGTATGAAGGAAGACATTTTACCTCTTCAAGAAAAATAATTACTTTTTAAAAAAATCCCTGAAGCAAGATAA
>NW_026623272.1:1696459-1722880 GCF_030028575.1 Malurus melanocephalus | reverse complement strand
GACCCTTAAACACTTTGAGGGCCTTGACCCCAGATCCAACCCAAACCCAGGAGTCTCCCAATCAATTTCAGTGAAGGTTGAATGTTTCTCTGAAACACACAGCAAGTCCATCCATCCAAACCCTGAAAAACCCACAGCAGTCCTGACASCTTTCTGTGCTCATGTGCAGTCATGGATGCCCAGAGCACACCAGAGCACACTGCTGTGCCTTTACCCACTGAATCCACCCTGTCTTGGCACACAAAGCACCAAACATTTCAGATGTTCTCAGAAAACTTCAAGGCCAAGTTAAGCAGAAAGTCTTCCTTACTTGAGCTCTTAACTCTTCAGCACTTTTATGGCTTTGGGACTAAGCTATTACAAATTCCCGTTACACTGTGCTCTTCCTGGGATACACTAAGCAAACCAGCAGCTGATTTTCCACACCCTTTTTTTTTCAAGACTTTTTACGTATCGGGATATACAATAAAAATAAATTTCCACCAGCAAGTTGAACAAAATCCAGAGGTTTAGCTAAATTCAAATGATTTAGGCCAATGCAAATACAGGAAACATAATACAGTTTAACAGCACAAAAGCATATAAAGCTTACAAAATGTTTCTGGAGGCAATGATCCATGCTGAAATGCCAAAAATAATATATCAAATAATACACACACAATTTTTTAATGCAAACACAACCCACATTTTTGTGTCTTAACTGGTGTCACCAGCACTGTCTATTCCAGGTACAGAGGAGCTCAGTAAGATGCTCTGATACATCCACAGCAAATTCCATCTGAGCACAGCAAAGTGCTTGGCAAAAAGATTTGCCTTAACACAGCCAGCTCAATAAAATTCATGGTCCCAGATAGCCAGGGATTCAGGGTCCCAGATCCTCAGTAATTACTCATCTTTACAACCTGAGGACATGCCTGGCACACTCAGACTGGTGCCAGTCTATGGAGACCAGCTAAAGGGAGGGACAGGACCTGAGCACCCTTTAGAGTCCCTGGCAACTCCATGGCTCCAGTTATGATTATTTTAACCAGAGGGTGTTGGTTTGTGCCCATCTCATTCCTGGCTTGCCTGCTGGCTCTGCCCTGTGCCCAGAGTGTGCTGGGCAGTGAGTGGTGCCCGTGGCAGGAGGGCAGCCCTGCTGGGCACAGCAGAGCACACACAGAACAGCTCAGAACAGGGGTGTGCTCTTCCAGGCAWTGCTTTATGGAGGAGGATGGAAAATCTCTGACAGGCTGAGGTGCACTGAACCACGAGCCCAGCACTTTTGAGGGCTGTGGGTTTTGGCTGAGGCCTCAGCAGAGCTGCGTGCTCAAACCCATGTAGGACCTGCATGCAAAACAGCAGCTCAGCTGATACCGACTGGTACAATTAGCTATTTTGTTAAATATTGAATTCCAATTAGAACTGCAGCCAAAAGAAYTGCAAAAAACCCACAGGCTTTTAAAAGAAATAAGCAAAGTAACTAAAAGTAGTTTTCTGACAGCAGTGTCTTAATTGCAGYTATCCCATCTAAACTGCTCCAGACAACTAAAAAACTATTTATAGAGATTTACTACACAAAAAAAAACACCAACTAAGGAGTGATAAAGTTTCCCTTTACAGAAGCCCTATCACCTGGCAAGAAGCGACTAAGCAACTCCACAAAGAAGGCACCTCAGGCACTGCTCGCTTTGCCTGCACAAACTTTGGTGGAAAGAAAGAAAAAAATAAAGAGAAAAAAAAAAAAGACAATCAGAGCTCCAAGGTGAAAGCTGCCAACTCTTTCTTACCAGGGGGTAGAAAACCATACGAGTTTAAATACTTCATGTTCAGTGAGAGCTGTGCCTTTATGCTGTTGGCACCAGTGGTCCTTGAGGTTGCTGAAGTTAAACTGGGCTGGCACTGCCAGGACACAGCAGTGGTGTGTGCCAAGAGCTCAGTCCCTCAGTGGGTTGGAGGCACCAGCAGCAGGAACGGATGGGCACTGCAAAGAGGGACAATAAAGACTCAAAAGGTGATTTCTACCATGACTTTAGGTAAATCCTGGAACTGAAGAAACAACCACATATATTAAATGGATGTATGCACAGTGAATGAATAGCATTACTGAGTTACGAGGTTTCTGTGCTGAAGGGATTTGGAATTTGCACCAGATTCTGGGATGCTGGGAAACTGCTTGGTGCCACAACTGCCACTCGTGTTGCAAAAAGGGCAGAATCTTGCAGTGAGCAATAGATTAACCCTGGGGCAAYGCTCCATGAACCTCACAGTGGAAGGGAAGATAAAGTCATAAAGTAATTACTGGGTTCATCATGCAGAAACAAAGTAAGTAAGTTCCATAAAATGAAAAATAAAGAGTAATTATATTTTAACRTATTTATAGTATATTACATATTGTACAAAACATATTTCCCCTGTTTTTCTTGTAACTTGAAGTTTAAAGAAGACTTCTGCCCTGCCATAGTCAAAGACTTCTTGTCTAGGAGGCAATAGGGYCACAAAATGTGTTCATGTACCATGTTACAGCTCAGACACAGCTCACACAGGTGATCCTTAAATTTACTGGAGCACCAGAGGGAATCTTTTATTAGCCAAAGCATAAAATTATTAACTCTATCACTGCAATATCCTGGTTTTTTTTTTTTTTTCCAAGGGAATTTAGAAGTCCAAGCCTTCATCATGAACCCTTTTTGGTGCAGAAAGGGCTTTTGAATTCATCCTGGTACCACTTTTCTAACAGAGGCCCTGAAAGAGCCTTCTCTAAATCATATAGGAAAAACTGCCAGGGTTCACCGGGCCAGAAACAATCATAACTCTTCTAATCAAACAAATCAAACCATCTCTATGAGCACAATTTGTGGGTCTTATCTTCTGTTACTAAATCCCATTCTCCTTGACTGGAAAGAGATCGAATCCCCTCAAARATCTTCCTCTGCCCCCAACCCTCTCCCATTCTCTGTGGGTTTTTCCTGAGTTCCCCACTCCGTGCTGGAATTTGAATGCCAAGGATGGTGTAATGGCTGTGTTTTCTTTTCCAAGGCCACGATGCCAGGAACTAACGATATGTGAAATGTTCCATCCCTGCAGGTTTTCCTGCTCAAACATTTTCTAAATAAATAAATAATTAAAAACAACAGCGTGTGCCACATTCGAGCCCTGAATTCCCGRAGCAGCTCAGGTCCTTAAACTGAATAATTTGCCTCAGCTTGCGTATTGCAAAACCCATTCAGCAAAAGATTATGGGCCTTTAAGTGCCATCCAGGCCTGAAATATGACTCTAGGGCTTTAGGATGTCAGAATTGAGAATTACTGGTGAATATTCTGTTCTGGCAATACTAAAACTACAGTTATTTAGCAATATGGGAGCAGGCAAATGGGGGCAGGGGAGAGAAGGAATCTGACAGAAAGGAAAGACTATAACTTAGCAGAAACAGAGGTGCAGTTTTCATATGTGGCCACATTAATTCTTTATGGAATAAAATGCATTTGTGAATCAAAAAGCGGATGCAGATTTATATTCCCACTTAAATCTGCCAAAAGCAAGTAAATGAATACTGAGMGCTCATTTTAGCTCAGGAAACAATTTATGAGGACACGTAGGTGGGTGCAGGTACTCTACATGAACACTCTCAAGGGGAATTAGCAGCTGCTTCTGCTCTTCATAAGAAAGAATAAATAGAACTAAACTGAAAATTAGCAACACCTCATTAAATGTAAAACCATCCACATATAAAGCAGCWAGGACTCAATCCTTAAAAAATTCAAAAGGTGCAGTGTAACATGAAAGCCAAAGGAGCTTTTGTCATCCCATCACAAATTATTTAGGCTTGGATTGTGGCATCAAGCCAAAGCTCAGAGATGGAGCAGTTGTGAGCCAYTTTCCCTGGCCAAAGTTGCCTTCTGACCTCAGGTTTTTTTAGCCCTCTTCAGCACCTCAAAACCTCCATCTCACATCCCTAAGTCCCCACCTCCCTTCCTGGTGCAAGTTTCCATCTGCACAGAGGAGAATCTGTCCCATGGACTCTGTCCAGCCAGTACTTAGGGGTTATTAGTRACTCCAGCTATTTCCAAGAAAGCCTGGATGCTCCCAGGAAGGGTTGGCAATGCCTTTGGGGCTCCTCCTGCAACTGCTCCTCACTGGAGCTCAACTCAGGCCCYATAAACACATCTATTTCCTGGCACAAGCCAATTTCCATCAGTGTTGCATGTAAAAATGAACATTTGGTACCAAGAAATCTGTGAGTATCTGCAGCTTCTGCACCTCCAGCACTTCCTCATCTTCTCTCCTSTTTCCACTAAGATGGGCACAATCACACACAAGCTCTGTGGACTCGTGATTATTTCTCAAGAGCCATGCAGTAACAGCCTTAGCACGTGTGCAGAGGGGATGGCATGGAGTCTGAGATTCTGCTTGGGTTCCTTTCTTTTACTTTACAAATCACAAAAAGGTTTGGCTTGGAAAGGGCCTTCAATAGTCAGGGAGTCCAACCCCCTTGCAATGGGCAGGGACATCTTCAACTAGACCAGGTCACTCAGAGCCCTGTCCMACCTGGCCTTGAATGTTTCCAGGGATGGGGAATCCACCATCTGGGCAAACTAGACCGTGTTTTCACCATTCTCACTGTAAAAATTTTCTTCCTCATCCCTAATCTGAAAAAAGCCTCTTTTCATTCAAAACTTTTATCCCTTGCTCYGTCACAACCAGCCCTGCTAAAAAGTCTATTCCCTTTTCTCTCATAACTCTCCCTTATTAAAGTTGTTCTCTCTTTATCTTTAAATGATTTTAGGCATCAGATGAAATTTTCCATAGAAGAGTGAGCAGTCTTCATTAGTCCCATTTTGGAGTCTGCAGCCTAATGGATAATTGTGTGTCTGACTTCCAGTAACCTTTTAACACGTATTTCTGTTCTCAGACCTTTCAGAGATGTTTCACTTTGGGTTTGTAAACTAGAACACTTGGATTAGTGTCAGGTTTCAAACTCCAGATCCCCTCAAGGTGTGTTGGGGTTTGTTTGTTTGTTTGTTTGTTTTAGGTATTTTTTTAATTCAAATCACAGTGTTTCCATCAAACAGGAGATTAAGTGTTGATCACCAAGCTCAGAGTTACATATGACTTCCAAGACCATATATTTTCCTTACAAAACACAACCTTTCTTAAACCCTTGGCACAGCAGAGATTGCTCTCTAGGCTGATAGAGCTCTGCCAGTAAATCGTTTTCTAAGGACAAGCTCTGATCTCTGGCTGGTGCCAGAGGAAGGGTGATGCCAGGTAAATCATCTGTGGTACCATGCCATCCAGGTTTTCCTTGGAGAACCAAAACCCAATTTCTCTGCTTAGCTTTGGATTTAAATTATAATACGAAGTGGCTCTTGACCTACTCACAATTAATGAGCTTAGAAAAGACTGAAATACAGCCATTAAGAAAAAAACTATGGCATAGAATACACTAGGATTTACATCTGATATTAAATAAATCTTCATAAGTAAGTGAKCCAGTAACTCTTCATTTTATATGCTTATAAACAAGAAAGTCATTGCATTGCTCACTTCCGACTGCACAGTAAATTGAGTGAGTAATGAAAAACCTTTTACTCAACTTTTCTGCTTTACTGTTATTTTGAGTTTTCTTCCATCTCCCTCCAAAAGACTTTTGAAGAGACTGGGGTTTTGACATWATTTTCTGACATCATGCATTAAAGAAGTTAATAACTGATAAGAGGCATAAGGAGAAGATGCACCTTAGAACCTGAGAGCCATTAGCAGCACCCTGAGGTAACAGAGAGAGCTAAAATAGGTTCAGCTCTCTTAAGGAAGAGTTTCAAGACCTGTGAATTTAAATGTCCTGGTGTGTGACAACAGAGTAGGAATTGTCTGCTAACAGCCATGAAGAGAGCTGGTGACTCACATTGGGGCATAAAGAAAGTTCCTCTCTGGCCCAAATGCATCTCCACTACATAAATCTGTGCTGTATTGACAGCAGGCATCTAAACCGATACAAAAACAAGTAACATAAAACCATCCCTAACATAAAACGTGTAAAAAAATTTTGTACCTTTGTATTTTGGCAGCAAATATTGCAGTTTAAGGAAACAGATATTCAGGATTTGAGTTTCCAAATATTTAGAGCTATGACTTTGCTGAGCCTTATGGATAATGTTCCTGAAGTCATCTATTGTATGYTAATAACCCGGCTGTCCCAGTGTTTGCAGGATGAGATGCTTTACTCATTAAACACATAAATACGAAGGCCAGCAGGGACCATTACAGTCTRGGCTGACCTCCTGCATAAAACAGACCATCAAATTCCAAATGTAATATAATTAGGGTTCTCAAGTCTAACTGATAACAGCAGCAAATGCCCCACGGAGACTTTAAAAATGWGTCAGGCAAATTTACACGTTGAAGGTATGCTTTGATGTATGTCACTGAAACATCACCAGAGCTAAGCTCATTCATGCCCAGAAGATCCTGGATTTTTTATTATTATTTTAAAAAAGCTATTCCTGACAGTATTCCTGCTTCAGGGAAAGCTACAAGGACTGATTATTGCTCTTGTCTTYTCTCAATATTTTTAAGCCCCTCTCCAGGCAATGGCCTAAGATATTTTTTCTGGTTTTGTTATTTACTTGCCTGAAATGACTGTGAATACGGTGCCTGAGGGTTCCTCAGGCTCTCTAAGGACAGAAACTGACACAGCAGTTTTTTTATTTTTTAACCCTCACAATATCAATAGCCTSAATTATGTTGGTTTTTCTCTCCTTTTTAATTACTTTTAGCTAAATGGGTTTGAAAAAAAGCTCCCCAATTAACCCTTACCTACTAAGATATTTCAATTTTTATTAGTATTTAAATCATTGAATCACTTATGTCATCACCCAAATTGGCTGAGCTACATTTTTCTCCCCAGTGGAAAAATTATTCCTGGATAATCATTAGTGTCATCAAATTACAATTCCATGGAGAATCAGATCATGTGAATATGCCAATGAACATATAATAGTAWAAGAGGAATGCCCTGGACTTCCTGGGGTTTGAGCTCCTTATCTGCTTTGGTGTATTTGCCTGTTTGGAGGATTTTGGGAGTATTTTGTGGTTATTTACAGGAAGGTTTAAACTTCCTTCGGGAATCAATAACAGGGGAAAGGTCCAACTCTGTTGGTCCCAGCTTATTCTTCCCCAGTGACACTACTGAGGTGTAACTGTGAGTAACTGTGAGTRACAATAATCTTCAGCCATTTTCCAGCAGGGACAAACCACAGCCTGAACTCAACCTAAACCCATATCCTGCTCTCAGGTACTGAAAACCATTTTTAGGGTAATCCTAAATTT
The DNA here is from genome assembly GCF_030028575.1 of Malurus melanocephalus. NCBI lineage: Eukaryota > Metazoa > Chordata > Aves > Passeriformes > Maluridae > Malurus > Malurus melanocephalus. The sequence goes on along the minus strand of NW_026623272.1, from coordinate 1,715,571 downwards.
GTGTAATGCTGAGTGGCAAGTGTGATATTTAAGTAAGTAATGTATGCAAYAGCCTCATGAGACACAACACACATGATATTTCCCCTGTGGAGGCACTGATGCTTTGGGCAAGAATGTGGAAACTGGTACAGGGAGTTGAAAGCAGCAGAGCCATGTGAATTATATTAGTTCCCATCCATTAAATATTCATGAACATGGGCTGATATTCATTAATTTGGCACAGATCAAGCTGCCCTGAATGACTAGCTCTGGACTCCTAGCCAAACAATCCCTACAGTTAAACATTTTCCTAAACGTGACGTGATTTATTTAAAGAGATGTTTTCAAAATGATCAAGTTACTGAGACTTTATGTATCACATTGCAGCTTTAAAAACTTGGTGCTCTCCCTTCCCCCCTCCAAATTTGCCCTGGTTATGAACTCTCCGTGCTGTGGTTTATAGTGGCACTGCTGGGACACGGCTTCAATCAGGCTACAGCAGTGCTGTCAGGTGCTGCAGCCAATTACCTAAAATGTAAATGTTTTAAGAAAGGCAGCACCTTTTGTCAGGACCAAAATGATTTCCAGCCTTTGGTTCATTGTTTCAGAACCAGAAGTGCATAACTCAAAAACATTAAACATACAGTAAAAACATCACGTGTTGATTTAYACATAGATATTGACTGATGCTATCAGTGGAGTATTTACCTTAATCAATATTAAAAGATGCTACCAGTGATTTAAGTGTTGAGTTGGCTCAAAGTAGTCAATAAACATTTGCATTCATAATCACAAGCTTATATATCAGTTGTTCATTTCCCCCACCCAAATAAACAAATTTGGTAGAGACATTTTGCTACCAAACATCATCACATCTCCATTTATGTTTGAGAACCCATTTCCCAAACTAAATACTCTCAAAAATATTTTATAATCCACATGTACCGTCACCTGCACAAGTTCCACATACAAAACCCTTTTTTGGGAATTACCACTAAGGGATAGAACYAGGTGCTGGGTGCTAATGAAGAAACACAAAGGTTGCAACAAGTTGTATCTAAGGAAAGTTCCTTTCCTGACATTGAAGGAATGGGGATTTCTCTGTTACACACGAACTCATCCCATCTCCAAAGCCAYTGCAATAAGCTGCAACTCCAAACCTGCAGTAATTAATTTCAAGCTCACTTTTCCCTTTCCTTCACAACAAACTGCTTGTAATTCACTTCTTCATTCTATTCAACTTCAGTTCACTACAATTATGCTATATTCTTATTTCTGTAATGCTGTTTTCTCCTTCAGAAGTGGTATTTGAGCCAGAAGCCATGATATTATCTGACACACTTTGCCAAAGAAGGAACAGATTCATGTTTATGTGGGCTGTACCATCTAGTCAGCAAAAGTAAGTTCGCCTGTATTTGCAGCCTCAATTGCTGCACTGGACTAGGAAAGTTACAGACAGCTTGGACATGTCTAGAAAACTAATTTTGCTTTTGTATACTCATTCAAGTCAGACGCAAATTGACCAGGCCCGTTCCTCAAAACAACAATGTACTTTCTTTCACTGACAATGAGCACAAAAATTAACAACATATCTCCCTTATGCCTAATTTTTAAGCAACTTGAATCCCACTACTCCCACTGATGTTCCCATGAAAATTTAGGTCATGTAGCAATAAAATATTCCCAAATACTCTGCTGACCCTCTGCTTCATGGCATCTCCCAGTCACTCCAGGCTCCCACCAGGCACAGCCATGTACTCCAACCTCTCTTCACAGACAGACCCCAACCCTTGACCTTGTGCCAGGAGGGCTCCCCRTGCCTTGAGGCTAAAGCTTCTCACTCAGTTTCATGGCTTTGGCAACTGCCCTGTCTCAGAAGGGCTGTGAAAAATAACTCTCCTCTTTTCTCACCAATTCAGCCGTGTTGGTGATAATTCTCGATGCCTTGTTCTTATCAGACTTTGGGTTCTCAGCCTGAGAAGAACATCTCTCCAGGTGTTACCAGTGAAATCKCTCTATTGGATTCAAAGAAAACCCCAAGGAATGGTTACTGTTCCAATGTTATGCCKAGGGTGTTATCTTGAAATGATGGTCCCTGCTGGAGCTTTAACCAGACAAGTCCCTGCCTCTGAAAGCATTCACTCCATGGAAATGAACTGGGATTTCTGGGACAAGACTCAGCCAGGAAACTGAGGCTTAAGCAAAACTAACTGGGATCATAAAACTTCTCTTWTTTTTTTTTTTTTTTTTTTWTKAAGGTTTAGACATTGAGTGCATCGAAGTGACAGGATATCACATTTCTTATAATGCGTGCCACACCGTGATCCTTGTGTGAGCTCACTTTGAAGCCATGGACACCCCATCATTTGAATGCACATTTTGCTTGTGGGGTTTTTTCCTTTGGTTTTTGTTGTTGCTGTTTCTGATGGGCCAGAGACAATTTTCCTACTCCATGAGTCTTAAATTGCAGAGGTGTCTTTCTCCTCAAGCTTTTTCTCCTGGCCCTACTTTTTCATCCAAAAGAGGTCTTTTTTTTTTGTCAGCTCAAAACTGTTCCTTCCCTCCTGCCCCTGCTCTGGATCACAGAACAGCCTGAGCTGCAGCAGGAACAGGCTGAGAATGGGAGCAAGTGCCCAAAGCTCTTCTGTAACTGGAGCTCTTGGAAGCAGCGAGGACAGACACGACAGGGGTTTGGGGAATTGCCCCCTTCAACTTCTTSTTAATCTACTTTAACAAACCTCCTTATTTCTTCTTGATTTAGGGGACTGTTGCACGTGGTAGCTCTCAGATACATTAGCCTGCAAGCAAGAGTAGAGAGGATTGATAAATCACAAAAAATGGATTTCGCAAGGGATAATTCACACGGGCAGGGGAAGCACGCCCCTTGTGTGTCCTGAGGAGAATACAAAGGCAAWGCTTTATAAATCTTCAGAACATTTATGAATCAGTTTCTAACTTCAAATGATTTTAGAACTGTAAAATGAAAAATATTTATACAATTAACTCTTGTAAAAGCAAGATTTGCMTATTTATAAATTAGAGTATCCTTTCACTTCACATCACATTAYTTGCAAATAAAAACAATTTCCTGCTCAAGTACTATGCAGCAGAAGCTCCTGAAAATCTCGTGCATTTTTTACAGGCAGAAGTTGTGTGTATCCTAGAGCATAGGCAGCAACAGAAATATTCAAGCCCAARCCTCAGCAAAGCTTTGGTACAGAAAATTGTATTGTTACAGTCTTTAATAAGTAAACTTCAGTCAGATCTCATTGCCAGAGGCTTGTCTCTCAAATATCTTTGGATCTTTCCTCACTTTAGATCTAAAAGCAGAAAAATCATCCAGATCTAGCAATGCAAAACCCATGAAAAAGTAAATTTCAGTTTAATTAGATGCCTATGGTAGATATTTGGCAACGCATCGACAAATCTGAGTTCTGAATCTTCAACATCTATACACATCATGAAATCATTCTGCCRCTGGTACAGAGTGGAAAGTGGCTATAAAATGCTCCCATATCACAAAGGTAATAGCTCACAGCACAGCAGGTACTAAATCCAGTATTAAGTACTTATTGCACAGAGGGGAATGGGCTAAAAATACTTTTTTAAAGAGGAACAGCAAGTTCCAATCCCCTTATTGGAGTTTACCCAGAATTAAGGCTGGAAAAACAACCAGGAAGGAATGGGCCAAGGAATGGAGCTTACTCTGATAAGGCTCAGCCACATGCTTGTGATTAGACATTGGAAATAATAATTTTTGACCCCAGTGAAGCTCCACCACGTGTGAATCTTGGGGCTGGGCTGTAATCTGCTCTCTGGCTTGCTCGTTGTCATTCCTGGAGATGTGGGAGTGGGAACTGGAAGTCTTGGAAAGGACAACCACAATTCTCAACAGCCGAGAGGTTGGCTCTGCTGTTTTCAGTTGCCATAATTACTGTGGCAACATCTTGGGTAAATGAGAGCCAGCTCCACAGCAATTGGCTTTCCAAGGCAAGAGGGCTACAAAGCCCATGGCAGGTCGTGGAGCACCAGCACAGCTTTCCTGGGGCACTGCTGAGCCAGRATGTGGCTGCAGTTGCACATACTTTCTTCTGTTTCTGCCTGAAGACAAATTAAGGCAACATTTGGCCCAGATATCAGGTAGGGTGTCAGATTAGGAGAGATGGATTTTTTTCTCTAGACAGAAGACTCCTTAATACAAAATAATATATGTGCACCCATTTATAACAGGTGTTTAATCTGTGACAGCYTTTCAGGCCCATGGAAATTCTATAGCATTCTTTCTTCCTTGTCACCATTATAATATTTTTAAATGCTGTTTTTCTTTCCCCCATTAAAAGGAAAACATTTCTCAAAAGCAGTAGTGGGCTGTTAGGGCTATAAAACAAGTTTGCACAGACCTGTAACACGTTGAGCCACAAGACATGACACARAGTGTTTTATGGGGCAATTAATACTTGCCTTGGGAGCACTGTGAGGTATGAAGCCCTGTCAAACACACCCTGGTATATCCGAATGCAAATTGTAAAGCTGCATTTTGCTCCTTGAAAAATAAATATGGAATGAGCTAGCTGATTTTTAACTTGTCCCAGCTAAAGACTGGAACTTTTCCTCCAGGAGCCAAGCTCAGAGAAATATGAGGAAGGAACGGTAGAAGACACCAGTTTCTAAACTATGTTTACATTCTGTGGTCTTGATTTCTGGGTTAACGTTGTTGTATTTGCCAATACTCCCTCACTTCACTAACATCTGCTGTTATGGATGTTATTCCAGTTTGTTGTGGATTCTTGCAGATTYCCTGTGTGCATGCCAGTGCCAGCATTGATCCAAGTGCAGGGGACAGGGCTGTCACCTTATCTGCAGTAGTCACAGCCCTGTTGGAATCACTGGCCATGGAGCACATTTGTATTTTCTAGCCCTTATTTCAACATTGGCTTGAGCTGCTGCAGGGTTTGGAGGAGGCAGTTGCAGCCTGGCAGGGGAACCCTGGAGAGCCTCCCCTCTCCCTGTGAAAGGGAACCAGGCTGTCCTGGCAGGTTTATAAAGCACCTCAACTCACAGTGTGCACAAGCACAGCAAACTTTTCACAACTGCTTCAGCTTTCCAGAAAAGGCCAATTCCTGCTGTGCTGCACAGCACCAGCCCTTACCCTTCCTGTCTTGGGACAGCCCAGCAAGGCTAAAAGACCTGGAACAACTGCAGCAAGAGTCACCCCCCACTCCACTGCTGAAATTAAATACAAGGGGATGCAAGAAGTGTTGCTATAAATGCACTCTGAAAGCACTTCAGTGMAAGGCAATATTCACAAGTTAAAAGCTTGCAATGCAAAACTCACTTAAGTTGTAGCAGAGTACTCCAAAGTAAAACACAAGTAATTTATTCCTCATAGGATGCATCATACTGGGAGTGAGAAGGAAGAATGAAGATCTAAAAACTCCCAAGACTCACAAAGGATGTCAGGTCTCCTCAAGGGGCAGATCCTCAACTGCTGTAAATCACCCCTGCTTTATGAAGTCCATTATTGTATCAAAACCAAGACCCTGGGCTTTTACACCTCCARTCAGGATCCTCACATGCTGGTGTTTTGCTGACTAAATCTCTAAAGTTGTGAAAAAAACCCACAATTTAATCTAGAATGTCATGTAGAGTTACTTGCTAGTCTTGATGTCTGAGATGTAAWATGTTTTTWTGGTGAKKTTTTTTWWWWAWRARMWCTYTWWAWAYAMRRSKTTTTTTAAAAGCGTTAGAAATAAATGTTAGAAGAAATAGCCTTAATAGAAGGAAACAAGCAACACACTGTTGCCAACTTTCTATTAACCACAAATATTTTTTCATCAGATGATTAATTGATGGGTATGGGGGAAWATGCAAAAGATTTTAGAGTACCAATTGTAGCCATGGCTCCTGAATTTTAAATTTAGCAAGTAAAGACTTAGGTATTGCCTCCATGATGCAGTAGTGCTTTTTAGTAATGCCCACACAAAGAACCTCCAACCAACTGCAAAGACTGAAACTTGATCAAGAAATTTTGGAAAACAAACTCCTTCTAAACTCATGTATAACATAAAATGTGAATATTTTGGCTGTTTGGGTTTTTATCATTATTATTATTGTCCAGGGTAAGAGAGGACTATGTACTGGTATTGGSCAGCTCTTGTGCATTTCTACTGAACTTTCATTGATGTCCAAGACCTTTCCTTTATAAAACACACTAAGGAGACACATTACAGTAGCACAGARGGTACCTCAGCTGAAGCAGGACTTTGTGCCAGGCTCTAGCCATGTTCATTTTGTAGTGAAATGCAGAAAATTACACCATTCATCCACAGCAATGGGATTTACTGTGGCAGACTGGGGACCRACCAAAACCAGGTGTGAAACACCAGTTTAGCTGCTGGAGCCCCAAGCTCCTGTCAGGAGATGCAGAGCAGCATTTCTCACCCAAAGAGGGCCCAGATGTGCTCAGTAACAGGCACAGGACCTCTGCTCTGGGCTTTTACACAGGAGATGCCACTGGTAGTAGCAGGTTACAAAGACAGTGCACGTTTCCAGACTGAGATATTTGTCTCCATTAACCTGCCACCATCACTCAGTAATCACAGTCACATTAAATAGATGTCAAGGAATACCAATTTCTTTGATTTCCAAGGGCCAATTAAAACAAAATGTAGGCATAATAATTCCAGTTCTTTTCCATAACAGGTTAGCATCTACATTCCTCCTGCATCCCATTAGACATTTTCACACATACTAGAGATGACACACTGTGTACTAAGGAGGTCAAAAACCTAAAAAAAAGCTGTCCAAGAATATTGAAAACACTAGAGGTATTTGACATAATTTATTGCGCTAAAGAACTGTGGAACAGGAAAAGGTTGATGTAATAATAACATTAGCAGGAACTATAGTCCATGCAAGCCAGTGCTAAATAAAGTGCCAATCAATAGCTCTTTTATTAGTAGGTACAATCAATGTACAGCAGGCAAGCCTGGCCAATTAAGCTTATCGACTGACCAAAGAGTAGCAGGAAGCATTCTTTCCTCAGTTTTGTTTTCCTTTCTGTAAGTGAGAAATGAGCTCCAGTTTTATCACTGGATTCCCACCAAGGCATCTCCAGGAGTTCCTGTGGAGTGGAAACGTTGACAAAAAGCAGGCTTGAGCTATCTTGGTATCCTTTAACCCAGGGTCAGCCACAAGAAACAAAATATTCAAGGGTCACCCACAAAGTAACTTTTTTTCCTAGCCACTGTATGAAGTTAAAGTGTTGTTCTTCTAGATGAAGGGGAGAGAACTGCTAAAGGAAGAAAGCACARTCCCTCAGCAATGCTTAACCATTAACAGTCCTGTAAGACCTTAGGAAATTAAGCCTATTTGTTTCTAATTCCTACATGCACTGCCTGAACTTCATAAACCTCCCAGTGTGAAGCAATGCCTGTATMTTCCTTAGAAGAAATGAAAAGCCAAAACTACAGCTCCAGTAAAATTTATACAGAATTTAGGGTCTCACATAACAGGAAAATAACAGGAACTTTAATATTCAACTGTGACTAACTGYGCAGATGCAAATAGGATATTTATTCACAAAACCCCACTCTCTCCCTTGCTGCTCTGATCCCCTATCCTTCGTTATCTCTTTCAAAAGGAAAAAGTTAGAAGACCAGATAAGATGTGGGTTCTCAGCATGATCAAATAAACACTGTGTGGTGGTCACAGGGAAAGAAAACACATTGTAGGAATGAATGGTAAAGATAACATTTTACAAAGAATCACACACAAAATTAGCAGCCCAGATGCCGGTTTCCCATTGATGTCAGTCAGAGGAGATTTCTGCGGGCTGGCTCTCAGCAGGAGCAGTGCTGCATCCATCCCTGCACTCAATCAGGCCACGTCGAGCTGCTCCTTGAGCTGATTATTGGAATTCAGTGAATACAGCAGAGTTCACCAGGTTTATACCCCTTCAGGTCTGGTGCTCTTAGTGCTTTACAGGTATTTAACACCTAAAACAAGTCAGGGGAAAAGGGGAGAGATTCTCAGCATGTTTGACTACAGGACAGACTGGTTTTCAGCTTCATGTCAGACAGCTCCCCAGCTGTGTCTAATTCTGAAAATATTTCAGTGATCAGCAGAAGGCACCTTTAGCATCAGTCCGGCCATACATTGCTAAAGCTACAGGCAAGCACCTCMCTTCTTATATTTGTTTGCTACTTGCATGTGAAAACTTAACCTAGAAGATTAAAAAGAGCAAATCAAATAACACTACATCACATCTAAATGTCACAAKGCTCAGTCTTTCCTGTTAGGACTCAAAACCAGGTCTGACTGCATGGASTCCAACTCCAGGTCTTGCCTGACCCTACTTTTAGCACCTCAGCTGAAATTCACCACCAGTCACACCCGTGCAAGTTGGTTTTATTCACTAGTCAAAAATCAGCTTCACACAGTAACACATTTACTTGCAGTTTTCTTGCCTTSATTTGTGAGACATAAAATACTGTAACTCCTGGCCCACTACATTGTGACAGTTTAGGCTGGAAAAAAAAGGCAATGAACAAAAATAAGATAAAAATGYAGAGCAGACATTTCCATTTGGCTTTTTATATGACAGCTCATAAGAGTTTACAGAAGACAAGAAGCTCAACAAGGAGCAAGACAAGGAGATTAACGTGGACAACACTAACGTTGCTATTGCTGAGCAAACTCAGTATCAAAAAGCACTTCAGGATCTGGGCCATTTTTGGTGAGAGGGCCCTCAAATGTACCCCCCATCCTGGCCAGAAATGCCTTCTGGACTTCCATTCAGAAATCTGCCCTTTCTGAAAACACTCGTTCCAAGATGCAGAACTACACACCCAAGACATTTACAACGAGGGGCTGTAAAGATACAGCTGGACACGTGCTACAAAACCTGGTCAGCAAAATCCTTGTTGAAATTCTCTGAATCCATCTTAGGGTATTAAAAAACCCCAAATAACCACCAGAATCTTCAAAAAACAAGATCTTCACATGAAGGCCCTTCTGTCAGCGTGGAGGGTGGAGCCTTAAGAAGCTCACCATTCTTCCTCCTACTGTTTTACGTGCTCTGTGTCTCTTCCACTGTTGTTCTCCCTCCTGAACTGCACAACAGATGGGAGCAGTTGGTTTTTAAAAGGTTTTTATTTTCTGATTTCAATTTTTCATGTGTCTTTTGAATTTGGCACAATACCATTCTCTAGTGAAGAGGAGACATTGTGTTAAGCTTAATTATCAAAGGCTGAAACCCAGCAAGCAATCAATCATTTAGTGACATGCTCGTGCTTTCACTGATTTGAAAAAATATTTTTTTGTGGCTATTGAAAAAAGAAAAACTGTCAGAGACAAAAACAGAATCACTCACTTCACAGCATATCAAAATATCAAAACTGTAGGGAGATGAGTGAAGAATGTTCATTTGTTTTTTCTGAAACTAAACCCAACTCTTTTTGGCATGTGAGCCCGGAAGTTGTGTAAGATGTGTTTTAGTGTAAACATGATCCTTCTGTCTAGGTTTGCCTTATAATTGAAGCTGAACAGTCACAAAACTTGTTTCTAAATGACTTTTTCTAAAGAGTCAAGGTTGCTTTGTTCTTTAATTTTCTTTAGTCTTTCTACCCCCCCTCCCCTTTTTTTTTTACTGCCAGATAAGTGCTCTGGCAGCTGCATTCCTGGGGAACACTGACATCCAGTGGAGAGCTGGGGTCATCCCCAGAGCCCACGAATGGCCCCCAAGTCAGCATCTCCCCCCAGAACTCTTAAAGGCTGCAGGAGATGCCTTGAATTACAAACTCTGAGCCMCAGCCACAGCCAGCAGCACAGCTCAGCAACAGCTGAGCCACCTTCAGCTGGAATTGTTCTTTTGTCTCCTAAATTCTTGTAAAGGTGATCACATTCCTGGCCCTGCTACTTCTAGTGTTTTACACGTAAAGCTTAAATGTGGTGTTCAGGGAGGGGTTTTTTTTCAGCTGAGAAAATATTGAAAGAAAAAATGCTTTTATCCATTGACCAGCAATTCCACCATGCTTGCTTCTGTTTTTTCAGTGATACAGGATGACAAGTCCCATGTGTTTAAACAGTGCTGTATTTCAAATGATATAGTCAACAGTTAACATTGTTTTTCTTTGGAGAAACAGTCTCTATAAGGTCACTCTGGTGTTATCACAGAATAAAGGCCTCTGATACCATCAGCCTGGCCCCAACCACCACATAGATGCATTTGCAAGTTCACTTGATAAAAACCTAACCAAATAAAAACATCAGACCAAAATCAGTCCACAGAACAAGTCCATGAAACCTATATGACAGTGGAATTGTCTTGCTGTTTCTCTGCAATAGCATTCTAGAYTCCTTCACTGGCATTCTCCTTTTGATCCCTGCATTGCTGAGGAACAGGACACATTCTGCTACAGCAGAAATCATGCTTCTGGTACCATTGTCTCCAACCCAGGGAGACTCAAGTTTGAAGAAAGAACATCTGCACTGCAAGCTACAACCAAGAGAGCTGTTTCACCAGGAAATGGTTGATGTGTCCAAGCCAGCCTGCTTTCTGCACTGCATTCCAGCACAAAGCTTCCACACTCTGCATCCTTCCACCCCACAGCGGGACACACTCACCCCATTACAACTGCAAGGCCAACCACAAGCTTGAGCTGTGAGGGAACCTTGGAGTCTGATATCCCCAGGACATTCTTGCAGCTATTTTGGGTGAACAGCCCCATTTTGCTCCCTCCCTTATTTCAGACCCTAGCCACTCTCAGACAGATCCATTGTCACAAAATCTTTGTTTCATTTCACGAACATTTCCAAAGAAATCTTTCATCAGGAGTTCCTAACAGCTCCAATTGACTGTCTTTACCTTCTGACCAAGAAAYAAGCCACGCTGCGCTCTGCTTCTCAATATGTAACTTTAAACCAGCTCCAAAAGGTTGCTTTAACAATTCCAGATTTACATGGGTAAAAATGAGATCAAGTTGTGTCACATATTTCTTGGCTTGCTGTAGTACAAATAACAGCACAGTTATATCCTCTGCAACCCACACTGAGAGAGCATATGCTCCAAATGGTATCCTTCAGTGCTTTCCTATCAAGAACAATACTTCAGGACAGCCTAACCACTATCACATTTGCTTCAGAAGGATTTGTGTGTGTGCTTAAAAATAGCAGCAGGGAGTGGAGACACTTTGGAAGGATGTACCAAACCCCATGTCAAGCCAAGCCTCTGCTYGAGTGCTTTCCACAGCTGGGACCAGGGAAAATGCCAAATAATCARCCTTTGTCTTCCAAGAGTCCCTGCTCCAAAGGTGAACAGGGGACACCTGGTCACTCATGAAGATATGACAACAAAATCATGAGTCTCCACCAAAGCTTACACTGTTATAACCTATTTTTCAAAAGAATATATAAAGATTTGAGTGYTGTGACATGTTGTTTTTCTCCCTGTAGCAAGCCTGGCTATTTCTGCCTTATTCASGCAGGATTATCTCTTTACTGTCTGATTTTTGATACTCAGGTTAAGTAAAAATTATCTTTTTATTAAAAATCAGCTTCTTAGTGCATCCTTCTGAAGGAAATAATAGTGGATGGCTCTCTTTTCTACAGCTAGCAAACTATGTGGTTTCTTTTATGAGYTAAATGAAAGGAACATACAAAATAATCATTATGGATTTGTATGAAATTACTGGGTATGGAATGCAGTAAATCCCCAAACAAGCTTTAACTATAGCTTGTAAGATATAATCATCAGGTAAAACTGCAGACTATCCTTTTGTAAGATGCAGCAGAAACCTAATATTTTATCGGAAACCTTGATTTATGTTTAATAGCTCTGCTACCTACTAAAAAAGATCTTGTATTAGCAAATGGGTACAGATCCAGTCCATTAGCTTAGGACAACTGAAAAACTCAAGGGTTTTGTGAACTAATGCAATAAAATATCATTAAATACTGTAGCATGACAAGACAGACAGAAGGTTTGAGTTGAAAGTCAGGAGAAGTGTTTGAAATGAAGTAAAATGTACAATAGATATGTTTAGGTACATCTGGCTTACATTTGCAGTAGGTCGTCAGAGGACCTTAGTGTCTGTGATGTAAATGAATAACAGAGCCCTCAACAATTTAACTGTCATCAGTATAAATGCTTTAACTGGCACAGTAAAGCAAAGCTCTGGGCCTCTTTCTAAATCTCCATAAGCTCCTGGTCTGRATTATAAACTGGGGCTGCATTACCTGAAGATGAAAGCAGCCAGGTCAATTCACTTAAAACCAGAGAATTACCACTGCAAAGCTGTGATGAGCAGCTAAGGAGCATGTGTGTGTGTGGATGTGTGGTTGTGTTTTTAATGTACAGTTTGACAGAGACAAGAGGAACGTCTGACTGCACAGCARTTCCAAACCCAGACCCCAAGGTTTGGTGGGAAGAAAGGCAGCCATTTGATTTTCAGCTCCTTAAGGCTTCTAAACTGCAGTGCTATCGATAAGTCACCAGAATCAGATTTSTATTAAGAAAAGAAACACAACTGCAAGGAAAAAATGAGTTGCTTCTGTACCAGCTGCTCCAAGCTCACTGTTTGCAGACATTTCCCTATCGGGCAGCACCATCCCATTGAAGAAATCTGACTACACAAGCTCTGACCTTGACTTGGAGGGCTTTACTCAAATCCTCTCTCTCTCCTTAGGCACACTTCCTTTCAGCCTTCAGATCACGATTTTGGGGAGCAGGAATCATGACACACATGCTGTGGCATACATGATGAYACCCCACAATCCCAAGTCCCAATACACCCCATAACCAAGAGCAGCCAGGTGTAACTCCCCTCTGCTCCTCTCACTCACCTCTGACACCCATTTCAAGTCCACTGTTCCCMCACAACTGTCCAACCTCAAAGGAGGAGACCAAGCTGAGTGTAAGACTCACAAGGCAMAAAAAACCCAAGCAGGCTTCACCTCTTTGAAATTTTGTGAGTCAGATACACTGAATAGTTTGTTTGGGCAAGTAAAAACAACGATACTTAGAAAGATGTGAAGGCAGATTGATCACATTTACCACGATGTGGCCGAATTAGCATATTGTCACCATACTCCTCTGGGCTCAAGATGAAATTGTTTCCCTCCCCTCCAACAAATACATAGAATGTTCACTTTTATAATAAATTCCAAACAAATTAATGGATTCCAACATGCATCATCAAATTTATATTTCCTCCTCCACAGAGTCCTACCCCTGTAAGTAATCCTTAAAATTCGTCATGAAGCTTTCAAAACAATTTATGCAAACAAACATCAAGCAGAGCTATTTGTATTGGCAGCACATTTCACTTAACAACCTACAACAAGGAACAGATGGTCTGAGCTCTGGAAACAGCTACAAAGAAAACAGTAGGAGCAAGTCCATCAGAAGCACTTTTTTCCCCCAATTTTGTGAAGATTACAGACTTGTTCTTGTTTATTTCTTTGATTAGGCTGTTATTTTATGTACTCATGAATCCTTCCCTTGCATTTCATGGAACAAATCCACCAGAAGCACATTCCCCAACTGTGTATAGTTACAGAAGCACTGCTTTAAGAACTGAACTATCTGTTCCTCARTGATTCAGGGCTCTCTAAAGTGGCAGGGAAGAAAGCAAAACAACATGCAGATGTTGTACAAGGGATTGACAAATTTAAGGCAAATCCTCTCAGCAATTCATAGCTCTCTTTATCCTTTTGCCCATCCCTTGGTCTCCAATATTTAAAAAAAAAAAAAAAAAAAGCAGATGATTCAGAGCCACATCAGTTACAGATCATTCAGTGCTATTACTAGTTTAGAACACTCAAGAGGGCCACAGCTGCTTGGGACATTGTGGGAAGCAATCTAACAAGGAAATATCAGTAATAGTTATGGGGAAGTAAATCGGCAAGAAATAAAATGGAAATGAAGCAAAAATCACCCCAATGACATTCTCTGATGGAAGAGTTTTCCCTGTATCAAAACAAGTTAGAAAAAGTTTTTACAAGAAATAAACACAATATTCAAATATACTTTTTTAAAAAGAAAAAAAAGTCTGTCCCTGATCACAGTAATCATAATTTTTTATTACCRCCACCATTATTAAAGTCACTGTCAGGTTTACCAATATCTGTGCTTTCTTCATGAGGATTCACATGAATTCATMTGAAAATGTTCTCACCCGGACCTGGATTTAATTTGAATTATATTAGGGACAGCCAACATGCTTGCATAGCTATCAGCCAACCAGCCAAAAACACCCTCCTGGAGGCAAAGCAGTACCCTAGAGCTACACAGRGATAAATATGGACTGTGATGTTAAAAAGAAAAATAAACAAGGAATGAAGGACTTCTAACCAGARAGACAATCACGACATCTTGAAGCAACAAAAAATTTTTCTGAAGGGCATTAACCAGGSTGGAGACAGAGGTCAGTTTGGAAAGGTTTGGCTTTGAGGAGTGAAACCATGTTAAATTTCAGTGGAACAAAACCAAGGACAAAGCAGACCAAACTGACAGCTTAATAGGACCTTTGAGCATGACAGTTGAATAAACTTTGTTCCACACAGCACTATAATTTTGTGTTTCATGCTCTTGTTAGTGAAGCAATTTCATGTGAGGATGACTGCAGAGCTGTTTTCACTGGCCCCCTYGGCCATCTGTGATGGCCAATCCTTCCATGCCAGACACATCCTCTGCTGGAGCACTGCACAGAGAAAGCAACTGGAATGTTCCTGAGGAACAAAAGCAAAAACATCAGCATCACCTTCTTCCTTGTGTGGCATCACAGATCCAAGGTTTTCTTTTTTGGGGTGAAATGCAGCTACTGCTGCAGCAAAAGCCCAGGCAGACACCACATATCCTTTCAGGGCAGCTTTTCCCATTACTCATCTGGCAACAGGAGGAGGAAAGCAAACTCAAGCAGATGATAAAGTTAAATTAACAGTGCTGTAGAGCAAAAGGTGTCTCAGGGAAAACAGCATCTGGACAAGCTTTGCCATACAAACATTACTCCTAGGTTTTACTTGTAAAGAAAAAAGTAAAGAAAATGTAAAAGCTGATTTTTCAGGACTTGAACTGTCTGACTGCAGTTTAAACCAAWTTGAGAGTAGGTACAACTCTGAGTTCACCATCTGACCCTGCAACATGATACCCAAACTGAGCAAACAGTTTGAAGTTCACTTCAGATTTCTTCATTTGGAGGATTACGATGAAGCATTTCCTGAGATGTCACGCTTTAAACAGCTAATGGCATGTGACAACCAAGTGCTTTTACATTTTACATCTAAAGTTGCAAACACTTGGCCTCTCCCCCAAGCAGAGAAATATGTAGCAGCCTCAAGAGCTTGAAATCCAGGGCCTCACCACAGTCTCCTTTTACTTTAGTGGGTTCTGGATATACCCAGCTCACTCACTGCAAGTGGAAAAATCTTTGGAAATGTCTGTCAGCAAGGGGCCACAGGAGGACAGAACCACTGACTGTCCAGAGCATCCATACATCGAGCCTGCTTCACCCCAACCTCCCAAAACAGCTGGGCTGAACCAGGTGAAACTGCTGCTTTGGGTCAAACAGCTTTGCYCACTCACTTTATTCACAAGAGCATTGTGGGATGATACAAAAAGCAGCCATGAAATCACAAGAAAATCAGAGTTTCAAAAGAACGAGTGGAAGTAGATGCTCAGACTCTCTGGTGACCTCCCCCAGGTGTGCCTTAAGGATTTTGGAGTTGATAAATAAACTGGCACCATCAGGCAAAGAGCTGCCATTTCACACAGGTTTCCCCAGTAACTCCACAGGCTGGAGGTCAGAAGGGCCACTGTGTTTTATGGAGCACGAGCCTTTATGGACCAGAGCCCTTTCCAGGGAAGGCTTTTGGAAAGCTTTGGAAGCATTGAAAAGCATAGATATGTACTATGTACACACCCAAAACCAAAAATCTTATTGACAACCAGTAAAATTCTTGGTTTGGTTTAATCTCTATTCAGTTTGCAAACTTGCCTGTTTGCACTGACTTGTACTTTGAATTCAGCAATATCATTTCTGAATTACTCTAACCCCAAGAATCACACTTAATTACTCTTACACTTAATTACTCCGTGATACTGAGCAAGAGGCATCACCACACACACAAAGCASCAGGACCCAGCTGCAGCCTAACCCATGTCCTGACACTGCTTCTGGGTTTTGCTGAGAACACCRGAGCCAAACTATTCTCAAGCAAAGTTTAAATATTGGGATGCTTGYTATTAAGCTTCAAGTTTCCTTCCACCATAGAAATGCTGCCTCAGCTGAATTTGGTGGAATTACAGGAGCTGATTAGGTTAACCACTGACTGTGTTTCCTGGAGGGCATCTGAAAACATGCCCTGACCCAAATTATTTAATCTTGATCCAGATTTGAACCGTTTAATTTTAAGCTCCACATATCTCCATGAAACAAAGAAGGTAATGCAAACTTCAGAGCAGCTTTTAAATTCGGGAGGTAGWGAGGCTCAGGCCATAAACACAATTGCTCCCAGCCACCCAGGGGAAGAAACAAAGGTGGTGGAGGGGGTCTGATGGCAGCTGGGCACAAGCTGGCTGTGCTGCAGAATGCTGAAGCCTTGGGCTCCAAGATGCAAGGGAAACTTGTGGCCAAAGGAGAGAAGCAATGGAAGGAGCCGAGGCAGGCTCAGCAATCACTCCCCAGGCATGGGAACTTACAGCCTGACTCCTTTCTCCCAGGAGAGGGACCCGACTGAGGGCCCCTGCCCCAACCCACATTATTTACACCCAGTCAAATATAAAAATTGACTCTCCAGATTCAACCATAAGCTCCAGTGTGGCCCCAAGACATTTCCCAATAAAAGCACCATTAAAAGAACTCCAATTACTTTGGTTTGGGATGTTATTTGTCAGACTGAAGGCAGCCAGCCACACTGTGTCAATAACAATGAACTTATTAGCCTAGAAAGGATAAAATATTGATCAACTTGCTACTTGCTCCCACCTTTCACAGCTTGCTCAGTAACAGCTTCAGATGAAAACACTTCAACCTTTGCATGRAGGGATTTCTAAATAGCACATAAAGTGTGTGAGAGCTCCTGAACTGCACAGAACTCTGTCCTGCACTCCTGAGACAGCAGAGATTGCAGAGCTGTGCTAGCAGGACACCCCACACACCTCATCAGCCCAGGGGGAAGCAGCGTTTATTCACTCAGGCCAAATAGTCCTGTACCTTAGCTGTGACCACAGGTTTGTATTACATATGTTCCAGATGCTTTTCAACTGCTCGACATCAAGTCATGTGCCTTAGAAAGTGAATTGCCTAATTTATCTCAGGGCTCAGTCCCAGACAGTTTAGCCCAGACATTTTACTGCCAACACACAAGAACACCCCAGGTAAAGTGTACCAGTGGGGACAGCAGAAGATGACCAGCGCTGCAGAACAAAGGCAATGCCACAGCACATTCCCTGCAAGCTTTGGGCACCTCTTCTCCTCCAGCCCCAGGCAGGGGGATAACATTTACAATCCCTGGCTGAAGTCAGAGAACAGGAGAGGGCTCACCTGGGCAGCACCATCCCATCCCACCTCCCCCTTCCTGACAGGACGCCAAAATATCCCAAAACTGAGAACCTGTGCACAGGCCCCCTGCTCCAGTGCCATTACAGATTGTTTTTAATTACACCCGGGGCAGCATAAATCCCGAATACACTGAACCCATTTCAGTAAGGGACAGTAATTTCCAGTCTTCCCTCTGCAGTCTCTAATCTCAGCTGAGCAATTCTGAAAGAGCCATGTCCTGGTGAAGCAGCCAAGCTCTCTCCCATACACTCCTGACCTACAGATATGCTTAATATGTTAATTTTTGTTTTGGTTTCAGAACAAAACCTGCCTTTTAAATAAAATTTTAACAGATTCTAAACCAGAAACACTGCACTCCCCTGAGGCATTAAAAAATGCAAACTGAAGACTTCCCATGTGTCGGGGTTATTACTTATTTCCTTCTAAAAACAGAAGAAGTGTTGCAACAGTTGTAGTGCTCCAGCTCACTAGGCCAAGAAGATGTTTTCTTTCTGCACACTCATTAACCATAGTGWGGAACTCAATAACTGTTCTAATTTCCTACCTTAAATGTTTTTCTTCCCCCCAGTTTTCATTTTATGCTTCACATTTACATAGGACTACACTGCACCACTTACCTGGAGAGTCTAGTTGCTGTCAAACATAATAAAAGGAAAGGAAAGTGTCTGGAATCACAGAAGCTCTAGTGTTGAAAATTTTAATTTAATTTCTAGAAATGAATTTAAGCACTCAAAGCTTTCTTTGTTATCCACAGATGAGAAATTGATAGGCTTTGAAGGCAAGCAAATGTTTTTTTTAGGCGAATCTCTCGAGTAAATATTTAYGTTAGATATAATAACAGATGTTATTTCACAGCACAAATTAAATACCAGCTCGTTATTAAATCTGGTGCAATGCTATGAAACTCTTGGGCACAGYTGCCCACAGCTGGTGCACTGGAATGAAGCTGAGCTCCAGGATGGCTCCTGAGCCTCAACTTTAAACCCAGAGCAGGCAGGAATTACCAAACCATGCCACGCTGCTGCTGCTTGTCCAAAATGCTCCTGCCTTCAGGGACAMAATGGTTTTGTCTCTGTTTGCAAGGACACAGAGGCTGTAAGAGAGGAGAGGGCCAGCATGGGAAAGGGAAGGCCCAGGGCCCTCCATGCTCTGGCAGCCCAGCAGCTCCCCCAGCTCACAACACTGGATCACACATGTCCCTCTGTGGGTGATGGGATCGATGTGTGAGCACACCGGCCTGTGGGGTTTGGAGCCTTAAAGGTGCAAAGGACAGAGCCCATCTCAGAACACACCAACATTTACACCTGAGGGACAACAGGGACACATCCTGCACTGTGCAAAACCATCCCAAACCCAGCCTGGAYAAGTGACACCCAGAGTGCAGATGCTGCAGCTCCCAAGAGCAAGCTCAGAGGGGCTCTGGCACAGTTCAGCCCAGTCCAGCCCCACTGCAGGGCCAGGCACAGCACCAGCTCCACCAGCCCCACCACCTTCACCAGCCCCACCAGCCCCACCAGCTCCACCAGCTCCACCAGCCCCACCAGCCCTACCAGCCCCACCAGCTTCACCAGC
>NW_026623272.1:1685028-1696289 GCF_030028575.1 Malurus melanocephalus | reverse complement strand
CAGCCCCACCAGCTCCACCAGCTCCCTGGCACCCTGCAGGAGGGGACAGGGCAGGAGCAGATGGCAATGCTACCTTTTTGTCTTTACTTATCTAATTTGGCTAATTGCACAACCACAAGAAGGCTTCAAAGCATGCCAAAAAGCAGGATAACAACACTTCATGGGTGAAAAGGTCTTTCATTTCTCTTTTTCCTCTAATAACYGCTGATGATGGACCATTATCTAACCATCCTGCCCTGCCTTGTTGTGCCTTAATGCACGTATTTAACAAGATTACTTAGAGTATAGCACAAGGGATGCCTAATAAGGCAAGAACATTAATTTTGAAAGTCCCACTTTATCTCTTATTACTGCAATATTTTTGCCTGTTGCCTTGGCAGAGCATGAGGGCTGTAAAGCAGCAGGGCTGGGCAGTGGGATTTCTTTACTCTACTTGGAGCTGCTTCTCTGCATGTAATTACAATTCTCAGGTTATACCACATTGTAAAGGCTGTTTTGGATAGGCACTGGTATGTCATTCCAAAATGGCAGAAAGGGAAAGCTTCTCTGCAATAGCCAAAGCAGGAGAGGGAAGTGAGAAAGAAAACATTCTTGGAAATCATTCATACCCAGAACAGTGCAAATACCCATTTGTGAGCGGGTGTGGTGGTACCCAAGTGACACACAGGAGGTGACAGCAGTCACTCAGCACACAGCAGCTCTTGGGCCCAAGCTTGCAGCTGCCCACAAACAACCCCACTGAACTTAAAGGTAACACCACACGATCAAAATCAGGGCAGAGGTTTCAAACACAAGACAGAATTATTATATCCTTCTGTCCTGTCCAAACTGGAGGCCTTGCTGCTAGAAAGGATCATGAAATCCCACCAGCAGAAACACCGCAGTGGGCAGTCAATCACCCAGGTTTCTTAAGCAAACAATGCTCACAATCYCCTCTCACTCCTGAAGAGCCATCAAGTTGGGAGAATTTTTCAAGATGATGCAATTCCTAAAGTACATCAGATCACAGATTYCCATGGTGCAAAATAAGGCAYGTTCCTACTATTGGCAGACCATCAKGATATTTTCYTCTGTACATCAGGATAATAAAACAGGGAAAGCTTCTCAAACACAAAATTAAGCCAGAATTCTAGGAAAAAAAGGATAGGAATAGTGCTGCATTTCACTAACTATCTATCAATGAAGAATACAAGCCTACATTTTCAAAAGAAAGACACATCCATAGTATGCTAAATACAATAAGTATTAATTAAATCATTATTAACAATCAAAATCTAATTTCTTTCTGTCACTTTCTGATATCTTAACTAAAGGCATATTTGCAATACTATTATAACGAGTTACAGTTCAAGCAATAGAGCTGCTTGCAATAATTCAGAAACATGTACACTTTCATATGAATATATCATGCCTAACTAATGAGATTGCTCATTTCATAACTTCAGTTCCATTTTTATTATTTCATAAAACTGGAAGTCCTTATCCATTTTATGAAAAACACCTTTGTGAAATTCATTAAATAAGCATAAAAAATTCATTAAACAAGTGAATTGCATTCATGGCTGCTTTGATGCAAATGCCCTTTAAGCAATGTAAAACTCCATATTGATTTAACCTTTCATGTTCTGATATTTCCATGTGGAGATATATATATAAATATATATATATATAAAAATCTTTATTCAAGGAATGAAATTAAGTGCTGATCCCTTGATCTCCAGCCAGGGTGAAGTAGATTGGTCAATTTAAATAGTCATTGCTGATCAGCAAACAGCTGAGTTTGTATTAAACCAGAGCTCTAGTATTTCTGCACRTCTTTGCTGGCAAATAAATACACATAGAATATATTGGGCCAAATCAATACGATGCCTGAAGTTTCCTCTGTAGCAGAAAGTCAACCCAATATTGGCTAAGTCCTGTGGGAGTAGTTATAACCAGCTCATGCTGGTCAGGCAAAAGGCAAAAGGTAAAGGATCTTGTCCTGAGTACCTGGTGAGCTGCTCGGTCTGGTTGGCACTGAAAGCTTCTGCAAACAGGGCAGCCAACAAGCCAGGGTGTGTCTGAACCCAGCTTGGGCCAGGTGGTGGAACTGCCAAGCCAAAGGGTCAACTCCATTTTCTTGGGGTYACGCTGCATCCTTTTGGTGGCTTCAATCACCTGTCTCACTAACTTTAAACYCCACTAAAACCACAGTCCTTTCCCAGTATTTAT
This sequence comes from Malurus melanocephalus, assembly GCF_030028575.1. Taxonomy (NCBI): domain Eukaryota; kingdom Metazoa; phylum Chordata; class Aves; order Passeriformes; family Maluridae; genus Malurus; species Malurus melanocephalus. The sequence continues at coordinate 1,694,078 of NW_026623272.1, read as the reverse complement.
GGCATTGTGCAGAGTGATTTCTTAATCATTAGTTCCTAACCCAAGAGCCATTCTCTTCTTTGTGTTTCCAATGCGTTGTACAACAGAGGATCACATGGGAAAGATGCACCCTTACAGCTTCCCAAGGTCCACATTTCAATGATGCCATTCCTACAGCCCTTCCATGCTTCATTTTCCTTCTCAGGTGCCTCTCCTGCACACTTCCTTTTTGCTCAGCTCATTTTTCTCCAGCAAAYTGAGCCAGAAACAACCCTATTTCCATTTCTAACCATTTAAATTATAAACAATAATTTTTACGCACCAAAACAGGTCTTTAATTCTCATATTTCCCTCCAAAGTACACCCAGACATCCTTATTCTCAGTAAGCTGAGCCAAACAAAACAAATCAAGTCTCCAAGCCAAGCTTTCCAGGAGTTAAAAATAAGCCCCAGAGTATTAAAATAAACTTCAAAAAAAGAAAAAAAAAAACAGAAAACATTTTTAAAGTATCATCATTTTTAAAACTCTCCCCAATTCTTAAGCAATGTGCCAGAAGATGCTGTTTCAAAAAGAAAAAAATGTTATTACTTTTTTTTCCTCCCAAATAAAAAAGAGAAGAAATCAYATGGAAAATGAGCTTTATAATAAAGGAGTTTCAGCCTTAAATCACAGAAATGCAAAAGCCAGCACAGCATAAAGCTGCTACCACTTCTATCATCACAGCAGTGAACAAAAAGAGAGATGRAAACATCCTCACTTCCCACTTGTGTATCTCCTGACCCCCGACGTTCACTGCTCCTCAGCTGCCTTCCTCTGCCCCAAAGGGCATCTGCCACTGAACAAGCCCAAAATAGTACTGGAAGCCATTTAACTTAATCATTATTAGGTTTGAGTTCAGACCTCCCTTGACACCATTGGCCAACAATAAGGCCCCCAGGCACCCTGAAGATTTTTAAGCATCGACAACTCTTACGAGGGCACATTTCCACCTACAGCAAGATTTAAACTGGCTTTGTAATAATTAAAAGAGAAAAAAAAAGGGGATAAAAACCTTGGGAGCTTTTTTCACAATTACTAATTTAACAGACAAACAATGTTTTATTGATAGTTCCAATAGTAAATTTGCCTTCCTTGCTGATGCCTAAAATAAGATGTGCAAGAAGAGATAATCTKGTGCCTAAGGCTTTTTTAGGATAATACACAACAATTCAAGCAAGAGCTCTTCAGCAGAGCCCCACTCTGCAAGGGCTGCCCCTTGCTTTTGTGGCTCAGGAAAGCAGCTCAGCATTTCTGCACMCATGCTGCCATCATCCTCCCCACTCAGCGAGGCACAAACTCACACAAGWGCCAGTCCTGCAGGGTTAGTCACAAACTAGATTTTAAATAAAAGAAAACAATTGTTCTGACAGCACCATGACTTTTAAAAATCTGACTGTCTGCATGCTATTGGAAATAGAGGTATAAGCTACTGAGAGCCTATGCACAAACAACTCATTCATCTGGAGCAAGATAGGCTGGCAGGGATATTAAATGACTTCTGTGTATTTTGGGAAAAAATATTAACCTTAAATTTTGCAGGTGAATGAGCAGGTCTGGAGTGCCTTGAGGTGAGTGTGACAATTCCAGCTGAAAGACCTCTGACTTGTGCAGAAATATCACACCTTGGGCAAGGGGATGCTGCCAGAGATACCCGCGACCCTTCCTCACACACAGAACTGCAACCCAAGGGCACAGTCCCAGCTCAGCTGTCCTTCGAGGAGTTATTGCAGCTGCAAAGAACCAGGGTGCTGTTAATCTACAAAAAGGGCTTTCTGCAGCCTTTCCCTCGYATTTAAATCTGTTTCACTTGAGAGAAAAAAAAAAATCTGTTTGTTTTAGCTAGGCTAACTAATCAGTGAGTGTTTGGCTGGAAACCTGTTATGTTTTGCTACTTTATCATGTTGCTATTTCCATGTTCAAAAGCTAGTTAAATTATTTACGCTACACTTCATATATTGTGTACAACACTTGCCTTGACACGAACAGCAGCAACTGCAAAGCCAGTTTCCTTGAGCCGGTGCTTCAGAATAACAGAGTGCTGAGCTTTGCAGGGAATGACCCATTCAGAGCCTCAGCTCTCATCCCGCCCCCTCCCCAACCAAAAAAAAATATAAAAATCAAGAATCACATAGGCATGAATTGGCTTSAAAGTCTCAAATAGCAATGTTAATTTAATTCTGGAGAATATTACAAAACATGGAGTATAAAAGGAATAAGCTGAGMATTAGCTCAGTGTAAGATCCTACCTTCATCTAAAATTCACTGTGAATGATAAATTGCTTTCAGCCAATAACACCCAACATTATTTTAAAATGTATATTATAGAACATGTACTTCAAGAGGCTCTGTGAATATTTTATTATACCATCCCAATCATTTAGACTGTGTGATATACATCTCATTGTAGTTGCACTCCCTTTTAAGGCACAGTTTGATTTCCTCCCTGTCTTTTTATTTATTTAAATCACAACTGAGTTGAATTACCATTTCTTTGCTCATCAGCAGCCAAATTGGGCAGAGTTAAGAAACCCTGAAAACTCAGGAAGTACTTCTGTGGTCAGAAAAACAAACCTCCTCAGGTATCTCAGGAGCCTGAAATCACACTCCAGTGACCAAGGGAGCACAGCCTCCCCCAGCCCTGCTGTTTTGAAATATCACCCAGCAGCTTTTAAGGAAAACWCAGTTCCTTTCAATGTGAGGGGGCAGTGTTAAAAGCAGGGATTCCTACAGCTCTGCTGCTGCAAAAGCCATCCCCTGTTTTTCTGAGATGCCCTGAGGACGCTCTGGCACAGAGCAGGCCATTTCTGATGCTTTCACCTGGCAAAAAAAATCAGTCATCTCTGCAAAGTGGAGTGTGGATTTCCAGTGCCACCTCGCTTTCCATGACACTGCAGCTGGTTCTGGCATCCCCCACTGAAGCAAGGGCTGCACACAGTGACACAGGCAAGAAACACCACACACACTCCGAGATAATGCCAAGCATTGCTGTYTGCAGCAGATCCAATGGGCCTTGCTGGACACCAGCAGGAAATGTCACAGTGCTGTACAGACACCCACTGAACACAGCGTGTCCCTCAGGAGTTCACAGCTTCATTTCCTTCCTGYACATTGGAAATGTATTCTGGTACAYTGAAAACARTAATTTGTACATAGAACAGGGCGCACAGGCTGGGGAAGGAGATTACAAAGTCTTTTGATATAATGTTACTACACTTTCCATATTGATCAGTGAGCTCACAAGCTGCTAAGAACCTTTATACCATCTATTATTATTAGAATTCAGTTAAGACACATTTTGCTGAATCAGGCCAGGCCTGAGTGATCCCTCCAGTTCAAGCCTTGATATTGCACAGGTGATGTGAATTGAGTCATAGATATCAAGAAACATTACAAGTCAAATCAATATTTTATAGCCTTTGCACAGACCACAGTCTGGAACTTGGGCAGCATGGTGTTCTGAACAGAAGCATTTGCAGGAAATAAAACAATTTACACTAATAAGACACTGACCCGTGCAGTCCTTAATGATCATTYAGCTTTGGCAATACTTCTAAGCACTATTGAGCTGCTTGGGAGTTGTGGGGGTTTTTTTCAGCAGAAAACTCCTATATCAGATTAAGGACATAAGCAGGAACCTAACCACAAGGCTGAGTTTTGTTTCATGTAAATTCATTYCTATTATATAAACTGCTAAATTAAGAAATGAGGTATTTAAAACAAAGAGGTTAAAACACAGCCACAAAGACACAAACAAACATCATAGAAATCCTTAATTCCACTTCTTGCCTTGTTTGCTTATTGAAGTGCCATATGTTTCTGTGAGTGYTATGAAAATATCATAAGATCATAATTATAAGGTTTGTTGAATTATAAAGAAGCCACTTATTTACATTTAAATATGAACAGTGGTAATTGAAATGTCACATGCTTCTCTGTTCTTGACTCCAGAAAAATATTTATCTACCAAGAGCTTGATGTGCTTTCAACAATGGCCTGGATTCATGAAAGGGATTGTTACTCTCATCACTCTCCACATTTATTTATTTCTCTCTTATGATTTACAAACTCAATTGGGGGCTCCAAAATCTGCAGGCACAACTTAGACATGAAGACATTGTGAGGTAAACAGTTACTGAGGATTGTTACTAAGTTGGTGCTCAATAATTCTTTGACCTGTCAATATGTGAAGCCCTGCAATAGCTTTAGGAATTCAATTTTAAATTGACCTCATTGAATTTATGCAAAAAAAAACCAAAAAAAACCCAACTGCAGATGCATTTAAACTTATAAGCTCTCTCTTCAGTCCAACAGTGAGCAAACCCAAGTCAATCCAATGYTGAGTACACACAGAGAGGGTTATAAGATTAAAATCAAAATTGCAATACTTGAACCAGAATCTTTAAGGGGAAAAGGCCTCTAGAGACAGCCCCAGAGAGAGCACTGCAGCCCTGGACACATTCTRCTGTGCCAAACTCACCCAGGAGACATAAAGCTTGATCCTTCTTACAGCACTACCAGTATCAGCAGAAATACATTCAATTCTGCTAAGCAAGCTGAAAAGAGCAAAGGCCCAAACCAGAGGAAAGCAACTCGCTGTGAAGAGAGCAGCACTCACACCCACACAGCAGAGAGCAGCCAGCCCTGGGAAGGRAGAAGCCAATACTGTCAAATACTTTTACTTTTGTTACATATTAATAATTCTCATCATGCAAGGACTGGGTCATTCTTTTGTTGGTCTTTCTCCAACAGAGTTCTTTCACTGCACTGCCTGAGAACCCCAGAGATTTTACCAGCTCTGTTTAATAGCCCACACTCCATCCCCGAGTTAATGGTAAAGCTTTCAATTAACAGAAGCAGTTTTGGGCTAATGCTAAACCAGTGAATCCCAGTCACCTGCTATGCTCCCCTGTACCTGTCTCAAAACACTCCATGTTTTTTAGTTTAATTATTAAATGTACCAACACCTTTCTTCAAGGCTCTAAAAACAAACTAGGCTGGCTGGAATTTAGCGAGAGCAGGCAATATTTGCAGGGAAGTACTCAGGAGATGAGAAAAAAAAAACATTTGGGGGCAGCCACAAGTTGTATCAARCACCAGCAGAACTCTTCAAAGTCATCACATCAAAAACCAGTAGAGATGGGTCTCTGCTGGGCTGTGTCTCGCACTTTGGGGCAGAGCACACACACCACAGTGGAGGAAGAGCATCTCCAAAGCAATGGAGATGTTCAGGATCAGTAAACAGAATAATGGAACCTAACAGTAACTTCATTTGTAAAATATACACTAAAGCTATCAAGGCAAAAGTGCTAATAGCAAGGGTAACACCTGCATAATCACACAGGCTTAAAGCTCTGGTCTCAAATTGACCTAACAATGTCCCTCAGAGCTGCAAACCACAGCCAGTGCTGCTCCTGCACCCTGCCCTGGCCTGGCTGCTCCMCACCCACRGCACAGYCAAGGGATTGTCCCTGCTGGAGCTCCAGGAGCACACCAGAGTCACTCTGGGCATTACTGACCCTGGTGGATGAACAACACTGGGGTATAAGTTTTCTGCATTTCTTTGATGTCAAAGATCTCCAGATGTCTCCCACTGTTACCCTCATTCTCTAAGCTCCAATAAAACAGCTGCATTTCATCACTTTGCCACACAGGGTAGGCTCAAAGGACAAATATGGGGCAAATTAATGGCAAAAAAAGGAATACAAGTGCAGACTACACTGATACTATCTTTAAAAAAAAAAAAAAAAAACATCCTTGGGCAGAGAAAGAACATTCTTCCCACACCCGATTGAACCATTCCCTGTGGAATTCACTCACTACGTCTACAAACAACAGGGTTTTTTACCAGCACTGAATAGTGCTTCTGCACATATATCTGTTAATCCTGGAGACTGACTGTGAACAGTCTCATCTGGGGCATTTAGACATTCATAAAGGAATTTATCTGATACTCAAAATAACATTATTCAAATTGATTTCTTTCTATTGTGGTTTTTTTTCATAGGTTTAACTTCACTTGCTGCTGTCCAGGGCTTATTTGGCACAAATGACCAAACCAAGAGCACAGAGATGACAAAAGACAGCCACTAAAGTGATAGTGCTACCCAGCCCCAAACTGGATCCTGGGAGAGCAACACACACAGCCCTGCTCAGGAATTGTCTGCAAACAGGAGCCACCCGGCCAGAGAGATGGGGGCAGATGGAATGAGGCTGTTTGCCTCCTGTGCCCACAGCTGCAATGCCCAGTTCCATCCCCACCCAGCCCAGCACACAAGAGAGGCCATCAGCTATTTCCACAGTCAAACACCATAACAGGCCTGAAGGAGGTTGSAGAAATATTTAGGCTCAACAGAAGAGTACAGGTAAAACAATCTATGGGGCAATATTTTTACTGAGTGRTAAAGACACAGGAAGCAATGAGGAGCACAAGCAAGCCAGGCAAGGACCTCACAATAAAGCTGTTCCAAYACTGCTGACTGCCCACTGCACACGTGCTCAGGCTTTTGCCAGCTCTGCATAATCAAAGAGGCACTGGGAGCTGATGCATGAGGAACAAACCGAGCAGAGGAACAAGTCTCTGTCCATCTTTCAGGGTTCAGCCTCTGGGAGCCTGTGCTGTGCAACTGAAACTTTGGGTTTCCCAGGGTAGCCCCAGTGCCCCCAGCACGGTGCCCAGGCAGACACACCTCTGACTGCACCAGCAGMTGACTCACCTTTGGCTCTCAACAGCTGCCAGAGCAAGATACACAAATATCTCCTCCAGCACTACCACCAGGACAGAGCTCTGGTGTTAAACCCACCCAYTCAAGGACCAGTACAACATCACAAAGATGAGAAGACAAAACCAAATACAAAACAGCCATGGAAGCTGTAGCACTGCCTGGTTAGATATTCAAACATCACACAACATCACCTTCATGTTAAACTCTTCCTTGAAAATAACAAACTTTGCAGATCCCCATTCCATCTTTGTTACATTTTAGTATTCTTTGCTTCATTGCCCATTTTCAAATCATGAAGAATTCATAGATGAAAAATGGACTGAGAATAATATCCATGTATGTATGTATATATATATATATATATATATATAAAAAAACGTAAAACCCAGCACAAGCCAAGAAGAGGATAAGCTCTTCCTAGGCATAGTAAATTAGAGACTAAAGTAATAAAACTAAAACTAAAAAATCAAACCAGTGTTGTTAAGTGTCTAAAATCTTTTCCGGTAGGCTCTCATGAGCAGTCATTATTCTGTTTTACAATAAAGCATGTCATTTCATTGTTCATAGAGCCTCCCCATGAYATATAAATGAATTATTTTCTGGAGGTTTCCCCATTGTCTCTAGAGAATTTACACCACTTTAAATTTAGCTCCTGTGTCTCCTTCAAGATGATGTGCCACTCCAGCTCCAGGCTGCTGYGTGCCTGCACCAAGGACAGAGGTACCTCCAGGCTCTTCTACYGAGCTGTGCTCCAGCCTGAGGAAACCCCTCCTGTCTCCAGAGCTCCCTGYCCACTCCTCACAGGAGCTGCAAACACTCTCACCCCTGGGCAATCTCCAGTTAAAGCAGGGCTGGCATTTAGGCCCACCTGTGGCTGCAATCTCCCACATCACAGCTGCAGTTTGACATTCCTTATAAAATCCTCATTACTTAATATGTGATGAATCCTTCAAAGTATATGTCTGAGGTTTTAACCCAACTAGGAGTCACTGATCCTCCTTTCAGTCCTTTTCCTTCTCTTACAGGACATTTGAAGTGGTGGTCTCTGCCTGAAAGATGGGTACAAATACAGAACCCAAATTCCATTTTCAAAGTATAGTAGGCCCCTGGCATACAAATTGAATGGACTTCCAGCAAATCTCATGCCCTTAAAGCCCCTCACTGGCTTCCTGAAAAATGTTATCTGCAGTTTGGTATTAATTTTTTTTAAAAAAAGTTTTGTTATCTTTTTTTTTAAGAGTTCACTGCTGATTATTACTTCCTAGTAGAAATRACAGCACCTTCTCATTGTGAAAGTCCATCAGTGAAAACATATACYCTTTTATGAGTTAAACTGTTTGGAATAACTTTTAAACTATTACTCAATTCCTCTGAAATTTCTTTCAAGGGATTGAAGGTTTTCCTTATCAAATTATCTGGATTTCTCATGGATTATGCATTTCTCAAAAACTCACTCATTACAGATTAAAGAGAGAAAGGRAAGTTAGAAAGGACACAATAGAAAAAAAGATCAGTAAAGAAAAATATTTTAAATATTAATGACCAAGGGGGAAATGGAAACACATTAAAGGCAAATGTGAGAGCTTTTAAATATGTTATTAAAATTGATTTATAAATGAGACTCTTCTTTAACCACGTGCTTTAGCCTTCACTACTTATTTCCTTCTGCTGTCTCTCCAAGCATTGGTGCCACCGTTCAAAACCTATGGCATTGAGGAAAAATATCCGGAAAATAGTTAGGCTGGCAACAACTATGAGCAACGACAGGAAGACATCATTACATCAAAAACCTCAGAGAATGAGATGAGAAATCAGGTGTTTGCAGAACATCTGTTCCTGCTGGGGCTGGGATGCAGCAGGGGCTGCCCCMCTCACCCCACTGCAGCCCAGAGCCCCAGGGGCAGTGGGCAGGCAGCAGGGAACAAGGAGGGACTGCTCACATGCACAAATCACTAATTATTACAAGGACAGAAAAAGACATTTGCCCTTTCTGATCCCCTTCTCCCTCTGCACAGAAATAACACCCATCGCCTGCATGACACCGGTCCCAGACAGGCTCTGAGGGCTGATCCACACTCACAGGGCAAACCAAAGCAGCATTTCCATGGAAAAGTGTCTGCAAGGTGATGCTGAAGGACTGAAGAAGCCTGTGCTGTGCAGCCTGGGTGTGAACCCACACACAGCACACAGCGTGCTGCAAGCCCTTTCCTTCCTTTCCTTCCTTCCTTCCTTCCTTCCTTCCTTCCTTCCTTCCTTCCTTCCTTCCTTCCTTCCTTCCTTCCTTCCTTCCTTCCTTCCTTCCTTCCTTC
>NW_026623272.1:1597508-1684928 GCF_030028575.1 Malurus melanocephalus | reverse complement strand
CTTCCTTTCCTTCCTTTCCTTCCTTTCCTTCCTTTCCTTCCTTTCCTTCCTTTCCTTCCTTTCCTTCCTTTCCTTCCTTTCCTTCCTTCCACACCAGATCCCAAGCTCACATAAACTACCCCAGGAGCCTGAATTTTCAGGGTGACTCTTCTGGAGTTTTTCAGCTTTGAGACAGTTCCAGCAATGCCCCACAGGGCCAGGACAGCTGACTGCAGATCTCTGCTGCTGGCAGGTCAGAGCCCAAGCCACTGCAGCTTTCAGAGCTGCACAGGGTGTATCACACCACCAGCAGTGAGCAGCACGTGAAGCCATGGGACTCCTGGGTCACGTTTTTATTAAAGGACACWGCAGCAGATGTGTATTGCACAAACAGCCCAATTAACATAACCAAAATTGTGGAAATTATCCCTGAAAGGAACAAATTTTACATGAATTTGTGTAAATGGACAGTATAAAAGTGCATATAAAAGGTTTTTTTTTTACAAATTAGACTCTATTAATTTATCTAAGATATGAAAAATGTTTTCTCTTAAAGCTGCTATCCATCATAAACCACCAAAACATTATAGGCAAAGACKCCAAATAGAAACACAAAGCATCACTGAGAACTACAGATCTTGTACGTTGGATTTTGTGGTGAGAATGGTCCACAAAACTCATTCTGCATGTCCTCATAAGATCCTTTTTTATAGCAGGCTATGAATCATCACATGGTATCTTTAAATGGATGATCAATACTATATTTTCCCATAAAACGTTTGGTTTGAAATCCGATTTTAAGTGCATTAGAGTTTTTGTGCACTGAATGAGTGAGTGTCATAATAAATTGTCATCAAATATGAAAGAAATATAGCTTAGATTAATTGCCATATTTATTTATGACTCTATAAAATACATTGTGAAAGTCCTGGCACATTTTTGGGATACCAGCTTGAACTTTCAAGCGAGTTAAAAGCATTAAACAAGACTGAAAGTAGATTTATTATTGGAATGTTTTTAATTGCAGTTTCAACCAGACACAGGTATTAGAATGGCTGTGCCCTTAATGGCCATCTCATGTGTTTTTTCTTTAAAAATGATATACTTTCCATATTTTTATTGATTTCATAAGATTTATTGTAGATTAGTGCTGCTTGTGTGTGAAATTGCAAGTGGTCCCAGCTTCCCCAGAGTAGAGGGCTGCAGATGGCCCATTGCTGGGGCTGCTCCTCCCCAGTGCCCCCCAGCCCCCAGCACAGCCTGAAATACTGCTGAAAGACCAGAGGAAAACCTGAATTACCTGAAGGAGACGGGCAGAAGAGTCCTCAGTGAGCTACCCAGAGGATCCTGTTCTGCACTCATTTCTACAATTGCAAAATGGAGTTAATTCAGATCGGATTTGGAGAGGGAGTCCAGCTGAGCCCTTTCTTTACTCAGACATTAACTAATGAAGAGGCTTAAGGCAAACTGATCTGATGGGGAGGGACTGTCATGGGTTAAGTATTTTCTGGGTTTGGAACAAGTTATAAGCTGTGTTTTTAATGGACAACAAACAAAACTGAAGTTTTGTAAATTACAAATGAAAGTAAATAAGGAAGAGAAGCAGTTTTGATATTCATGTTTAGTACTGCACAGAAGTTGGTGAAGAACACCAATTTCTTGGAAGAGAAGGCACAGTTGCATGTAGCCAGCATTCTAATTTAAAAATAAATCCTGGAAATTACAGCAAACAGACTAGGTAATGGAATAAAACTGTCATTCACTGCCACAAAACAAAACTGACAAACTATACCTAAGGTGATGTTAAATTAAAAAGCTTCAGTTTAGCAGCCACGATTCCTTCACACCAACTGCACACGAGCTGCTGCAAAGGCCACGAAAGCACAGACACAGCTGGGTGGTTAAGGGTGAACCCTGCTCATGATGTGTCAGACCAGCAATCACTTTGTCACCAAAAAAAAATTCATTGATTTTACTGGAAACTGAATCCACAGAGGGGTCAGACTGAATGAGAGCTGCCCTAAGTCTCCTGGCATAAATTAATCCATATCTCAGCAAAGCGCAAGTTCTCAGAGATTAAGTTCTCACAAGTTTTGTGTGCCTTCACCAGATGAATTCATACTTTATAGACTAATCTGCAGATAARCTGAAGAATGCTAGTACAGAAATGCTCCACTACCCTGATGCAGAGCACTCTTACAAAAGAAGTATTTTCTCATCAGCCARCTACATATTCACAGGTTGGGGTGATCACAAGTTAGTGATGGCYCCAGATCCAAGAAAAATACTGCCTCAGAGCCTGAGAAAGATTCATATCCAGCTTCCATTCACTTGGCTGCTCCTGGGCACAGAATGGTCCAGAATAAAGCCCTGGGTCAATCATCCTTCAACTTCAGTAACACTCAAGTCCAATTGTCAAGCTTACAGCCACATCCCAAAACTTAATGACAGCAAACACAATGATGATCTGAGATTCAGCAAACCCATCAATCATTCTGTTAGAGATGCAGGGAGCCAACAGGAGCTGCCAGTCCTTGGAGAGGAGGCAGGAGGGTGAGGTGRGAAGGGGAAGCCACTGCTCAGGACTGTTAGGAAGAAGCTGCTCATTGTCACATGAAGGAGCCCATGCAGAAGTGGTGCTTAGGGATCCCTGCTAAAATAATTACCTTTGTCTGTCTCTTACTTAMTTTCCAAATGATATCTTAAATTGTCCTCATTTAGCCATCCATCTCAATGAGAGGGTTTGGAGAAGCAAAGCAAAAGCCCACCCATAGACTTCTTTCACTTTGTACCAAAACCAGAGCAAAACTGTGTAGCTTCTTAGATTAATGAGCCCACATACATAACTCTCCGGAAATTCACTGACAACTTTTTGGATGTCCCCTTTCAGAAGACAAGTATCCAGAGGCAAATTTATTTCTGATGTATTTCAAATGTGACAAAACCAAAATGCTACTTTCAGGCTTAGCCTTCTGCTGACAAGGTACCACCATTACCTCAGCAATACCTCACCCCCTAAATCAGCTCACATCCCACACTTCACTGTGACAGTTCTCCCCTCTGTCCTGAAGACGAGTTCTCTCTATTTTCTGCTTGTATGTTAAGCAATTAAAATGCTTTATCTTCAACAAGATATTAATCYTAATATTGTCCTAATATGTTTCTGCCTTTCATGCAGAAACCAGTCTCGAAAATAGCCACTGAGATAAGGACARTAACCAGCAAGCTTCACAATAAACCCTCATATACACTATTTTAGTTTGTCAAAACAATTAGTGTTCATTTTGGCTTTATTCAGTTAAATCTGCAGTGACTGATCAGTATAAATTATGTATTAGGCTGCCCAGCTGTACTTGTTTATTCATGCATGGACTTGAAGAATTTTCATTTTCTCAGTACAAAAAAGCAAGAGCCAAAAAATCCCCCTGTATTCTAAAATATAAAGACACTTTCTTCTCAGCCGCATTTCTGCTACATGTTTTTGAAGCTGCTTTCTTCTTCCCCTGCTTATTTCAATTAACCTATTATTTCATTTGCAGTTATCGGCAGCTGCATTTGCATCGGTAGGAAGCACATACTGTTACTTTCACCCCTTGCAATTACCTCCCGAGCAAAGCAATATCAGAGCTAAACCAAATGAYGTTGATTTTAAAAGCATCAAAAAACCGCATTGTTGGCTGCATTTGAACTCCTGCCTTGCTTCAAGAAGAACTGCTTGCAGAAATGTTTACAGTTAAGCCTCACAGTCCTCTCTTTCAAGAACAAAAGTTTGTGAATCAAGAGAGATCATTTTCCGGTTCTGCTCGTGTTTGTAGTCACACACTCCTCTCTAGGACAACTGAGTGAAGGCAGTGCACGCTGTGGGGGTGGGTGGGATGAGATGCTTGTATGCAGGGAGAGAGATGACACAGATTTAGAGAAAGAAAAACCTGCAGTGACCATGCACAGCATCAGCTGCGCTTCTCTGAGACATGGTGTATGTGCAGAATGGAAATCAGGCAGTTGAAGCTGATTTCCTGCAATGACAAAAACAGCAAATTCCAACCCAAAGACACCCTCTGCCAAGCCGGGTTCGAGAACTTATTAACAGAAGGTTTATGCCAATATTTACAAATCACAGGAAGATGTTTTGGCAGCTTTGACATGCAGAGTACAGTTGCTCAGTGATGGACAGGCAAAGTGAACAGTGGCAGTGCTCGGGACACAAAGAGACAGAGTTGGTGTCCTCCTAAAGAGCTGAGCAGAACTTGGATTTGTTGGTGGGAATTCAATCTCCCGGCCTGTAAGGGCAATTAAAGGGGTCACCTGGATGGCTCTTGAGCATGTCTAGAGCGAAGTACGCTGCTGAAACATCTCCATAGGGCAAAGTGCTGTAAGTGGAGAGAGCTGGGCTGGAAAAGGCCATCTCCCAAAGCTTAGCTCAGCTACAACGTACCTGACAGGTAACAGAATGGCTTTCACCTTGATTGCGCATGATAAAGACTGGGAAACACAATTTGTTTGTATTGATCTRCATTATCTCTGTTATAAAAGTGCTTTTGCGCAGTGAATTCTGCCCCAGTTTTGGTGGCCACTGTGTTTGTCACTTCGGCGAGGCAGGAGAGAGCCCTGCATGCAACCTGCCAGCACAAACACACCGCCAGTGACAGCTCCTTTGGGCTCTGAGCCGCAGGCAGGATGAGCACACAGCTACTCTTGTTGTTTTCCATCAAACAACATACGAAATGTTCTGGTGAAAAGACTAAATTTTGCTGAATTAAGTGCTTGCTTTAGAACAAGTGGTTTTATTACTTTATAATTAGCATAATTTTCCCCATAGGGATTCTTGCAATTAAATAATTAGCAGTAATGTTACCCAAAGGTGTTCTTTAATGAATTTTAAGTTATTGCCCCTGTTAACGACAATTGACACGGCTCGGGTTTACACCGCCTGAGCGCTCCGTCTCCAGACTGCGGGCGACGTTAGAGGGCTGTGACAGCCGGCCCTGAGCTCCGGGCCCCTCCGCTCACCCCAGCGGGGCGGACGCGGCTTGGGCGCCCCGCTCCCCTCGTCGTTCCGGGCCCGCGGGCAGCAGCCCCGACGGCGCGGGCTCCGTGCTGACCGCGGAGAGCCCCGCGGTGCGCACCGACCCGGCTGCAGCGGGGCCCGTCGCGGCTCTGCTCGCTGGCTGCCGGCGGAGCGCCGCCCGCACGGGCAGGGCAGGGCAGGGCAGGGCAGGGGCTCGGGGCGCGGAGGGGAGCGGCCCCCGGGCTGGGCCGGGCCGGGCCGGCGCGCATCGCTCGCGGATCGGCAGCGCCACCCGTCGGGGAGCGGGGCGGCGGCGGAGCGGAGCCGCTCCGGCGGGGCAGGCACGGGGCACGGGCACGGCTGCCAGGGCTGCCCATAGCGTCCGCGGGACACGGCCCCGGAGTGCTCGGGACAAGTGCCGCCGGGCCGCCCCGAGCCGCGTTTTTTCTTGGTTTTCTTTTTCTTTATGAATTGCCACTGGCAGGACACCGCGCCCTGTCCGGCCCGGGAGCGCCGCGGCAGCTCCAGGCTCGGGGAGGAAAGTCCCCGTTTACCTCCCGGCGATCTCGCCTCAAAGGCAAATTCGCAATATGTAAGTCGCTGGTTAAACAAGGGCATTTCCATTTGTTAATTGATGCAATTACGCCCTGGCGGTAACTGGCCGGCCGGGCTGCAGGCAGCCATCCATCCATCACCGCCCCGCTGACCTGCCACCGCCCCGACCCCCCCCCGCTCCCGGAGGGACCATCACGGGGACCAACACGGGGCTAAGGGAGAACAAGGGACGCCCGGCTCAGCACTCTTTAGAGAATGGGCTTCGGGCTGCCCTGCGACCCGCGTTCTGTCCCGGCCCCGGTCCTGCCCAGGCAGGCAGCGCACGCTGTGCGGGGCCAGRTCTGACCCCGCTCCGCGGCTCCGGGCCGCCGCGACGGGCAGCGACGCCGAGGCGGGGAGCACGGCTCAGCGGCTCCGATCCAACACCGGGGCCGTGTTGTACAGCAGCGCCCGGCCCTGGGGACGGGTGCGGGGTCAGCGGGAAGAGCCGCGGGGGCTGCGTTGGCCGGGCCGACCTCGAGAGCTGTTTCCCTGGGTGCGCCCGGCCCCGYCGCTGCCACCGCCACCCSTRCCCGGCGCTCGTCCTCCCCGCGGCGGGCCCGTGGCAAGGGGGCACGCTGGGGCTGGCGGCTGCCGCGATGTCCCCACTTGGTATTTATCCCCCGAAGACAAATTTTGATTGTGTTTAAAAATAAAGGGAAAAGAGACCAACCGCAAGGCACCCCCAGTCCCGCCTTTGACGTGCATCACAGTACAACATTAAACCAACATGAAACAAGTGCTGCGAGCGGGCGCGGGGCGCTGCCTGCTCCTGCCCGCCGCTGCCTGCTGCTGCCGGCAGGGCCGTGACGTCACCCCGCTCCTCGCCCACCGATGAACGCTAAAGACCTATAGAGCAGAAAATAATACAAGCAAGCTCCGTATCTTGCAAGCCCTACGTGATTTTCCCCCCCTCTTTGAAAAAGCCCCTTTGCACTTAAACTCTCTATACATGTGGGGTGGCTTTTTAAACTCCCTCTATACAAACATATTTATTAAGAGCGATGGGAAGTGGGGGGTAGCCTATTTTTTTAATCCAGGCACCAACCTCCCCCCCCCCCCCACCCCGCCTCAGAGGTCTGGCTGCTTTTCTTAAGTGCAATCATCTATAATTGAGAAAAAAAAAAAAAAAAGCCATACGTGGAAATGTGTGTGTGAGAAGGTGCATCCTGAAGCAGGGTTTAGTTACAATCGATCTTGGGGGGAAAATATTGCCTATGGTCCAAAAATAAGGAGCAACTATGTCCTTCTCTCAGTTCGGATACCCCTACAGCACCACTTCACAGGTAAGGCGAGTGAGCAGCACTCACTTTTGTTTAGATTCTGCTGCTGCTGTCCAGATGTCTTGTCCCCCCCTCCCTTTTTTTCTTCCCTTTCCCTTACTTAGAATATTTTTTTAAAAGGGCACATCTGGAGCCTTTTTTTAAAAAATGTGCGTGTGTGTTTATGTCTCGTTTGTGTTGTGTTAGGCTTAAACAAATAACTCGCAGTGTGCACAGCAAAGGCGTGTAGGAAACCGGTAATTCCCCCTCCTCCCYACCCTTCACCGTTCAGTTTTAAGTGCAACAAACAAATAAAAACATAAATCCCAGCCACGACCGCTTTCCGAGCCCGCGGAGTGGCCGCGCTGCGCCGGGCGCAGCCCCCGCCGCACCGCCGCAGCCCGGGCACCGCGGAGGGTGTGCGGGCAGCGGGAACCGGCGCTCGGCGGGCTCGGGATTTCACTCGCGTTCCTGCGGAACCGGGCTGTGCCGTTTCCTCCCTCCTTCTTCCACGGGTCGGTCCTTTTCCTGTGTTTTATTAGGATCTGTCGAGTTTTTTTACCCCCATGCGATTTCCRAAGGACACCCCCTCTCACACCAAGGCACCCTGTATTAACTAAGTCGTAGCTATAGCGTACTTTGAGTCACGATTTATTTGGGTAGAATTATTTATACACCGTAATCACTGCAAGATGTGCCTCCCTCGCTWGGGAAGTTAGCTGTCCCCTTGAAGTTATTGAAATCAAATGCCTTCGATTGCGTTGGCTGACATATTTACTGCTGTGTCTATTGTCAAATTAACTGTAATCGCAACTTTTTGCCTTTAAATCAATGCAGATGGACCGAGCGGGGGCGGGAAGGATGGAGCTGTACGGATCTTATACCTTTTTCGAAAGCAATTATTYCCTTAAAGTTTTGCCTGTTTGATTAATCGTGCGCCTTTCCCAAGAGCTCCCGCTACCCATTCGGTTTATTTCCCGGTTTCTATAATTAGTTGCTTCAGCCTGCGTTTCCTATCCCCCTCCTCACCGCCGCCTCCCCCCTCCGCGCACACACAGGCGCGCACACGCTCCTAAATTCCCCCCGACGGGGCTGCCTCGACAGTCACTCGGCGCCGTCCCGCTCTCTCCTCTCCGCAGWTTTTCGTGCCCGCCAGCCCCAGCACGACCTGCTGCGAGGCCGCCCCGCGCTCCGGGCCGGATGCGTCCTCGGCGCCGGCCGCCGCCTCCCTCTGCTGCGCCCCGTACGAGAGCCGGCTGCTGGCGCCCGGCCGCGCCGAGCTCAATGCCGCGCTGGGCATGTACAGCGCCCCGTACGCCGCCGGCCAGGGCTACGGCAACTACCTGCCCTACGGCGCCGAGCCCGCCGCGCTCTACACCGCGCTGGTGAGTGCCCGCCCGCCCGGCAGCGCTGCGAGGGGAGGGGGGTGCAACAGGCGGGAGAAACTCCGTGTCGGGGGAGCGCCGAGGGGAGCGGGACCGGGAGCGGGAGCGGTGCCGGCCCGTCGAGGGTTGGGGGCGCGAAGGGACTCGGCTGCCGCGGGGACCCGGGGGCGCTGGGGGAGTTCCTGTCCTGCTCGACGCCAAACGCTGCCGCTTCCCTTGCAGAACCCCCAGTATGAAATCAAAGACGGCGCCGGCACGCTGCACTCGGGAATCGCGCAGCCCGCTACCTACTACTCCTACGATCATTCCTTGGGGCAGTACCAGTACGACAGGTAAAACCCCTTTGATCAGCGCCCGGCAGCATTAGCATCCCCCTGCGAGGCGGCGGCCGACATCAAACGGCGGGGGACGGGGGGGCTCCGACCTGACAAACGTTGTACAAAAGAAACGAGGCGCCCCGGGAGCAGCAGACAGCGGAAATCAAAGTTGGGAGGCGATGTCAGGAGGGCAGGGGCAGGAAGGCAGATGGGCAGGGACCACACCGGCCTGCGACTTGGCTGGGCCGGGCCGGGGGGCTCTTGTCGGGCTCCCGCCGGCCCCCCCTCCCTAATCATCTCCCAGCAGGTACGGGACGGTGGATTTCGGTGGTTCAGCCAGACGCAAAAATGCAACGCGAGAGACGACGAGTACCCTCAAGACCTGGCTGTACGAGCACCGCAAAAACCCCTACCCCACCAAAGGAGAGAAAATCATGCTGGCTATCATCACCAAAATGACCCTGACGCAAGTGTCCACTTGGTTTGCTAACGCCAGACGGAGGCTCAAGAAAGAAAACAAAATGACCTGGTCTCCCAAGAACAAAGCGGGGGAAGAGAGGAAAGAAGAAACCCCGCGGGAAGAAGATGAATACAGTGCGGAGGGTGAAAGCAGAGGTAGGCGGGAAAGGCAGAGGGGCGCCTCCAAGTAGGCTCGAAGTGACGGCCGATTTCGAGGCCCCCCAACTTCCCCGCACCCGCACTAACGTCCTGCCGCCTCTTTCTTCCCCGTGTGTGTCCAAGCAGAGCAGAAGAGCTACAAGGAGGACAAGGAYCTGCGGTTCAGCGACCTRGAGGAGGAGGAAGAGGAGGAGGAGGAGGAGGCGGGGAAGCCAGAGAAGGGCCGGACCAGCTCCCTGCAGGAAGCCCCCAGCCTGGGCGCGGCGCTGCCCGAGGCTCCGCGGAGCGACTGCAGCCTGCCCGGCCCCTTCCACGCCTTTCCTTGTGCCAAGGGCCCCGCCGCGGACTTCGCCCCCGCCTCCTTGGCCGGCCCGCCGCCGCCCTACGCGCCCGCGGAGAAGCCGCGCATCTGGTCGCTGGCGCGCACCGCCGGGGCCAGCGCGGCGCGCAGGGGCAGCCCCGAGGGCCGCGGCGCGGAGGGAGGCGGCGGCGCGGCGGGGGAACATCCCCTGCCCGCCAAGGCCTTCCGGAGCTCCGCTTTCAACCTGCAGCCGCTCCCGCGAAGCTGCGCGTCCCACCGCGGCCTGGGGGAGCCGTGCCAGTTCGCGGCGGCGGGCGAAGGTACCCGCGGCGGCGGGGCCGCGGGGACGGGCGGGACCGCGGGCCGGGCCGGGACACAGGGCGCGGTGTGAGCCCGCCCGCGCAGCGACACCCCCGCTGTTCGGCCGTGCCCAGGTGTCAGGTGCACACGCCGAGGCTTCCCCGCTCGAGGCGAGCGGGCACGGGAGGGCGGCGGGGCCGGGCCGTGCCCACCGCGAGCCGCTTGTGTCTGTGCAGGCTTCGGGCGGGGCGCCAAGGGCGGCCCGGGAGGCACCGAGCTGGGCGGGACCTGCCTGGACAGGCTGCGGACGGCGTTCCGGCCCGTGCTGCGGAGGTGAGGTAGGTGACGGGCAGGCTGCCGGAGCCCCACCTCGCACCAAGCGCACGCCAGCCCGCCCGGCCCCGGGACACCGGAGCGRTCCCGGCCTGAGAGCGCTGTGCCAGGGCCGCCGCTTTGCCCCGCTCCGAGAGCTCCCGTCCGGGCGGGACAGCAACCCGCGGCCGCTTATCACCAGCTTATCACCGCTTCTCCGTCCCGCAGGGCCGCCCGCCCTATCCGGGGCGCTGGCGACGGGGCTCCGGCTGAACGAAGCACTCGGCTTGGCGCGACGAAAGCAAGCTCTGCCCGGGCCGGCGATGGCCTCGCGGCTCCGCCTGCCCTGCCCTCGCCGGGGAAGGGCTGCCGCGGCACAACGTGCTGYGCACATGGGCCCGAGGGGCACGGCGGGCGGAGCGGCCGCAGGACCGGCGCCTCCCCGCCGCTCGCCTGCCATGTGTTCAATGCCCCATTGACGTCTTTGCAAAAAGATAAAAAGACCCCACCCTAATACTTTCTCTTTCCCCCCCACGTCGTGGTTTGTTTCTCCCTTTCCTCCCAAACCCGCGCTCTCTACTTAGCGCCCTGCTCTGCCAAGGAGCGCCAGTTTGCATTTGCTCCGCACCATTCCGGGGAGAAGGAGGAGAAGCGGCGCAGGTTACGCCGAACTGTTTCTTTCCCATCTCTATACATAGATACCGCTGAAAGTATTTTTCAGAGTCTCTAATTAACACGGATGAGCTGAACGCCACGAAGCCGTCAGTGACCTCGGAGCTCT
This sequence comes from Malurus melanocephalus, assembly GCF_030028575.1. Classification (NCBI taxonomy): domain Eukaryota; kingdom Metazoa; phylum Chordata; class Aves; order Passeriformes; family Maluridae; genus Malurus; species Malurus melanocephalus. The sequence continues at coordinate 1,674,071 of NW_026623272.1, read as the reverse complement.
CCAGCCAGGAGCCGGCACAGCCCGGGAAGAGCGGCCCCGGGCACCCGCCACCCGCCCTGGGGCACGGCCGGGGCACCCCCGGGCAGCGGGTGGCGACCGGGCGGCGAAGTAGGACGTTGTTAGTGGGTCACCGCCGTCAGTCAGTCAAAAGAGCAGTGCTGCACTTTACAGGACAGACGAGAAAGGGAAACCGTATCTCTGCATTATTTCTGTTTAATTAAAAGTGTCATCAAACACTTTGTGTTCAGACTAATAAACCAAGCAGGGATGAGGAAAGAATGTTTCTTTGTTCCTGTCTCTAGAAGCAGTGGCAATAATTTAAATTAATAACTGTGGTAATTAAGAGGTCATCTATAGATCAACCCGATACCTGCTATTTCCAAGTTCACCAAGGTCAGCATTTACATTAAGTCATTTGTGGTCAATAGAGTCCAATGAATTCTGCCTTAATAAATCAGGGAAATCAATCTTGAATATCGAGYAGTCTTCTATATGTTTACTAAAGGCTACTCAAGACGAAGGGGGCTGCATAACTGGGAGCYCTCTGGGTTTGCGACCTGAGAAGCAATTCTTAGGGGAAGGGAGGAGCCACAGGTCATTGCAGCTCAATGTGATGGGGCTGTCCCCGGCTTCGGCCCCGATAACAGCTGCTGCCCTTCCGGGAGCACAGCAATCCCGGCTGCGGCGGCACTGTGAAAGAACGCAAACTTTGTTGGGCTTTGCAGGGTCCGGGAGGGAAGGGGAGGTCAGTGTACACGAGGGCAGCAGGTGATGGTGCAGCCGGCAGCGGGGCTGGGAGCGGGTGCCCCGCCGCAGACGCCCGGCCCACAGGGCTATGCCGCCCTCCGGAGCTGCCCTGGACAAGAGGCGGCGCAGCAGCAGCAGTCTGTTGCAGTGACCCGAAGCTTACAGAAGGGKAAATTAAGCTGCGAAAAGATAAACATTATTTCAAGTCGGATTTGAAGGATTAGGGCTTGTAATAAAGAGTATTAGGCCCTTTYGAAGGGTTCTTGCAAGGCGACTTTTCCACCCCTCCTCTCCCACCGGAGGGGACAGGTATTATCTGCCTTCGGAACACATCTGCAGCTTCCCCACGTGTGTCCGCAGCGACCGAACCAGGCCGGGTCTCTCTCCCAGCTGTGTCCCGGCCGCCTTCTCCCGTCGATCAGGGGAACGGCCCGGCTGCCTCCGGTCCCCGTTTCCCGGCGGCTTTGGAAGAGGCTCCCCGGGGAGGCAGCTCTGCGTTCACCTCCTGAGCTGCTCACGGGAGAGGAAACCTGCACGACCACCGCGGCCCGTGGCGGCCAGGAGCTCCCCTGAGCTGCCGGCTCTGTCCCCAGCCCTGGAATCCCCCGGCTGCGAAAGGGACGCGCGGTCCGCGGGAGGAGTTAATTAGGCGGGTGCAGGCCTCGGGCTCTCTAAGGCAGGCACGAAGGTAACCTACAGGAGTCTTAAGACTTTTATTTATTACTCTTACTCCCCTTTTATTAAAGGTCAAGTGAGCGAGATGCAGATTATCCCACCCGCCCAGGACTCCCCTGCAATCTGTCACGCCGGCAAGATATGTATCGCAAATCTCTCAAAATATAATCTCCGGGAATCATATTCCGAATACTGTTTTGATTAAAAACCAGAGCGGGGATTGATGGAGAACTAATACCGGGAGCGAAGCCTGCGTGCGCCCAGGCACAAAACTAAAATAACGGGCTCGCACGAACAGATTCTGCGCCTCCAATGCCATAATAAACGTATTTAAACCGTCTCTGTCTGAGCTTTGCTACGAGATGGGCTTTTTAATGCCGCTTCTCTGGGAAGTGAACCCGAGTTGTCCGGTGGAGTGGGGGCAGTCGGGCTCTGTCAGGCGATCGTTTGCTGGGTACTCGGAGCCTCCTGCTGCGGGGCGGCTCGGGGAGATGGAGCCGTGCGGGGTGCCCTGGGGCCGGTGCGGGGTGTCCTGTGTGGAGTGCCCTGGGCCCGGTGCGGGGTGCTCTGGGGCTGTGCCGGGTGCCCTGGGGCCGGTGCGGGGTGCCCTGAGCCCGGGACGGGGTGTCCTGTGTGGAGTGCCGTGGGCCCGGTGCGGGGTGCCCTGGGGCCATGCGGGGTGCCCTGGGCACGGTGCGGGGGTGCTCTGGCGAGGTGCTCTGGGGCCATGCGAGGTGTCCTGGGCCGTGCAGGGTGCTCTGGGGCTGTGCCGAGTGCTCTGGGCCCGGTGCGGGGTGCTCTAGGGCTGTGCGGGTGCCCTGGGGCCATGCGGGGTGCCCTGGGGCTGTGCGGGGTGCCCAGGCCGTGCGGGGTGCTCTGGGGCTGTGCCGAGTGCTCTGGGCCCGGTGCGGGGTGCTCTAGGGCTGTGCCGGGTGCTCTGGGGCTGTGCCGGGTGCCCTGGGGCTGTGCCGGGTGCCCTGGGGCTGTGCGGGGTGCCCAGGCCGTGCGGGGTGCCCTGGGGCCGGCCCCCCTCAGCCCGCCAGGGCGAGACGCGAGCCGGGCGCTCAAGGTGAAGACCCCGCGCAGCGCAGCGCAGCGCTGACAGACACACACCGCCCCCTCCCCGCACCCCGCTTGGCTCTGCGGGGCCGGGTCTCCCCCTTTCCGCAGCCCGCGGGGACGCGCTGGCACCGGCTGCCGCAGCCCCGCGGCTCCGCATCGCCCCCCAATTAGCGGCCGCGGGACGGGCGGGGGCGGCTCGTTGACGCGTCCCCCGCTGGGGTGGGAAGTTTCTAAAACAAAGTCGCCGGGCTAATGGCCCCGGGCGGGAGCGGCGGGGCCGCGCACACTCCACTGCGCCCGCTCAAAGCCAGCGCGACCGCGGGGCCGCCGCCGCCTCCGCCGCGCTCGCTAATGAAGTTTTGTCAAAGACAATTACGGGCCCGGCGGGGGCAGGAGGCCGCGATGAAAAGGCGGCTTTGTGCGGCCGAGACGGCGCGGCTCCCCGGCCACCCCCGGCCTTTCCTGCGCCCCCGCGGTGACCCCCGCGCCCGGCCCCGCTCCCCGCGGGGGCAGCGGCCCCGGTGCCCGGCCCCAGGTAAGCGCAGGGACGGCTTGGTGCCGGCACCGAGCCTCCAGAGCTGCAGTTYATCGGCCCGAGCCTCGGACGAGCGAAGCAAGCCCCGGAAAGCGGGGGCCGAGGCAGCGAGCAGCCCCTTCTCCCTCCCCACACGCCTGGTTGAGGGGTTCTGCCCCCTCTCCGCTCCACCGACAGACTGCTGCAGGAGATTCCTGTTGTTGCATTCAGCAAATGGGAGAATTCGTCCAAAAACTGCCAAACGAGCTGGCTAAATCTGTTTAAATATACACCAAAGAGACATGAAATTGGGGTCTGGGGCTGCAGCTGCCTTCAGCTGCGTCTGGGCGAGAGAAGGTGTGAAAGAGCAGGACAATAACCATCTTCCAGCACCTTCCCCAAGCTCCCAGCACTGCCCTCCATGAGGTCCTTGGTCACCTCAGCTCTCTGCCATCCCCTGCCAACATGGGCAGCACGAAACACATTGGCACTCTCCTAGAGAGGACAGGGAACCATTTCTGAGTCATGAGAAAGCCTGGACAATACAAGTAACCGCCCAGATTGGTGCTTCCCAACCTTTTGAAGCACAATTCTCTTTTTAGGGACATAGAACAAACCTTCCTTTACACCTGCACAAGCACATGAGAGTGGCCCTGACACTGAAATGSTCTAGATCCCTCACCCCAACTGGGTGGTATTCGCTTGTGCCCTCAAAGAGCTTCTGGTTTGCCCACAGGTTTCCCATCCCACAGTAAAGGGATGAATTTTACTGGCTTTGCAGCAACAAAACCCTTGAAGATCCCTTTTCAAAGGTGGCTACAACAGAAGTTTTAGCATGATGTGGCTATCGAGGTTATGGAGCAATGGATTGAAGCAATTCATTCAAAATGATCTGTAAAACTGCACAAGCAGCTCCCCAAGCCAGGTGTCATTTCAGGATGAAAGCATCTGTTAGAGAAAAATTATTTTTGCCATTGTATTGCCTTTTTTTTTTTTTTTTTTTACCTACTGTTCATCTGAAAATAAATTACAGGGCAGAACAGGTGGATTCTGGAATGATTTAATGATTTATTTAATCTGGATTCTCTTTCAATCTACTTAGCAGAATGAATACTTTTTTTTTTAGCCTGAATCCAAAAGCCTGTCTTTTCRTCTAAAGAAGAGAAAATACCCTAAAACACTGCTCTGCTGCTGTCAAGGTGTATTCCCCACCACTGTTAGTAAACCAGTGGTAATGTCTGCCCAACTGAAGAGCCTGAGGGGAAACCTCAAGAAAACCAAGCAGATTTTCATTTTTTTTTTGTCCTTGCCATCTTCCTAGTGCTTTAGATTAACTTCCCTTCCTGGAACAGTGTTTGAGAAATAAAATATTTGACTGTAATGTTCAATCACTATTCCTTAAATCTTGAAATCTGTGGGTTTAAGCCCTAAGACAACCCCTCTGGCTTCCCCTCTCATCAGGACAGTTTTKTGCAGCACAGATTGGGAGTGGAGCTGGAATGGACACACGGRAATCTTCTGCTRCAAGCACCCATGGATCCAAAAGAGSCCAGCAGCAATTTCTTCAGGCACAGTCACACAAGGCTTTTATCCTGCTCCTCCACAAGCAGATCCTGACATGAGGCCTGCCTTCTTGAGAAGCCATGGTTTTGTTAAGGAGGGATTGGTAAAGCCATTGTCCACTTACTCAGATGTGAATTTCTGATGTTTGGTTTGAGCTGGAATGGAATATTTTATGGGATACTCTCAGAGCCTATAAATGCTGAAATTCATGGATTAACTCCCTGGATCCCTGGGTTTGGTACTCTAGTCCTGATGGATGGTAATGCAGATATGCAGAGGGGGGCAGGAGCTGGCAAAATGCTTTTTTTAGAYATGGGGAAGGTTACAGGATATGGGAAGGATTGTAGGTACCACRGCCAGGATGTTTCCACCTCAGGTGACTTTAGCTTAATGGATTACCTGAAGGTCTTAAGTTTGCTTTAGTCCATCAGACTCAGTATGTGCACCAGTAAAACAATTAATTTTTTGGTTTTTTGTTCCAAACTTTTTTTTTCTTAAATTCAGCGTATCTCAAAGTGTGGAGTTTGCTACTAGTCAAATCCTGAGTTTGTTCTCTGGCACTAGCTCACTCATGGTGAGATATGTTTGGAAGAATTTCTGTTACCAGACAAGACAGCCAGGTTGGTGAACCTACCAGCTCACCACCCAGACTCCCTGGGGTGGAAGGGAAGGAATTTGGAATGATTACCTGTCAGCCCTTCCCAGTGAGGGTGAGACACAAGGGCCCTCCAGAAAACAGGGTCCACATGAACTGGCCTTCAGGGTAAACGTGGCACATATAAAAGCTAACTGCAAATTTTAAAGAAGAATATCRCCTTCACTTGACTAGGATGGTTCATTCAAGTGGACTCACTTCTGAAATTCAAATACACAGCACCATCAATGTACAACATCTAAAAGATGCCCTCCACAGCTTAATGGAACATCTTAAATTTAGTGAACAGCTGAGAAACAAACAGTGATGGGAGCTCACAACCGATCTCATTGTTGGTAACTAACACCAAAATCAAGCATGCATGTTGCCATGCTCAGGTTTTCCCTACACAAACCATCCGAGRCACAGGGAAAGCAATGGGTTAGGTGCACAAGGAAATGGAGCTCTGAGTCAGCAGCCTGCCAGGGATTCATGCTATACACTTAAACCTTGTTTATCTAACCACGTGCTTCACAGTTCCACAACCACCATCTGCAGTTTACCCTGGGGAGCTCTGACAGCCTGGTCACCAAGCCCTGCTGGGACAAGAGCAAGTGCTGCGTGTACTGCAGGTGGGCAGCACACTGCTGGCAGCTCTCAGACCTGCCTGACAATGCTCTCTTGCAGTGGTCAGAGCAGCAGACCTTTCCTGCATGTGGAGCWCGAGTCTCCCAACAGTGCAGCTGCACAGCAGCTCCCCAGAGTGAGACGGGRGCTGTTTGTTACACCCACAGGAGAAACAAAGCTCTTCTCAGAAATGTTACTGGCATGAGAGCTGAGATCATATTGAGASTGGATCATTCTGCTGCAGCATTTTATCAGCAGCAGACCAGTGTGTAGCCCACAATCCAAACCCAGCAGTGATAAGGCAGGACTGCTGATTTGCCTTTGATAGCGAGTAACCAAAAGGAACAGAAGCAGAAACAACTGCTCCTGTGAGACTCGTGGTAGCAGCCCTGGCTGGGTACCAAGCCTGACCATTACCTAACCAACACTCGGGGCAACTGTTCCAGGGCACTGCTTTATGTTTACGAGATCTCTCCCATGCATGTGCAGAGAGATAACCCTGAAATGGCCCACAGCCACTTGGGGAGTGAGGAGATGAATGAAGGAGTGTCTGTGAAACCCTGAAATGTGGACAGCCCACAATGGTAAAAAATGAAGTGTCARAATTCTCCCCGGACAGCAGCAGTTCTGCTGTTCTGGTCATTCTCTGGACATTTATTTGCTTGTTCCCTCACAAAGAAAACCAAAACCACTGTACAGTAACCTTGCTGTCCAAGGGRAAAGTGGTTCCACCAACTCAGATATTCTTAGCTCTCTTACACTGCCATTACTACTTTGACTTCAGGAGCTATATCATCAGCAGGTGGTTCTGTGGTGTTACAATTTAAAAGCAGAGAAGGGATATGGTGGCCACACTGTCAGGCACAGGTTCCTACTGAGGTGTTTYTGCACCCAACCCCAGCACACCATAACCTCTGTGACTGCACGTGCAGTGGCACTTTGCAGCACACACATCCTCAGCAGCATATAAAACTGAATTTTTAAAACTTAATGTCAAATTACTGACTGCTTGAACAGATAAATGTATGCTAAATACTTCTGTGAATCTTCAGCATCCAGAGATATCTAGATAATGGAGATAATGCAACAATAGCTGCCTTGGCTGAGGGAAAGGGAGCTTCTACAGGCMGGAATTCCAATTTCCAGTTTCTCACCATCTGTCAGAGAAGAGCTGCTACACCCTCTACTTCTATTTCAGCATACCTTAATGAGTGCATCTCAATGGAGAYACGCTATTCAGGGGCCCATCTGCCTATCAAGGGTTACAGTTTACCTGTAGAAAAATCAATTGCCAGTAAAACTCTTGAAGTATCATCCAGAATTCAGTAATRTAACACGTATTACTCTTCTTCCTGAACTTTCGCATAAAATATCAGCTTACTCAGTATTCTGTGGCAGGAAATTAATAAAACGTGTCCTAGTTGCTCTCAATTACAGCAATAATATAACCTCATTTGCTCTTCATACACATTTAAAAATCAGGCTACAAATACAATTCAAGGTATTTCATAAATGGAGCAGATGTAATTACAGTGTGGAAGTGCAGTCCCAGGGACAATTGTACAATTCCAAAAGTTAAAAACAAAGATGTTCTCGAGGTCACTTTTCATCCCAAATTCTAAGGCTGATAGTGGGCTGCACCACCTCTAGCTCCACTCAGCATGGCATTGAGATCAGTTTAACTTGCAAAAGCTCAAAAGTGGTATTTTAAGGGCTGAGAACAACCAGGAGACGTCAATGACCCGGTGATCCTCGCTTCTTTGCAGAAGTGCAGGCTCTCTCTTTACAAAGACAATCCAAGGGTTCTAGGGAGCTTCATGCAGTGCTCGCCACTCACTGTCCCCTTCACTGCTGGCCCTCAGGTCAAACCTCTTACCTCCCACAAGAGTGACTACAAATTAGCAYGCCCTAATTATTAGCTATGAAATTCAATGCACGATAATGTTCCCAGCTCTACAATTTCCTAAGCTTCACTGATATGCTGTGCTTTTCCCTCCTGAGAGCACCAYGATGATGTTTACTGGGCTTTTCCTCGAGCGCTGTAGGGATGTCACCGGAGTTACACTGCACAGACCTAAATTTCGGGTCTGTGTTTTTTCTTATGGCAGCCCAAAGAGCCTGGTCATGAGTGCAGCAGTCTGTGAWGGGATCTTGAACATCATCTGTCGCATGGTTAGTTCCCTCAGCCTCTCCCCAGAGAAAACTCTGTGCACGCTATTTGTTTTCAGAACGCACTGGGTTTTGTKCTTCAGAATAAAACTTTTGGCCTGATTTCTTATGGAAACAAAACTCCTATAATCACTGTGGGAGAACACAAACATCTGCCCACCATTGCATAATTTCCTAAATTAACCGGCATATCCCTGCAATCCCTGGCATGAGGATATGTGCACTCTGGCCTCCATCTCAAATAAATGGAGAAAAAAAGTTTCTCCCATTGACAACCAGAACAGTTTCAGAGCTGTCTTCCTCTCCAGAGGAACCCAGAGCAYTTGTGCTCTCAAGTCAGGCAATATCCTCAAGTGCCTGAGGTCCAGAGGGATTCMTTCTGGCCTTGGACTTGTCCCCTGTGGTCACCCAAGCTGGTTAGGAATGAATGGTTGTTTCTTTTTCGCCCTAGAAACAATTGCTATGAGTGATCACAAAATCACAGCAGCGATGTGCTCAATTGAAAACACAACCCAAAAGACATTTTTAGACAGACTTGTGGTGGGTTAATACCAGGATAAAAGTATATTTCATAGGACTAAAATGATTTTTCAACAAGAATTACTTGAGGCAGAAAGCAGGAGCAAGACAGAGGGGAACAAGAAATAAAGTCCCCCAAAACCAGAAGGTACAATGAAATCTCTACTAGAGCTCACTCATGTCCTGTCAGCCTTCCAGACAGGTAGCCAACATGGCCATAAAGCTCTGCTAGTGACAGCAATTAGTCCAAAGCCTGGGTCACAATTTTATCCATATAAAGCTGAGACAAAACCTAGATATTTTCCTCTATAAGGTGCCAAGAGAAGTCAACCTGACTTGCCAGGTCCCACCGTGGCTCACAGCAGGTAAATTGCACAGTGGCAGCTAAGGAAAGGAGCACTACAGAGAGGTCCTGCTTAGTGCCCTGCRAACGATATGGGCTGTTTGCTCTGAGCTATGGTTTCAAGAGAGCTGCTTGGGTTTAGGAGCGATATACCTGTTTATTATATTGATAAATTACACATTTTCCCCACATGATTTGTTGGGGACTGAGTGACCTGGCAGTAAAACTGACTTGATATTGCCASTTAACTCTTATTGATGTCTTTTCTGGTTCGCCTTTTATTTGCATAAATGAGAAACAGAAAGGCACCGTTATTCTGTAACAGAATCACGGGGGATTCCCTGAGGAAGGCTGATGGATGGGGCAGGCACACATCTCCCCAGGTATCAAACCAGTAACAAYTTCTGTCCTGGCTCTGGCTCAGCCCCCGCTCGCTGACCCCTCGCCCCACGCTCAGCCCAGAGCTGACAGCCAGCCGTGTTTGCTCAGCCACAGGTTTGACACTTTAACACCTGAAGAGTGTGGGCAGCAACAWGAGAGACAACATTAAATTATAGTTTTTGTAATTAACTGTTAAAAAGAAATATATGGGATCTATAAATATATAACCACAAACCTTAATATATATCTATGCTTGTAAATGGGGATTTTTATAAATTAAAATGGGATGCTTTCGTACGGTAGAAAAAGAAAAAAAAACCAAAACTTTTCTAAAAGAAAAAACAGACTGCAAGCACTCAAATAGCACAGGGTTGCAGCTTGGGGTTTTGTCTCACTGTTGCAAAGATTGCAATATTCCACAGCTGTATTTGACTCTACCATATCTTAAAATAAAATAATAGTTAAAACCAAACCAAAACTAAGGACCAATTTTTGCTTAATTCCACAAGGAAAAACACCAGTGAATATATTAGCATCACTTTCATATAAGTGAGACTTCCCCCAGGAGTGGTCTTTGACAGGGTCAAAACAAAAAACTTCAGGCTGTCTCAAAAACCCAGTCACCACCATAAAATTATGGTAAATGACTCTTAATACTCCAGAATTCAAATCATTTCAGATTCAGATCCCTAGTACCTGCTCACATATCTACAAAAAGTCTTGTGGAATTAAATGRAGGATGAAGACAACAAATTCATTTTATTTAATCATTGTAAGTATATCTTCCTATACTTTGAACTGCACAGTAGTGTTATRCATATATACACTTGTGTTTAATTTTATCAGACAGCTCCGAAGTCTTAARAGAAATTACAAGTGTCTTTATAATTCATGAATTTTTTTCCCATAAGGCATTTCTCTTCCGTTTGTTTATGTTTTAGAAGGAAACATCAGTAACACAAAGAAATGGTGCTGCACAGAAAAACCTACTCCAAAAGAGATTCTGCAAAACAACAAAAGAAATGAACACAACCAGGAGGAGAAAGTTCTGCAAGAGGGTCCCTGGTGGAAAGAAGTGAATGGGGTTTTACACAGAAGAACTCTTATATTTTCTAATAACCAGAAATCTACTATTTTTCTTTAAAATTGCGTCCTCTCATCTAGGAATCCTCTTTTTGTTTTATGCCAGCATTTGAAGCAAGCTTATTGTTTCTCTTTGCCAGCCACTGGAGTAGGACTCGGGGTGCAGTCCTGCACTCCTTGTGTTCAAAAGGTCACCTGGTTTCAAAATCAGACCCAGGATTAAAAAAAACAAACAAACAAAAAAAAACCAAAAAAAACAAAAACAAAAACAAAAAAAAAAACAACCCACCCTAAAGTTTGTGCATGTCTTCTAAGTAAATTAACTTTTTTCCTGACCCATTTCTCTGTGTATATGCGTCATGTACTTATGGAACAGATGAGTAATGAGCATTGTGACCTATAAAAATAGAAAATAAGAAGAAAAAACTTACTTTCAGATTTGTAAAATATTAGTATTTAAGGATAAACCAGAATAGAAGGGACTAGGCCAATACAGAAATTTTGGCTGTTTATAACTCACATCTTTGAACAGTTTGCAATGAGGTTAGAAAAATTTAGAAGTCCTGAGCATCCTCCCCCAGTCAGTTCACTGTGCACCAACAGAAGCTGTCTCACACGTGGTGACAGGACAGCAAGATGACCAGATTATTTTAATATTCTCCACCAATTTTGGAGACACCTAACCCCATCAGACACTGATTTACCAAGGGGAATRAAACCAGTGGACCCTTGCTTGCCTCCGCTTTTCTTTTTCTCCTTCTAAACAAAGCCAGCTCCCCACAAACCACTGGCTGACATGGGATATATTTCCCTCTCATCACAGGCAGTCTAACACACAGCTGAACCCTCACAAACTGCACATKCCTGGGGATCAGAGGCCTCTGGGCTCAGAGGTGTCTCAGAACCTGCCAGTCAGACAGTCCATCCTCCATGGCAGCAGATTGTCCTGGTGACTCTACTGGCAGCCCACTGGCAGCCCACTGGCTCTCAGCCTCTCCAGCCTAAAATCCCTCCTAAATAATCTTCAGTTGAGAGAGAGAAGCCACCAGCAGGAGAGCACCATGACTAGGACACCAGCAGGATCCCTGACTCCTTTTTCAGAACAAATTTTGAAACATTAAAGAACACCACCCTCTCTAATGAATCTGAGCAAAAAAAGAGCAGGAGGCTGTGGYTCCCTTCAGTCTGCAGTGCAGAAGGGAGGCAGGATTCTGGTTTGGCTTGGTGACACCASAGAGATGTCACAGCATTGATGACATGAGCCTGTGACCACGTGCACGGCTGCGTCCTGTAGTTGTCCTTTTGCTGTCYCCAGTGCCTTTGTTGCTATGTGACCTGGATTAAAGCCAACACAGATGCACTGAACTCCACTCAGTGCCACCCTGAYGGCCCCTTGAAGGGCTCCATCGGTTCAGCTACACCCAAAGGACACAGAGGAAGMACAGAGCATCCCAGCCAGGTGCCAGAGAAAATCTGGGCAGGATGGAGGTAAGGAGAATAGGAATAAAAGGAGTAATAACATTGGAACAGAAGAGTAATTAAGCACTAGATCAAATGATCAAGAGATGATAAATTCTTAATTTCTCGACACTTCCAGTACAAAACCTGTATGTCTTTCTAGAGCACAGATCCCAGYTGTTCCATCCAGCTATCAGAGCATCATCTGGCCCACAATGTATACAGGCAGCAGAAGCAGAGAATCTGACTGTCCTTTCTTGCCTTAAAATATCCATAAACCACACTCTTTAGGAAATAAACTTTTCTTAATTCCAGGGTGTAAGGTTTTCTTGGACTTTTTTTTTTTTGTTGTTGTTTCTTTGGTTTTGGTGGGTTTTATGTCTAAGTCAGGGACCTGCATGTATATTAGAAAAAAACAGCACCCCACACTCATTTGATTTAAGAAAGGACCACTCTCGGGGCAGATATTGCAGAGTATTTTCCACTGTAACCTGTTCATACAGTCTGATGGACATTTTTGCAAGTATTTCAGCACAAGCAAATAAATGGCAGGAATATCTGCAGAAATAGTGGTGCTCAAGCACAAAATGAAAAACCTRAAGGAAAGCAAGTTCCGACTGCATAGTTTTGCCTATTTGCCCTGGAGTTATATTTAGCCATGCAGAGAACAAAAAAACAAGATCTAAACCAATTGTTTACTGCTCAGACGACAGCCTATTAAAATCGCCCTTGTTACTACAGCAATAGTACATATTTACAGGGATTGTGGMTGATTTTGATCAGCCATACCAAGCCATGCCTCAACCCATTTCATACTGATTAGAGTCTGGTCATATTTTAAGTGTCTATGAAATTATGCAAATGGAATCTGTACCAGAAAATCAGATTGCCAGATAATTGACCATTAATCTTTGATAAAAGTTTAAAAAAATTAAAGCAATCAGAAATCAGCTTAGCGTACTGTCTCTTGGGCCTTATTTTGGTCTAGTAAGTCTGTACACTAAGCTGATTTCTGATTGCTTTAAGTTGTAAAAATTGCTTTTTAACCCACGGATATCAATGAGATTGCACCTGGTGTAAGTCGGGGCTGAATTTGATCCGCTGTGTGCCTTAATCACAGTATATTTTTGTTAAAACCCAGTATTTGTGTGGATCTGTAGATACTGATTTGTTCAAGCGCACGATAATCTCCCTCTAAGCCCGTCAGAATACAGCAGGTTAATAATGCTGTAAGTAGAATCCAATTTATTCATAAAACACCGGAACGCTTTAACCAAACTGTTCTTTTGTGGCGAGCCCCCTCCCGCCCGGCTGCKGCAGACAAAGGCTCCTGCACAGCCCTGGGAACAGGGCAGGACAACAATAGMGCGGCGTCTGTCACACCGGCGTCTGTCTGTCCGGCCAGGACACCCGGCTGCCTGTCCATCCTCTGCACAGCACCGCCAAAGGCACCTCCTTCCCGGTCCGCAACCCCTGCTACCTGCTCTGGGGACTAACCATCCTTCCACATCCATAGCTSTTATTGATAAGTGCCCCAATATTTTTTGGTGGCAGCAGGAGCGCCTAATCCTGTGACAACATTCCAGCCCATTAACATTATCTCTTAATTAGCATATATAGCACTTGCTGGGTTTTTATCAGAATTCAATGAGCGCACGCTATAAAACTTTCTTTCCTCCGTGACCAACAAAGTGAATAAAAATCCCACATGCTTTAGAAGAAAGTTAGATTTGCTTTGCACAGACTTGAGGAAAGCAAAGTATTTTCTATTTAAAGACTCCCTGTGCAAACGGTTCCCAYGAACTTTGGAAAACTCCACCTATTTGTGATCCTCCCTCTGTCAGCATCAGGAACCCTTGCCAGGAAACACAATTGTGTCACCTCAGCACACKGCAGAGATGATCTTACAGCCAAAGGCGCTCCAGTGCAAGCATGGAAAAGGAAGAGAGAGTGACAGAGGGACAGACATCAGCCCTAATAAGGAGGGAATAAAACCACACTAGCCAAAATGACAGAACCACCCAGACCACAAAGGGATTCAAGCAGAAGGGAACACCCAGGTTATCTCTGATTAAATCAGAAAGAGGRTGGTTTATTATGGAACTTTGATTTTTCATTAAGCTGGATTTTAGGATATTAACTAAATGTGCATGCACAATCCTGTGCTGCTCATCTGTATGCAGAGCCAGAGGGCTGCTCACAAACCAGGGGCACATCCCACCTTTCTCCCTTTCCTTACAAGGACTGGAGGCAGCTGGAAACAGCCACAGCACAGGGGGGGTCATTGCTCACTTCTCCAGGACATTTATTTTTGCCAAGCCCCATGATAACTCCTCTTTCTGGAGCTCCCTTCTGCACTCCTGCTCACAAACACAATTTCAGAGCTGGCAGGTTCCAGAGCTRTCTGTGCCTCCATCCTCACAGGGCAGGTACCTGATTTCCATTAAGTCACCCTTGCACAAGCACAGGCAGACTGCTGTGGATGGCCCTTCCATGATCCCTGGGGAGGGAAAAAGCAACCAGCCTGCAACACAGGCTTCAGATTCATCTGAAATTAAAAGGTTTTGAYAAAAATTACTGGTTAAGATAATTAATAAAGTGAACAGATGACTGGGAAGGAGGTCCATCATTCAATGTACTCTGGGATTCCTGGGAAATAAACCACCCAGCATGCTTCAATTCTACTGGGAGCCTGTGGGTACCATAATGAGAACATAAACCCCAAATCTATGCCCTGCATTACACAGGGGTCTAATCTAKATGCTCATAACATTTTCTCCCTGGATAATAAAGTTACTTTGCTGATGTGATGAAATTTTTGTAAGAAACAGAAATCCAGCGACCGTCAGCTCCCAGGGATGTTGCAGTTAGTAGATTGCARCTAGCTGATAGGGATTCAAATGGTACTCTGTTGTTACAAATCTTATATCAGTGCTGGAGCTGGACCCAAGAACTCCATCACACCTGATCAGCACAGGCAAACTGTGGTGACGCATCCATTTCCCACCTCTCCCAGCCTCCTTTTAAAAGAATTGTACCATTACAGGCATTATCTGRCAGCATTTTCTCCTGTGCACAATGAAGACCATTAGGAAAAWCTCTATCAAATACTCCTGCAACCTYCACACCTTAGGGAGGYRACTRATTTCCAACCACTTTCTCCATTCTCATCAATATGACATTCGTATCCCACTTCTGCTGGATTTCTCCTTTCACGTTCCTTCATTAAACTGTCTGCTCAACTTTACAGCCCTTGGTCCATGCACATAATAGGAAATGACTGTGTGGCTAATGATTTTCCAGTGCTTAGGTGACTGAAAGACAATACAAACTAGTGCAAAATGAGATGATCCAGTAAGAAAGAAGATAATTGAAAACTGAGGATGCCCTCATCCTTTGGCATGCAGCAAGGATCTACTGGACAGCTTCTGTTGGCCACTGAAAGTTATGAGAATGTATGAGTGTCCATGCACAGAGCATAAATATCCAACTCCAGATGATCAGAGATGGCAAAAAATAACCCTCTGGATGGGGATGGAAATGTTACCCCAGCCACAGAGTCAAGGCTGTTTCTTCTCAGGCATCTCTTGTCCCGTTCCAGGGCCCTGACACAGTGTCTTGCAGGTGCTGCCCTCTATGATCAGCCATTGTCCTCCAAGKGCTGTAATTGAGCAATTCATGATTCTGCTCTTCCAGGTATTTTATCAAGGAAAAAAAAAACCCTCATCTAAAACTACTCCTTACTGACAAAGCACTACAGGACCACTGCAGTGGGGATTAACATATTTCAAAACGTGCTTCAAGATTGCCAGGGGACCATTCCTGGATTAGCAATGTGCTTTGATCTGAATGCTTCAAACTTTAAAATTTTCAGAAGAGAGCTRCTTCTTGCTTGGCTGTTTGCAGGAMTATGTTTCTCATCTCTGACCTTTGCCACTGACCCAGAGGTGTTTTGGCCTGGAATTTCTCCCCACCTGCTACAGCAAGACCATGAAAGTTGCAGAGCTATTGGCAGAAAGCTTTGCTAGAGAAGGGGGAAAACACAAGACTATAAAGTGGAATTTTAYAGTCGTAGGAAAAGGATCTCTGKATTTAGATAAATCTGYTTGGCAGTGAAYATGTTAACAGTTGACCGTAACTGCTTGGAGAGAAACAAGCTGCTTGGATGCTGGCAGCAAAAATCCTGCTTTATCCAATTCCTACCGTGCCAAGCTCCTCCACCCTCTCTCAGAGCAGCACTTAGACAAATGCCAACATTTTAAAATTAAATGGCCCCATCATTATTAATTCATTTGGTATTCATTGTAATGACATTAATCATGGTAAACTGCAGCAGCTTTATTACACATGTAATGTGTACTTTCCTAGAATTTCCCTGTAAAATCTCTAACATCGCTAACAATGTAAAGACAATGAGATATTACAACCAAGCARAACAATAATAAACACACAACTCAATAAATCATTATTCTGCCCACAAGTATGTTAAAAAAATAAACTCATTTCAAAACTAGAGGAAAAAACAACATGCAATAAGTGACATCAGTGAGTTTGAGGCTTTTGGTTGCAACAAAGAAACAAAACAGCATGTTAATATGACATTTACAAATAATACCTAACCGCAGCCTAATTAACTTATTGTGTGCTTACTAAACTAGCATACATATTATATTAGAAGAAAAACACTTATTTGTTCTGTTGCTAAGAAACTTCAGACATTTGCATATTTAACAAATTGTTAGAGTGTTTTTAACCAAGAACCCATCACTATTTATAAAAGACAAATTTAAAACATGAGATCAAAGACACAACATTAATTTTTCTTTTGTCAACTGTCTTTGTTCAACAGCTCAAAGAAGCAGTTTTATTGCCGGCTGATACATAATGAAACATCTGGTATTATTCTGAATTACAGCGGAACCCACTAATAGTCAAGGGCTTTTCTCTATTTTTCAGGCACCAGCCAACATCCTATAGGGACCAATCCAGCAGCCCTTGTGGAACGTGCCTTTGAAATCCTTGCAAGGTTTTTCTGAATAAGGAGTTCAGGAATACCACTAATTTTTTTTTTTTCTTTTAAGGGCTCCAGATGTCAGCTAATTTTAATTGATCTTGTAAGTTGTGCAAGAGCAGGAAATGAAAGCACAGTATTAGGGAGCAGGGCAGTGAGCAAAGCCCGAGGGTTCTCTGGTGACTGGGAGGTGACGGTGGACACGGTGCCCATGGGCACTAACCCAGAGCAGCTCTGGGTCACTGTTTCACTCACTGTGAGCAGGGGATKTGCAGCTCCCAGGGGGTCAGTGGAGAGATCAGCAGAGCCTGAGCCCCTCATGCTGCCCTGTGAGCACACAAACACAGCAGGAGCCTGGGCCAGCACACTCCACATGCCCTGAGCCAATACATCCAAGAATGCTCTTGGTGTGGCTCTACCCTGCTCTGCCACCTCCAGCTTATTCTAGGAGGAGCAAGATGGAAAAGGACAGCAGAGACACTGMAAGGAAATATGAAAACTCAAGAGCTGTAACAAAACCAAGGTAATCTTAAATTTGCTGTCTCTGTGGAAAGGATTGTGTCACGTGGAGCTAAAGCTMTCCTCAGAAAGCTCCCACAGGGATTGTCATCCCAGAGCTCTTTTACCATCTCCCAAATGTAGGGGATAGTCAGGTGTCTCCTTCCTACCCTACTATCCTTGCTCTTCCTATCTTGCTAAAAATGCAGGACCAAGGAATTCTTGTGACAGGACAATATCCTGCTACACTCTTGGGAGCAAGCTAGTAAATTTGTATTTGCTCAGTCAACTAAATACACATATTTATGATTTGAAACAAAAAAAAAATCCCAAAGAAAACATGTGACAATCAAAACATTACTTATGACAGCAAACACTGCAAAAATAGTAATTATGCTAAATAGGAAAATTAACCAAATGAAAGCAATAGTTTAGCTCAGTCACCAACAGAGTTTTCTGGAAGATTTTAAAGAGTTCCAAGACAAAAAATCTTCTTGCAAGGGAAACTTCAATAACAATCAGTACAAATCACRTACAAATTTTATTTAGAAGCAGCAGCTGAGCAGAGCAGCTGAAGCTGTGCAAGGCAGAAGAGAATTCTGCTGAGAGGAGCTGGAAGCGATGGCAGCACTAATGCAGGGTCTGGATGTGACCAACTGCAGCTCTCCCCGTGCCCAAGGAGCTCTCRCCCATGGCACACAGGGGGAGGCTGCTCCAGAACACTGCATTTGTGGCAAGATTCAACAGGTCCTGCCAGCTCTGTCCCTGGGAGGAGCAGCTCATGCCAGCAGCTCTGCCCTGCAGCACCCACAAACTCCTCCTCAGCAGGGAGGGCACTTTTCACTGGGGTTATGTCGCATCACACCATGGAGCAGAGCTGGAAGAACATGTACAAGAGGAATGTGCACATTTTTAAAGCCTTCATGGGTTCAAAACACACACAAGTCCATGGCCAACAGTGACACTTGTCTGTTAAAATTTGAGGCAGAGGCTGTGTATGACATGAGCTCATCTGTGACTCTGATGGCCAATAAAAGCTCTTTTTTTTTTCCACAAGAACACCCCTGCACTTCCAGCCCAGCACCTGTGTTAGTTAAGATRAAGCAAACTTTGTCCCAGAGAGCTTGCTGTGCTGGAAGGTGCCCCCACACAACACTGATGTCAGGCTGTAGCCCAGCTGGGCAGGTTCATGCCACCTCTAATCCACCCTGTCAGTGTCCCACAGCTCCAGACCTTCACTGCTGAGAACCTTTCTCCCTTCTCCCCGTGCTGCCACATCTGCATTGCAGCAGGCACCCTTCATACCCAGCAGCCAACCCCACTTACCAGGACTCTTGGAATTGTTGCACAGACATATTTTAACAGGAAAAGATCGCAATCAGCAGCAAGGGAGAAGAGCAGCCCACAGGTCTGTAATTATGAGTAAACAACTATTGTTMATGTATATTACAAATAATTGAATTTTGGGCACGGAATGGGAATGCCTTCATAGAAAGCAGTGCCAACAGCCTCTGTATACACACAATTACAAACCTCTCACTAACAGCATGAAGTGCTGCACTTCCTGTTCGAGGCAGAGGATTCCAATMATAGCCAAACCCATTTCTTACATTTTTCTGGGATGGATTGATGGAGCAAAGATCATCTATGGGAAGTTCTTCTGAAAGTAATAATACAACAATAATAATAGCAAAGTTAATAAAAGTGTATGTAAAGCCACTCACAGAAGGAAGTCCATAAACACCATAACTCTTTTGGGTGAAAGTGCCACAGCTCTGCCATCAGTTCTTTTAGGACGGATGGATTGCACACCAAGAAGAAAAAGCATTTGCCACTTGCCTACATTCTGTGTGGTGGCAGGTGAGGAGCTGCCCGCTCTGCAGGTCTCAATTGCTGGCTCTGGCAGCGCAGCCCGAGAGGYGCACGGGGAGTTTCAGGCGACAGCCAAATCCCAGGCGTGCATTGAACACGCAGCCAAGTTCTACCAACCCTCCTTAATGGGAATGCTAYCCCCTCAAAATGACTTAATCCAAGTTTTATGTTACAAACATGCAATACCTCCCTGCTGGAGCACTGCAGCATTCCTAACCTGGCTGCTTTCTTCAGATGAATAGAGATTCAAAGGCACGTTTTGGGCTCAACGCACATTTGTAGGTGGTAGTGGCAACACAGTGACCAGGAGGGAACAGAGCACCATGAGAGTAAATTCAAGAAGTTCCAATAATTTAATTTTGCATTTTCAGGACACAGCCCTCAACWCTCAAACATGTTTTGAAAAAATAAAACACAGCAGGTCAATTTCACACGTTTACATACAGCAGTAATAATCATCTCCCAGTCATTTGGAAGGGAAAGTGAGGTTTCATTTTTCAAAGAGCTCTAATTCCTGCTAACTTCTGAGAATTGTGGTCTCAAGTACAGTTCTCCACCCATCAGTACCTCACACGAGAGGATAAATTTTCCTCTTTAAAAACTTWCTGGATGCTTATTAGTACAAGAAAAACAAGTAACTACTGACTTGGAAGCAGACTATAATATAACCTTACCTGTCAATAATTCACTTTATCAGACCCCAAGCGCAGAATATACATTTCACAGAACTCAAAAATACACATTCCCTGAAAYGACCATAATGGCATTTTTATGATAGTCCACTATGGATTGTGTTACCTATTTTGTCAGGTCTCCAAACTTTCAGTGAGGTTTTTTTTTTTTTTTTTTTTAAACCTTTTCTAAAGCTCACATCCAGTCACAGAAATAAAGTCATGAAAGAGCATTATGGTATTTTCACTTGTTTTCCCTCCCTTAAATAAGTTTTCTATGATCCAACTCCATCTGCATAATTGATTTGCAGCTCTTTATGGCAAACGTGAAAAAACTTCTTCCTATCAACTTCTTCATGTAACCAGTGTGACTAAATGGCAGTGAGGGATCCCAACAGAAGGAATGGGCAAATGGTCAGCCAAAGGTCTCGTCTGCTAATTATGCTCCCCAATTCCCTATGCTCCCTCCCATCCTGTTCTGGTTAACCCAGATCTCTGTTGCAAGCYTCTAATTATTATAGATTAATTATTAATTATTTATTAATCATGTTATATTWTAACTATTAATTATTAATCATATAGAATTATAAGACTATAATTCTATAGAYTTCTAATTCTTATTAGACTTTTTTTCCCTTTAGTTCTTGCACTCTTAGGTAGAATACAAGTTTGGGTGTGCCACAGCAGTGGAAGAAGCTCTGAGATACGTTGTCCTAGTGACAGCAGTGCAGTTTATTGCTTCTCAAAAAAAGGAATGGAATGACAAGCTGCATTTAATCAACTTTCAAAGAAAGCCAAAAATCAAATTTCTTTAATCACACTTCTGGATCCTTTCCTTCTAGGGTAAGAAAGTGTCCAGTGGAGAAAATCTCCCAGAAAAAAACAGAAAATTTGGAGGCAAAATCAGATGATGATATTTACATGTATTCTGTCGATTCAGTGCTTAAGCAAAGAGTGGGCTGGGTCCGTAGAGGGTTTGTGTGAGGGTCAGACAGGGGCTCCTGCCAGACTCCTTCAGAGGAGCCAGTTCCTTCACTGGCCTTTGCAGGAAACAGCATAGAGAAATCTTGCTGAGACAAAAATCCATCACTGCCTCAACTGAGGGATAAAGAGGGAAAGTCCACATTAAAGCACAGGATCCACTTCATATCAGTAGAATTGAAACTCTCAAATGCAGTTAAAGTCTCAAATTTATCCTCTCAGTGCTAGTGCATAATGCATTTTTAATGGGGGGCAGCACTGCAGGGGCAAAGGAAAGTGGTGCCACCAGCTTCTTCCTAGAACTCTTCCTCCTTCCTAGAACTCCTCCAGCTCCAGGGTAAGGGCACTAAAGGCTGTGCAAGGCATTACCAGAAAAATCACAAAATGCCATTTGAACTTTCACATTTTGATGCCACTCAAAACTGGGTCACCAAAGTCCTTGCATTCAGAGGACAACATTTATAGTGACACAGAGAGAGTTTTAACGAGATGTGAACATATCAATACTGCACACACATGTACAGAKTGAAGTAAAAAAAATCCCTGACAAAGGTGTGGAGAGAAGGAAAGGTGAAAAGCAGTTAACATGAAATTGAGATGGTAATTGTAGGAAAATCCCTGGATGATTTCACAGAGGCTCTCTTCTCCCACATTTAGAGCTGTGGATGATATCTAACACTGCTCTACCCCTCAGCACCCCTCTCACAGCCACTGACCCCCCAGGTCATCTTTTACACTGCAGGTATTTCCACAGTGCCTRCCTTCCCTCAAATAAAGATTAACCTTTTCCACAGGTGAGCAATTCTACAGATAGTCCCTGTTTTCTGGCTGAAAATTTTGGGCTTAAAATCCTTTATGATGGGCTTCCTACGACTCTCCATCAACCCAGACATGGCCTAGATTTGGCCAACATTAAAAATGTTGGGAATTATGTCCATTTAAGTCTCTCTATATATAAGACACTGAGTGTTGCTGCTCATCAACCCTCATCATTTGGATACACTACAYGGTATTTTTATTGTAATTGGGGAAACTCAGCGTTACACGATGCATAAAGACCTCAAGGTACTTTGTTTGTAGATGTGTTTTGGTTTCTTTGCTTAATTATGAGCGGCTTCTACACATTWCTTACTCAAACTTTTAGTAAGTGCTCGAGTTGGGACAATTTGATCACCTGGCTGTTTGCAGGCAGTGGACAACAAGGCAGAAACAAGACAGAGACAAACCAGTTATAGTTGCTTGAATAGTTGCAACCACTGATCCCACTGATCATTTTTCTCTAATCACCCTGCCACTACCCTTCCCTATTTTTATTTATGCAGTTTATTATTTCATTCCATTTTTCTGAAGCTTTGCAGTAAAAATGGAATAAATATAACTTTATATTAAATCAATATATTCAGTGGTTATTTGATCATTTCCTTTGGCAATATCACACATATTCAACCCAAGAGCTACAAGAAAGGGGATGGCACTTCTTGTTTGGAAATGAAGAGCCATRTTGCACATTTTAAAAAAATCGTAATGAAACCCTCATTATAGAGACATRTATCTCACCATCCATCATCTCCAAATGTGCAGGCTTGGAAATGAAAACCTGCCTGTGTTTAATTTAATGGGCCAAGCGTTCAGCATTCCCATCCTGCTGGGGGGGAGGGGAGCGGCACTTTATTTATTCACATCTGAAAATAGACAGGTAAATTTTGGAGCATCGTCTGACCTCAAAATCCTGGCAYCACTTCTCTGAAAACAACCCCAAATCACGCGCCCTCGTTTCCCATCGCACCAAGGGCTCCATTGTTTGCTCCCACTCACACGGCAGGGGCTTTGCCCTGTGCCCCCTCCCAAGCTGTGCAGCATCTGCTGGGGGGGATTTCCTCTTTTATATATTTATTATTTCCTCTTTTATTTATTTATTTATTTCCCTGATTTTGTTTCTAATCTCTGTTTCTTTGTGGTTTCCTGGAGTCATCCTGACAAAGCCACATATTCTGTTCCTGTCCTTTATAGCACTGGAGGGCATGGCACCACACATGAAATTTGTTTCTAATTTTACATCTGCCCAAAAACATTCCTGGGTTACAAATACATGCCAGCAAAACTGGTAGGGCCTATCCTGCTAGCACCATATGACAAACAAGTCAAAAGGAAATAAAAAGACTAAAATACAGCACAAATATTTTTGCACTTCTTTTAGCAAGTGGAGCCTTTTTCCCCACCTTCTCCCACGTTAAGTGCTTTGGTATTAYATGTTTATCTGTTTATATATGGAAAAAATAACTGCAAAAGAAGATGAGAAATAACAATTCAGTTTTTCCTCTTCTTCAAGGCACACACGTAAGGAGATGGCAAGAAACACCTTCAGCCAGAGGCATGTGGAGGATGGCTCCCTCCCCAGTATGTCACTGAAACACTGACAATTTCAAGCAACTGCCCAAAATCCTGGTGCTCCAAAACGAGTTTAACCTCAAAGACTGATCACAGCTGCATTGCTGCCATTTTCTTCTCATCWTCACCGTTTTCTAAAAAATATTTAAGCTAAATTATCCTCAGCTTGGTAATCATGGCAGGCCAAGTCCTGAGGCAGCCTGTAAGGAAGGAAGAGATCCCAGCATGGCTGAAGCTGCCAGCTCAGCAAGGCCCTGGGGCAGTGACCCCAGCAGTCTCTGCCCCAATGGTTTCTGCCAGGCTGGAGGCTCAGGCTGTGCTTTGGGGTCTCACTGTGGACCCTGTCTGATGCACTGCAGCCTCACCTGCACRCCAACAGCAGCTCCAGACTGGCTCAGACTTGGCGACTGCAAATGTCAACAGACCAAGGAACACAGCTCCAGGTTTATTTTCATTAGCAGCAGCGCAGTGTCACGGTATTTCAGTGTTCTGCAAGTGTTAATTAAAGACCTTGCCATAAGAAACCTGGAAGAACATTTCAGAGCTGGATCCAGCTCTGCAGCTTGGGTTTATCAGATTAAAAGCAACCGCACAGATCTCCCAGCATTTCCTACAAACCACAGAGGAGACCCTTGCATTTTCACACTTGCAGAATTTTTCACCACAGAGAAAGATCGAGCTGCTGATGCAGAACACCAGACCTGCTCTGGCAGTGCTCACAGACACTGGCTGTGCAGTGAGCTTTAAGGGAGGCAGGGCAGCACCTAAAGGAGTAATTCCTCCAAAGTGAGAATAGGTTAAATGGTTATGGATGAGAGACACAGCAGTTCTTTCCATCTAATCAACAAAATTYATATCCCAAAGTTAGATTCAGTTCCTTCCACTACAACTTGCTGGGCAAAACTTAGCCTGGACTACAGAAAATTCATCAACTTGTGCACTATTCTCATTCAAAACTTCAACCATTCCCACAAAATTTCACTGGATACCATTACATGTGACCCAACATCTCCATTTAGCACCAGGTCTGAAGAGTGTGCTGCTTTGCAGATTGCATTACAGAAATTTTACAGGGCTGAACTGAAAAAAAAACCATTTTTATCAGTTGTGTTTGGCCCTTCATGTTCTGACTTCCCCAGTGATCACTGTTGGTGAGAAATTTCAGCCATGCAGGCTTGTAGAGATGAATCTGACTGTGTCACAAAGGCACAGCCTATCTGCACTGMACTAACGTCTGTTCCAATATGGATTATGGACTAATAAGCTGAATGGTTCTGCAAATCTTTCTRGCCTTTACTTTTTGGCTTTTCTAGAGTTGTATTTCCTAAAAGGAGAAACATATGGATTGCATGATGATCACAGATGATCACAGAGTCTGCTGCTGAAATGTACTTGGAGAAAAATAAAGCCATCTATAGAAGAACTGTGAGAAGATTCATTTTTTTTTATTGGGGGGGGGGGGTTCTCCTGTCTGGTGTGAAAAATATTAAAGGAAAAAAACTGAAAAGAGATTCTGTTTGAACAAGCTGACCCTACACACTCACTCTTTCTGATTTTATATACCTTTTATATATTTTCATTGAACTTGTAAGATTCAGAAGTGAAAAYATTATTTCAAAATTCCTTGTTTGAAAAACACTTCAGACTTTCAGGAAAAGGAATTTTTTTCCTTGAAACAGTGCAATACATTTCACTAAAAGCACTTCTCTCTTTTCCTTCAGCCACCACTRCATTTTCAGTTATTTTACACAGTGTTTGCTATAAATGCTAGTGGAAAAAAAACTCCAAGCAAACCCACAACCAAGTCTGTCTCTAGTCTCCAAAATACAATTTCTAAAAAGATGCAAGTAACAAAACTTAATTTTTAATAGTAACTACCCACTATATTCAAAGGTTCACTTGTTTAAACTTTTTATCCTAATTTTGATATAAATGCATGGCCTTGTGCTAACTATTCATCCCARTTTCTTATCCATAACAGGGATAATAACACTGGCTATGCTTGCCTCAGTGGAGGGGATTAGTTGGTATCTGCATGGATCCTGCCCGTATAAAGCACARTCATTATTGCCTGAATGTCGCTCTCTGCTCCGCTAGCCTTGAAAAGTATCGTGTGCCTTCTGGCCTCAAAATTAAAAAATACCTTCAGTATTAAAAATATTTCCATTTTTRATACATCAGAAAGAAAATCTGCAGGCAACTGGGAAGTTTGCAGAGCTGCCAGTGCAGGAGGCAGCGCCCTAAGGACACCACTGCTCACTGTGAGCCCAGGTACACGAGTGGCTTCGTGTCTCAAGTGATCAGTGCCACCAGCACACAGAGCAGTAYGGTCACCACCTTTCAGTGGCATTTGTCACAATGTCCAGTCCTGTCTGCAAAAAATAAGTAAAAGAACCCCAAGCAAACAAGTCGCACATTTCCCCACAGAGCTGTCCGCTCATCCTACTTTTGCCATTGTTTGCTTAASAAATTTCTTACAAATTTTATCTATATTTTTAAATAACATGTAAGTTATCACAGTATGTACTTTTACATCTGGAGTTTCAGCCTAAATTCTGGATGCCCAGCTTTTTGTCAGTTTATTGCAGAAGCGCAATGTGAAATATATATATTTTTTATTGATAAAGATAAACATGATTTGTAAGATGAGTCAAATTAACAATCGATTACACACTAATGGGCTCTAATCAATACATTAATTTAACTAAAAGAGAGGGAACAGGATGAGAGATGGAAGAGTAATTTAAAATAGCAGCACTGTTCTGCTGGTTTAAAAAAATAACAGCGTATAAAATAAAACCGAGCCGCCCTTTGTGGAAGAATGTAATATCCTCTCTCTCGTTCTCTCACCTTGTTTCTCTGTATGATGTGGCGTGTGTTTATTAAAGAATAAAAGAGCAATTATTACATTTCCAGCAGATTGCAGGGCTGAGCCAGCAGTAGAGCAGTGTCAGCCTGCTCTCTAGTGTTGCTGGAGGTGTGCAGCATCCGGCCCCGCTCCCAGCTGCACCCGCTTACAACACAGCCYAAACCCCGAGGAGTTTCCTTGCTGTCTTCTGGGTGGTAAGGAAATCTCAATTATGCACACAAGGGATGTGGTTAGGGGGAAAAAAAAAGGAGAAAGAATGTTTAAATTGTATACGTAAAYTGTTTTGTTTTACAAGCTGGAGTAAATCAGCACATTTGTAGGCCATATTTATCTGATCCACTCAATAATAATCTCTCTCAACGAACACTATTGATGTGGCATTTATGCCATTGCAGAACATAACCAATCCCTTAAATTCAAATAAAGCATTAGTAAAAAAATAAGAATTTTTGCTTCTGGGCAAGTCACTAGTGCACAAATTTCTTCCATGTTTCTGTCAGGAACTGAGGTGGAAGAATATGCCAGGAACGGAAGTAAAGGCAAAATTCCTCCTGCTGTCTCTGCCTTACAAATTCAGTCCTCATTTGCAGCCCCATACCATTAACAGAGGTGTCACGGTCTAAAAACAAACCAACTGCACTCCCTCACAAAGGGATCAAGAAAGCAAAGCAGTCCTTTTAGCACCAATTTCCTACCAGGAGCTACAACCCCGCAGGCTGATGCTGCCGGAGTCCCACAGACCCTGGTGAGATTTTGAGGCTAAACCGGGGCACAGACACACAGGCAGCTCCATCACCCGGCTWTGCTTTGGATGACAGAGTTCAAGGCTGAGTGTTCAGCCCTTCTTAGCTCATGGAACACAGGGCCTTTGTGCTCTCAAGCCTTGTTACACACACACAGCATCAAAAGGGAGATGAYCACAATTCATGCCAAGTAATTCCAAGAAAATCCAAACACGAGCAGTGGAGCTGTTACAACAGCACACAAAGGTGCCATCTCCTACAGAAACTCAGAGGAAAAAGGCAGAGTGTTACACACTGTGCTTTGGTAGAGAAAGCACTTTCAAGGCACAAGTAACCTCTGAAAAAGAGACACTGGACTCAATTACATGATGTGAATCAGGAGAAATGCGAGTGGAGCTTCTCTTGTTTACTGAAAACCTCATATCCAGGACTTCAGCACATTGTCAGTAATACACTGTACCCTCTGCAGATTAGGAAACAAGACTAGAGCAGAAGAGCCCTTCAGTCCCTTTGAAATTAATTTCACTGATTCACTCTGAAATATCTTCTTTTAAGTACAATCAATAGCAGCCTTTTTAAAAAAAGCATCATCGTGCCCCTAGGAAAAGCATTTTGTCAGCTGAGGCAAAGTCGGGGGTGTGGGTTTTAGTGGAGGCCAGCAAAACCCTCTGAGTGAGCAGGGAGCTCATCTGCTGCCTAGGATGCACTAAAGCAGGTTACCAACAACAATGAGAATTCGAGTCCCTGGGCTGCAGGTGGGACCAAAACAGAGAGTGTGCCCATCCCAAACACCCAGTGCCCATCCCAAACACCCAGTGCCCATCCCAAACCCGTGGTGCTGCTGTGAGCAGCATTTCTCAGACCTTTCTGGCCAGCTGATCACCAGTGCAGATGCCCAAACACCATTCTCCTCGTGGAGGATGGAACTACCAAGTACATTCCAGCTGGTATTAGGGAGGAAACAGCTACAACTWCACAGGTTTCATTAGATGTAATCAAATATTCAGCTAATATCCAGTGTATACCTAAAATCAACTCAGTCTTAGGAAGCTTTCTGTGATATATGCACAGCTGCTGAAAATGGATGACTTCTTTCATTAATATTTGCTTCAGAAAATATCTAATTCACTTTGGTGGTGTTTATGTGCTTTCTACAACTACAGCAATAAATCAGTGTGCTGGGAAGAACATTTCACAGAAAAGGCAAATCTTAGGCAGGTATTAAATAACTCTCATTCAGAACGAACTCTGAACTCGTGAAATGAAAATTTGAAGATTTTATGAAAAAATCTACTAATCTAGATGATGAGAACAATATGATATTAGAACTGCAGATATTTAAGATACTAGCTTTTATTAAGCGCAGTCACAAGCTAAACACAGGGAAATAGTCACAGCCAGTTTGCTAGCCAGAAATAATAACCTAAAATAATTTTGCTCTGCAGTAACAACTGTCCTGAGACACACATATAACCTTTTTATTAATCTCATCAATTGTTTGTTGACAATGGGTGATCAAATACACAWATTAAAATTAGCATCTGGTGGTTTAGTATAGATTAACTTCTCTTGTTAGTAAGTTTAAGTTATTATGAAGGGTGCTGAAACCCACACAGACTTAAAACCATGCAGGCAAAACAGACTCTGCTGTCACCATGTTTACAGTAGCTCAGGCTCTGGCTGTGCTGGGTAACACACCACCTCACTCCTGCTCTGCTTGCTGGGCACATTTTACATACTTTTCATAACTAAAAATACAAGTTTTATAAGCAGAAGTCTTTTGTTTTGTTTGTTTTACTGCTAGACCTGTGGAGCGTTATTTTGATTTCTCTGGCACTGGATAAACCTTATTGATGTCAGTGAACTCTGAACCTGTACTTCTGAGTATTTTCAAAATAATCTCTCTGTGTGGAAAGTGAGACCAGGCTAGGATCAAGCAGAATGCTGCAGCAYAAACCTAATGTGCTTATTGAAAACATTTCCAATTAGTAGGAGAAAWCATTTACAATCTGCCATTTGAAAACAATTTACTAATGCAAATTAAAGAGAATTAACTTCTTCTCGAATATTACTTTATTTACTAACATACATTTAGTTTTAGAGTAAATGTATGAAGCTTTTTTTTTTAATTTACCCAAGGGGCAGATCTTCACAACAGCTCAGCTCTAACAAGCAGATCAAACTCTAGCAGCAGCCATTGTTTTAAAAAAGCCCCCACACAGTGCCTGAAACCCCCCAGGTTTGTTTTCAGGTAGGGAAGGCCAAAACCAGCCTTGTGTATATATGCTACTTTGACAGCAGTACTGGAAAGTTAAATAACCAAAAGCAACTGCTGCCTGCACATCTTAGCTGGGTACCTGGGATATGCTGATGATTTTTCTCAAATCAATTAGCACTGTGCAGCTTTTATCATTAATTCACTTTTATCACTAATTCCTACTGGCAAGTGTCTTCTGACTTGTATACTCTGACCGGCTCTGTGCCCTACAAGCCTTGTCTCAAGCCTGCTCAGCCTCTACAGTCTCGGGAGTATCTTTGCCTGCTGTTTATAATGAAGATTTCTCCAGTTTTATTTATTAAGCAGAGCAGGGCTAAGCTTGGGGCCAGCAGTAAAGGCGGAGTCCAGACCTCAGAGGAGTAACAGAGCCCATGYAGAGGCTTGAGCTAAAGCAGAGCAGCTGCTTTATTCTGCAGCTCCCTCTACTTGCTGCATCCCATCATGGCACTGTGACAATTTGCCTCTGTAACCTCCCAATCACTCTTTCACAGGTCAGATCGTAAGATCAATAYAAACAAGAAAAAAAGAGACGTGTACTCATGTAGGAAAAGCCAGGAAGTTCAAAGTTATAGCTGACAGTCTGGATTTAACTCTGACTGATCTGGGAAACAAAAGTAGAGCAGTGACATGAATGAAGGATGAAGTGTCAGGCTGTAAAGTACTTGGTTTCTATCAATTTAAGTTAAGCCTTTACAATGACCAGCCCCAAATTTCTCATATTACATAGAAAACAAATAAAAGGGAAGAAACAGTGATTTCTAAATGTTTACACATGAAAGAGGCCCACAGCTCTCAAATCAACATCTTGGTAATTTAGCCATTAAAAAAAAATCAGTGCATTGCATTCTGTACACAAGGCATTTCTCTGAGTGCACGACAATTCCCAAACTGTGCTGCTTCCAGGGACAAACCAGCACCTCCTTTTTAGTTCTGCATTACCTGCCTGCAAGTACAGCAATAACAAATAACAACAGCACACAGTGCTTTTCACACATATAACCAAGAACTGTGGAAAAGAGCAGCAGCAAAAGGCAGACTGGACAGGCTCCACGGCAGAGAAAGGCTGGCTCTTTAACCGCTGAAATTAGCAGCAGTGACAAATGGTCTCAGCGGGTGCACACGGCTCTCCTTGCTCCTGCCACCAAGCCTGACAAACCTGCCAGCACAAAACACTTCCCTTACTGTTGCTCTGAGAAGGGGGCAGATGATCAGTGGTTTAGGATTGAATTACTGCCCTGGGATCAGGCAGAAAGGCTGGCTGAGATCCCCGAGGTTAGAGTCAGATCCCTCATTAATTGCAGCTCTGCACGCACAGGAGCGCACAGCTCCGGCTCACTGCGCTCTCTGCAGCAATGCCATCACAGGGGAGCATCTCTCTGTTTCCAAATCACTGTGCTCAGGTACAAATCCACCCAAAACATCCTCAAACTTTTCAAAAAGGCGGCACAGATCCCTACAGCTGAATTAATTTCATTTCCAGAGGTACCTTCTGGGCATTTAAAAATATTTGGATCATATATTAATTACATAGCAAATGAACTCCTTTACTATATTGATGGGAAGTGATAAAAATAATACAAGTTTTTATTGCAGCTGCCTCCATTTCACATGGTTAAAACAATCTCCTGAAAGAGACCATTGAGTTTCATAATTCAATGAATATTTATGTTGCTTTAAAGAAACAGAAAACTTGAGAGCCTTGTTTTGCAAGATTAAGCAACAAATGTCTTATATTTCAAATGAATTGCTAAGACTTAATCCTGCAATTCTTTTCTAATCCAGGCAGTCCTAAGGACTACCATGAGATCAAGGACTCCTGACAGGAGTGAGTTTGCAGGGTCAGGGCTTTCATCTGTGTAGAATGCATGCAGCCAGTCACCAGGTGAACTCATTTCACCAAATTTCTGATCCACTTGAGTATCRTGGTTTGAAAGTTCAGATAAAAATCAAATCTAAGAAAAAAAATCAAACTTTATTGAATTTCCTTTCCACTTAGACAATGAAACAGCAACAGAGAAGATGAAAAATGTGTTCATAGAGAATGTGATGAAATATGTAATAGGACCCAGAAATGGAGGTGCTGCTCTCAAGAGTGAAGCAGTACAAATTGACCCTCTTCCAAATTTCCCCTTAACCAGAACATGTGTCTCCATGTCCAGACACACACACGTGTGTGAAATGCCTTTGACCTACACAGAACTGTCAGTAGGGTCCTTCCCTGCCATCTCACCTGCCATGGAACCAATAATTCTCCCACTGTTACAGCAGCCCTTCCAGACAAGGAGCAATGCAGTGGTGAAGGACAGAGCTGCTCTGCCCTTCACTTGGGATTCCCTTACAGGTAAAGCAAGAAACTAAATTGTTGCACCTATTTCTACCTTAGCTTTTACAACAAACAGCAGCTATGCAGCATTGATCACAAACCCTGGCCAGAGCCCACAYCCAAGAGCCCTCTAAGAAGGACCAGAGCACCTCATAAGAAACTTGGTACCACCTTTATTTGTGCATGAAACCCCTATGGAAACAGGCACAAGACCCTCTCTTGCAGCAGTCACTGAGGTCCCTCTACTAAGCAGTCTAAAAAAGGGCTCTGCCACAACACCCCTGAGAGGGGCCATCCTCATTTCCCCCACCCAGTAGTTCCAGGTGGCTTTATCCCCACCATGATGACAGGCAGGGCAGCACAAACATCTCAGAGAATGGACTTGTGTAGAAATAAAGATTGGTAACAGGTCTGCAAAGCCTTGCCTGGGGCAGGTGAAGGCAGGAACAGCAAGCAGGGGCACCTGGGGATGGCTGATGGGATGGCCCCTTACGGGTCTGAATTGCCCCTGTTCCAAGTGTAGAAGTTTATTGAAACTCATCAGGATTTTTTTTTCCCATTTCATAAGAAACTTATTGCCAAGCGACAATATTTTATTTTAAAGCCAGCATTTTTATATTCCTATCACTTCAGCTACTTCTTCTTCGACTAAAATAAAAAGTACGTAGCAGTCAAATATGACAAAAATGCTTTTACACATTTTAATAATTTTTAGAAAACTTGATTATTTGAAAGGTTTGCTCTGAATTTAAATATTTGCAACTCTTAATAAATCAACAAAACTGGTATAATTTCTGAGGTTTTCATGTTCCTTGGTCTTTTGAAATGTAAGAATTCATAAGCTGTTTAATCTGAATGCAGAACCTGAATTTGTGAGTAYTACTGCTCAGTCTGCAGGCTTACACTGAACACAGTTGTGATTGCAGCTGGGTCACAGGCTAAATTCATTAATTAGAGTACCTAATAAATTGTTATTGATATTGTTCAGTTGTTTGTCACCACCCAAAACGGTCAATAATGTCAACAACAGAAAATAGGACGTAGCAAAAGCCAAGCTAAGCTTACATAAATTAACTGAGGGAAAAACCACAGATGAAGATAGTGGAAACAGTGGAGTGAGTGAGGGGGAAGCAAAGAGGTGGGGAGGGATTTGTGTGTCCTGAAATGCTGCATTCAGTTAATATCTCGAATTGCACCTCACAGGGCCCTGCTCTGCAGCAGCAGGAGGGAGCAGACTCTGGTTTTTCTCCTCAGCCTCCTGCCATACCCTCGGCAGGCTACACCCTTCTTTGYTTGAGTAAAATGAAGAACTTGGTGTAGCTGGAAGATATTTTTCCATTTGATTTTGCAGATGTGGCTGGAGGGGGTGCTCCTCTGGAACATCAAAGCCTTTCATGAATATATGTTATTTTGGTAATGATCCTTCTGTAGTCTAGCAAGTCTAAAACAACCGTTTTGTGGAGACTTCATTTTTCTTTTACTTCTCTTTACAAGTGTTTCCTATAAAATAAGAATCCAGATCTTGACACTGAAATGAAACATTGATTTTAATATGATATATTCATAGGTCAAAAATAATTTCCCCCCCTAATCCACTTCACCTTTTTTAAACCCAAGGGTTTTTCACTGTGAACCAGAACGGCACAATTCCTTAGACTCTGCTGAGCTAGATAAACCCTGCTTTCAGGGAGCAGCAGCGAGTCACAATTCAAACCCCGCTGCCCTGTTCCAATACAGGCTGTGACTCCTGTCTGCTTTTCTCAAATGTTTCTATCATCCTCCTCCATATCACTCGAGGTGGGGTTCTTGTACTGAGGTTGTGCCAAGCAACTCATGGCACAAGGAAAAGCTCGACGCTGCCTTCCCTCCTCACTGCGCCTCCATCAGCAGGGCTGAAACATGGGCCATTGAGAGCCCTGACACTGCTGGGCTGSTTCAGCTCTGAGCACTGGAAGCTTTGCTCCTTACTGCAGTATTTGAGCGTTTTCCCCTGGCAGTTAAAAGKGATAGAAATGGAGAAGGGAATCACTCCTGGGGCTGCAGCGAGCTGGGGCCTGAGCAGAGCTGCTGATGGAGGATTTTCAAAATCTGTAGRAACAGACAGTATCACTGCCTAATCTTACAAGATTTAAAATTACCACAACCAACATCAGGATGAAAAAATTGATTTATGTATTTTAAGTTTACCAAAAAGAGCCTTTTTTCCCTCCTCAGTTGAATTCCTTATGGCTCCCAGAAAGAGACAATCTTTCAAAGGCAGAACTAGAACAGTCTGGCATAATCAATCATACCTAATGATRGATATTTATTGCTGTCATCAGAGACTTAAGGTTTAAAAATCCCATTTTATAAAAATAATTTTAAAAAAGAATGTAATGACTTCACCAATCCATTGCTCCTAAATCTGAAGTACACGGAGATCTTGGATTAATTCACACATCCAAATTGATAAAATATGTGGGACRGACCTCAGTGGCTGCAGTGTGGAATATTTGGGATACTGGATGTATACACAAGCATGCAATTGTTCTTAACTTTTYTAATTTGCTGCCAGCTTGCTTCAGTTTGTTTCTGCTAAACAGATTCAAAGTTCATAACGTGTTAAAYAGGAAAATCATCAGGGCCAAACATYGTGCATTATCATGGGGATAACTCAGGGGATGCCTTKATCTTCCAGCTACACCAAGTTCTTCTACTTAAATGTTTTAAAAGCTTYAATCCAGTTATACATATASACATGTATATAGAGACTAYCTTATYCTCTAAAATTTCAGGATATTCTAGAAGACTTTCACACTCACCCTTATCTAGGGTTATCCGGGGAGTTGTGATCAGGACAATCAAAGGACTTTGGATCAGGGCAATAATTTCTGTGCAACTCAGTGACTTTGGTGGACTTGCACTCGATTTTCTGTTGATCCAGTGATTTTAGGTCCTGAAATACAGACTTAGCTCTCAAGTCACTGTCTACTCTTTAGGAGCAGAGCAATCCATGAGCTCTTTTCATCCTTCTACCACATCTGTCATTCCCTTTTCTTGCTAAGAAAATAGTTTCCTGTTATTTTTAGCTCAAATCACAGCTTCATTTTTAAAAAAAATATATAATCTGCAGTGTTTCTTAGTAGTCCCCCAAACTTAATTTCCTGGGCTGCAAAAGAAAGCTGGAAAAGGTGAAAACACCATTGACTTTTGATCTGTTTTAGTTAAGAGCATGACAGGCATCTCAGATCCAGTTCATAGWCCTCTTTTAAGTACCTTCAGGTAAAGGATGCAAGTCACAGCTATGTCAGAACACACTCTGCTCACCTCCTCTCCCCCCCTCAAACCATTTCTGACCCTGCTTTGGGGGACAATATTGAAAACAGTGAAAATATAACCCTGTTAAAAACATGAATCAAAAAGTCACTGCTTGTGGACATGTTTTTAAAATTGCTTAGTTGCATGGAAGTCCCTTTAGTGCTTGAAGGACTTTAATAAAATTGATTTTCTGAGTATAGCCTTTTAGCAGCTACTGTATAAGCTTGAAATATGAACCCTTCATTGTTGGAAGTGTTTCATTTTTGCCCTGTAACTAATGATCAAGGGAAAGAATGTGTTCAGAATTCTCCATGGTTGCCATTTTCATAATTAAATTGTGCTAATAATAAAGCTTTGCAGACTTTAAACAAACTGGCACTGGAGTGGAATGTGGTTTGCAGTGTTTCATTTAGAGACCTCTGCAATTAGCCCTTAATGAATAAGCACAGCACAGTGATAAGTAAGACATCTCTGCGAACAGGTTATTTACCAAAGCACAAAACTGTGACATTTTCATTCCAATAACTGAAATCTATTCTCCAGATTTTGTCGGAAGGCTCTATAGTAATTTGGGAAGTTAAAACCCATTAATTGTCTTTAATGCCTGATGGGTAATACCAGTAACACAGCACCACTGTTTATCCTAAGTACAATGGCTCAAAAATAAGCAGCCGAGTCAGAAAGAGAGAATTAGCTGAATATGAGCTCCAAATATAGTGCAGATCTACTGTCTTTAGTAAGCCACACAGAACTTAAAATACKAGAA
This sequence comes from Malurus melanocephalus, assembly GCF_030028575.1. Classification (NCBI taxonomy): domain Eukaryota; kingdom Metazoa; phylum Chordata; class Aves; order Passeriformes; family Maluridae; genus Malurus; species Malurus melanocephalus. The sequence goes on along the minus strand of NW_026623272.1, from coordinate 1,638,599 downwards.
TGCCATTCACTGCAGAGCCCTAGCTCCAGGTTATACTCTTCCCTTCCACACTGCCTACTTACACTGAGACTCATRGTAAATGATTCTTTCCTGGATCTGGTCATTAATAATAGGTAATTTTTTAAAACAAACCACACCTCAGGACCTTTTATGGAAGTGTAAATCTTGGAACAGTGCTGAAGTACATCAGCAAGGAATCCAGTCCTTAGTGACTGAATGCACAGAATTAGGAGATTGGGGTTAGTTCACTGCCTGTGCCTCTCGTACAAGTGCAGTGCACTGCCCATAGGAGGGAGTCATTATTTTCTGGCAAAACTCATTTCAGCATCTAATGAACCAGAGGTAGTGGACTCTCAAACTGATGCTTTGGCTCATATAGCACAGCAGGGTATAGGATCCTGGGATTTTTTCCATGGACTTCAGTGGGTATTGGATCTGGCCCTAGGAAGAGAAACGTAGTGACTGCTGKTAAGAGGAATATTGAGAAAAACACAAACTTGACAGACTGGCAGCAGACTGTTATCCCATACAGCTATCACAAAGCAAGAGGAAGATAAAACAGTGTCTCCAAAAGGAACTGTGCTTCAGCCTAGGTTATCAAACCCAACTTAGAAAAAGTTGCCTTTTCCTGACAGGATCACAGGCACTAATGATCACCTAAGCATGTTTCCTGTCTCTCAGATATCTGGGTTGGCAACTTTGGACTATCACAGTTCAATTCTACTCAAGAACTTTTTTCTCCTTTGCAAACAGTCATCTTTCTTTTGTTAAAAAAAAAAAGACAGGAAGAGAAGGGAAAAAAGTTGGTGTACACAAAAACACCAGAGCATTTGATATATTTTAGGCTCCGTTCCATAAGAATCTGACACAAACCTTTAAAAAAAAGAATATTAGATAAAGAGATGGGGGAATAAGAAACACAGAAAAKATCTAGACATGCAATCTCCAGAACTGCAAACAACAGACAACACTTTTGTGCAGTTGGCAGCAATTCTTGTGGCAGCACTGGGTACAGAAACACTGCAAACACTAATCTGGACCCTCACCAAAGTCTSCCCTGTCCCGAGTGCTCCCTGCAGCAGTGCTCAGCTCCAGCTGCTCAGCCTGCACAGGCACGTGCAGCACACACTGACAAACATGGAAAGGGAATTGTCTGTCCAGGTACTTTCTGTTTAGAAAATGTGCCACTGCAGCCTTTACAAAATACTTTAGGACCTGCTTTCAAAATCTGGTCAGGCTCCATTATCCATGCAAAAAGGGATGCMCTGTGCAATGGGAAAACCTGGGAAAAGTTGGTATTGAAGAACACATTGCGGCTGATGGTGCAGAGCCACCCCCGTGCCTCAGTGTAAATGAGCTGAGGTCCAGCAGGGCTTAATTAGCTCTGGCCYACCACTGGCAGCAGGTCAGTTATGATGAATGTCCAGCTCAGCTGGACATGACCTGGCTCTTTAGAGAGCTCAGATGTGTCTGTAGCACCGTTGAGCTGAAAGTCAGACAGTTAACTCATGGATTACTACATTTGGGCTGCCGCTGAACTTTTTGTTTCACCTACTGCTCTTGCAGTTCCTGAACTTCATCCCTCAGAAAGACAAAACCCAAGTTTTACGCTTAAATCTACACCYGGGCTTAAATCTACACCAAGATAGGTATTCTACTTATTTTTATTCCTAGAGGAGTCCCATAAATTCCTAGAAGTATTCCTGCAAACAGCAGTTCCACAACTGACTGAGCAAAGCAGCAAGAAGCAGTAACCTCCAAAGTAACTTCTTCATCTGTGTTACAATGTACACTCTCTTTTCTATTTGGACTTTATACATCAGACTAAAATATTTAGCACATAGAAATGGGACAAGCAGAAGTGCTTTTCTTAAACAGAAATCTCATATAGTTATTCATAAAGCAAATCAATTGAGGCAGGCAAAGAGAATACACCTCAGATGGGTCTGGGTGAAAAAAAGGGGAAGTAATATATTGTGTTCATTAAAGCAATATCAAAATTAAATTTAATACAAAGTACCTGAGACTAAAACCCAAAACTATTAACCCCAAAGCCACTAACTATTCATTAGCCAAGTCAATTTTGCATCCCATTATGATTCACAATGTGTAAATTCCCATTGAAATTGATTTAGTAAACCAGCTCTTTGATGGGCCTGAAATTAAAAGGATAGAAGAAAAGATACAACTAATTGAAGAACATAATTTGATGCTTGTAAAGGGTGCGAAAYTTACTGAGAGCAGACTGGAGCTTTAATTAAAGACAACGGGCCAAATTCACACCTGGGATAATGATTGAGGAATTTTGCTGAGGTCAGAAGAACTGCAGCCACTCGTGGCAGGGCTGAATTAGGCTTCTGGTAGTGTCCATTAAGGAAAACAGCCTTAGGGAGTTGGGGGAAAGAGAGAGAAATAAAGTGAGAAATACGTATTTCCCTGTCTGGAAATTACCATGACAGGCCTTCRTCTGCATTGAGCAACACTGGGAATTTTTTTCTTTTCAGCAGATCAGGGAAACAAACCATAAAAAGATAATTCTGCTCCCAGATTAAGAGTGATGAGAAGAGCTGAAGTTCCACAGAACTGCCAGGAAAGAGCAGAGAAACAAATACACATGGCTAACCAGAGCCTTTTGAATAAGGTGGTTTTATTCTCCTATCAGGGATGTTCAGGCTGTTTGAAACAATTCCATAACTTCTGTTTTTGTCTTGTTTCACAATTACTTTGTGATGAACTATTCTTAGAATATTTGTACTTGGGAATCRGATATTTTATCAATTTACATCATTTGGGTTGTTGTGTGAAAGGTATCACCTTTTTGAAAGAAGAAATTATGATATTCTGCACATCTTTGTAGAAGAGTTGTGAGGAAATKTTACATTATTTTCCAAGGAATTTTAACTAACAATTTGAGACTATGAAGGCCAGGATTAATTTTTTTTTTGTCTGCTTCCTTTGCAAGATATAAAAGCTTGAGCCACATAATAATTTTAATGTATACCTGTTTAACCTATTCATCATAGATCTGAATGAAGTGCAATTATCTTTGTACTGCAGATAGACTATATATATGGTGGCATTATCTCTTAACTTGTTTATGATTTATAATTATTTAATTAAATCATGTACCAACAGAATCACTAATTATTAATCAGCGGTTGCTTGGCTGATGAATCCTCCACTGCTGTTCCCAAAAATTTGGCTGAACCTAAATGTTCTCAGTGAAGAAGTTGTGACACTGCCAGCATCAAAAGGSAGAATCTGTGGCTGACAAAGCCTTTAGTACAATAATATAAAATAACAACATATTTAAATCTAAACAGAGATGTTTAACACTTGCTATTTCTTATACTCTTCAGTGTGAAGCTGAGGACTAAGTGTCTAAAATGGCTCAAGGAGAGCCAGGAGTGAAGCTTTAAATTCTGTTTTACCAGCAGCAATGTTTTGTGTTGGTTCTCATGCTCACTTTTTGGTACTTGAACTGATTTAACACTGAGATTTCTCTTGCTGTAAGGTTGATTATACATTTCCAAGCTGGGTCTGTCTTGCTCAATAGACTGGAATGCTTCAGTAYGGAGCTGTGGAATAATTCACCCAAGAAGAAGGTTCTTTTTTTGAATAATTATAACTAAATAGAGGATTATGATGCAKAGGCTTGACATTTCAGGAATAGTCCATATTTGAGATACCATCTACAGCCATGTCACAGAGATTGCTGATCAGGGGCTGACCTATCCAAAATAATATGAGGAGAACACAGGCATAGTTAAAAAGCTTTCACCCACCATGAAATTCATGTGAAATTTAGATTCTTTGTGTCCAACAGCCAGACAGACTGGGATGAYCCAGAGACGTGATCTAAACCCGCCACTGCACACATCTCCTGTGCAGGAATGGTATGAGCTCATTTGGATTATTTTGGCCATGTTACTTGAGGACAGATAACAGAGTTTGTAACCTTAGTCAGGCGCAAGACAAACAGCAATCTGTGGCAATACAAACATGCTCTTTAACTGCTCTGAATAGCTTTAAAACACATAGCAAAGTCTACAGAAACAGGAGTTTAAAAGTTAGGGTCTTTGGAGCAGAGCTCATCGGCCCACTGCCTTTGTGGCACARATCTGTGCTGACATGGATGTGTTTCCCCTTTAGCTGCTGGTGAGGACGCTCATCTCTACAGTGAAAGGAGGTGTTCATACCCAGAAAGTATCCCCAAAGTTAGGAAGAGGCTGAAAGGCAGTCACATTTCAGTACTGAGCAGTATCTGTTTGAGCTCCATCAACAACATCCACATAAAAGCTGTTGTGCAGGAAAAAATAAGAAAAGTTGAATTCTTTGCCTGGTGTAATTCACTTCATTTATTGACTTTTTTTCCCCTTTCGTTTGTCAGTGGTTCTGAGATGCCTGGCATTCAGGATGATTTGTAATGTAAATTATATAATTGTACTTTCACATATTTTAACATCAAATAGAATGATTGACTACAGAATTTGAGCTSTCTACAGGTGGGGGTCAATTATCATCTGAATAATCACACTGCCACACAAGAATAGCATGGCCATGGAGTGTGACATATTTTTATCTCTATGCATTTCAATGAAGTCAGGCTGGTACATAAAAGGTTATCACCTAGGAAACATATTTTCCTAAGCACAAGTTAAACATGCAAGCAAGATCAGCATAGATATTCAATTTAGCCAGTCAACCCTAACCTATTAATATTTTAACAAAATCCAGTGAGGATAATTTTTTTCTTTGATCCCATCTCATTTGAGCAGCCTGGAAAGGGAAGAAAAATTAAAAACAAAATAGTCAAGCATACAGAATGAGGTTATGTATTAAGTGGGCTATTTAATGTTTTTGGCATATTATAGCCCTAGGGAAAGTGTGGATGGATTTAACAATCAAGATCTGTGTTCCCTGGGCCCACAAAGTTCGAGAAACATAAAATAATCTATACTTCCGAGCTGACAAATCTTACCTGACACTCTGCTTCATCTCACTGGGACTCTCTAGCTCAGCATTAATCATATGTTACAGGGAGTAAAAAGAAAAGTAAATCACACTAAGCTGGAAAGTGAGATGGAAGGTCTTTGGGCAAAGCTTTTAATCAATAATATGTGGGATAATAACCAGGAGCTATTGTTTGAATCTTCAGMTATGAAAAGGTAGCGATGCAAAACACAAAGCAACTACAAACTGCTGCCACTTCAAAGGGGTCTGATGCAAACCAAATCAGCTTGGTTTGCCCTAAATCCCACCTTCTCCCCTTCCCAGTCCATTAGCAACATTCTGTATTCACGGTTCACCAGCATTTTGATCTAACTCCAAAACTGCAATTAAAAGAGTCTATCTGATCCTAGAGATTGATCAGGGGACACAGTAGTATCACGTGCATTAATTTTTGGGTGTCTAATCTGAGATCCTTAGCTATTCATTGACATTCAGAGAATGTTCAAAAAAAAGGTCTTATTTCCCATGTCAGACAATTCCCCTCTTTCGCTCCTAGCTTCTCTTCATACAAGTACTGCTAAGACACAGGACTGCTATTATTTTGCTCTGAATTCTCCCTCATTTCCAAGTTCTACACCCATCTTCRTGTCCGTGTCTTCCCTCCACTCCTCCCCACACATTAAAAAAAGGAAAAAAACAAAGTCTTAGTTATTTGTCTACTAAACACTGAAGAATCCTTTCATTTATGCATTTCTTAGCTGTTTAATTTGTGGTTTAAATTAGAATATGTGATCAGAGGGTAGAAGGCAGTTTAACTAACCCAGCCTCCACGGGCTGAAGTCTCAGCCATGAAATACATGGCTGTGATTGATCTGACCTCCAGCTATTCATAGAGCTCAGTTCGTGACCTCTAACTTTCCTCACCCCTTCAATAATGTGTGTAATAATATTTGGTTTACTCGGTTATGAACAGGAGGTGGAGACGCTAGTCCTATCTCATACTTTTGTAATTATTATTATTATTTTAGGGGGTGGAGAGAGAGAGCTGCAGCTCAGAGTGAAACCTAACCCAAATCCAGTTCAGGCTGTCCATTAATGCAAAACAGTTCTGAAACTGTGAATGGAGCTCCAGTAATTCCTCCACTGTTGCTCAGCAGGAGCTCGGCAACACACAGCTTGCATGACTACAGTAAAAAAAAAAAGTCTCACAACCATGAAAACATTCATGGACCATTTTCACAAGCAAGCCTATCACTRAGGCAATATTTTTCTACCGCTGAGTGTGTGGCCACCTTCTCTTCCTTTTACTTTGTTGCTTTTTTGTAACACAAATACATTTTTTTCTCCCTTTACTTTTTTTGTTGGTGGTTTTTCTTGCCTATAACTCAAATTTAAGATACTCAATAATGGTCCTGCCCTGTAACAACAACAACAAATATTTTCTGCTTTATACACAGTGATGTCTGTACAGTTACTTTTTTAACAGGTCTTTTGTTGAAGTTCYAAAGCTCTTTCAGTATTATCATTTCAACACATTAACTTTTCAACATTCTGAGAACTTCTCCCTCAAATAAATAAAACAGTGACCTGCACTTTTACAAAGTTTAAATTAATGAAAATATTTTTGAAAGGTTAAGATGGACTACTGGAAAAAACCTGTCTCAACTTTTAAGGAGATTTGGCTGGCTCATCAGTGACACCTTCTATCTTTATTTCAAATATSCCCTATCAGTTTCCTCTCAGCAAAGCCAGGGAAAACAGAGACAGTCCCAGTGAATTCACACGGTCTTAAAATGAAAATAGTTTAGTGGCCTAATAATCTCACAATTTTTTTMTAAGTAGTTGAAAATAACTTATAGCAAAAATTTGTTTCTCTGATGGCTCTGGACTTTTTCTCTGCTAACCATAAATTTATTAAAATTTTAAAAATCCAGCTTAGCTCCAGCTTTGTCTGTTTTATCATAGCAGCACCTGCTGACTCACCCCAGAGKGTTTGTCACTCGCAGTGTACACCTGTGACAAACTGTGAGGTGACAGCGACACAGACCCTGGGGCCGGAGCAGATCCCCTTCCCTGGGCAGAGCGCACAGCTCAGGTCCGGCAGAGAGAGGGGGAAGGGAGCTCCCTCTGCACCCCTGGGAATCCTGGAGCTGCCATTTCTGCTTTGGGCCAGGTAYCTGAACCATTGCTGTGCGCTCCCAAATGCAGACACGCTTTCCTGGAGGGGCATTTCCCAGGAAACACAAAAGCAAAAAGAGCAAGGATTCTCTGCAAGGAGCCATCGTTGGGCTGGGCTGGCGTGGGGCTTTGTCCAGGTGGCCTCACCACCCCCAGCACTGATCCTGCTGTGCCTTCAGCTCCTGCAGACCTGGRCCAAATCTCCAACTCCCCAGCATGCAGCTGGCACAGCTCTTCCTGACACCCAAGCTCAGGAAGGATTTGGTYCCTACACCTTTTTTTGTTCTTCCAATAGAAGAACCATCTCCTGTAAGTGTTTTCCTACTGGTGGCAGGCAAAGAGAATCGGTACATACCCTGAAATTACCGCATGAAAAATGGATTTTATTATTTTTGGTAAAATATAACAAGATATGGCGATGTAAAAGATGTTGTGGCAATTCAGAAGCCTCCATTTTTCAACAGAACTTGCACAGGATCACCCACAGTGATTACTCATGTGTCGGCTCTTGATCCAAATGGTGATCAACCTTTTTCATTTCCTGGGACATTAACTGCAGAATAACTCCTGCCAGGCAGGAGAAGATGTGGGGCTGTTGAGGAGTGACAGCAAAGCACACACTGTCCTGCACCTGGCTCTTCCTAATTCTGACAGGCCAGCACACAGGCTTTGCTCAGCTGCAGTCAACCTCCCTCAACATCACTGAAGCATCACCGATGCTAAGAGGTTTTTAAAGACTGTGCAAAAAGGATACAGTTTTGAAAACAAATACCAAGTTCTTGGCCACTTCTGCCTCTCTTGTATTTGTACATGTTCTACAGCAGTTCCTATTACAGAGTCAGCATTTGTGAACAGCACTTACAGAAATCTCCTTTAAAAAAGGAGCCGTTTGTTAACAGCACTTACAGAAATCTCCTTTAAAATAGAAGCCATCATTCTTTGATGCTACATTACAGTAAGAGTTGGCATTTTCATGATGACTACTATATATTCAAAGCCACCATTTCTTAATTTGCTAATAGAAATCACTCCCCTGCAGCCTCGGTCTCATTTGTAAGAACTCTGGTCTGCAATGAACCAGTCAGGAAAGCGTACACGGGCTGTGGATGCAGTCAGAAAACTCATCAAGGTTTTCTGCTGGTTTTTATTCTACATAAAGGAATATCTAAACCCACTAATGTCTCTGAAACCAGAATGAACTGCTTATAATGATTAGATATGAAAAAAAAATCAGTTTCTTTATAATACAATAGGCTTTTGTACATCCTTTGAGGAAAGTGGTAGTGCTGTCTGAATTTAGGCTCAGTGAAATGCTGAAATGTTAAATTTAATGGTGTTTCCTGTTCTAAGCACTTCTGAACTGGACTTAGTAAAGACTAATGACCAACCCTTTGAACCCTCAAGTCTCCTTAGATTTAATTTGTTATTTCTGAAGAAAAAAAAAAAATCAAACCATGAATTAATAATGAGAATAAGGGACACAGTGACCAGAGACAATTCACCAGTGTCATTTACATATATAGCAGGGTTCCCAATTCCTAGAATTACTCATTATCACAACACCACAGTTAAAAATTTAACCCAAATTTAAGATGACAGCCAAAATCAAGGGCTGCTCTATTTCCAAAGCTATCTTGCAAGGATTCTCTGTATTTAAACCCTGTACTATTTGGAAAATGTAGAGTTAACACAGGCTGGAGAAACCAACACAAGCATTTAAGCCTCTTGTGTGTTATGAGTCAAAATTCACTTGGTTAAAGGAAAGGAAAATAAATAGCTAAAAAAATAACCTATGATGTTTTTTTCAGAAATTATCTATTTGTAGAAAACATAACTTTTATAAGAGCATATCAGTTCTGACAATCCCTTTCACAGGAGAGTTTTCTTAGGTGTTCAATTTCTTTTTTCAAACCTAGAAAACACATGATAATTGTAGYAGTTAGAACAGTGGTTCAAAGCATGAGAAATCTGGGTTTAAGTCCTTGATTCAGACCAGGGACTCTAACCTGGATTTTTCCCATCTTGCRCAACTGTACCAGTATTACATTTTTACTTATTCTGGGATGGATCTATGCATTTCTTTCAGATTTTTCTTGTGTTTTTATTATCTTTGTTTCATCCTTACAAGAAATTTTTGCTAGAACAAAATTACTTGGAAATGGAGAAAACATTTTGCAGAAAGAGGGAACAGTACAGTAAATGCAGTGCTAAAGCTTATTTTACTTTTATTTAAATGCTTTGTGAAGCAGTGAAAATCCAGAAAATTACAGTCGTGTTTTAGGAAAAAGGCTTTGCTCACAAAACAATTTTTTTTTCTTCTGAAAAGCAGTTTATTGCAATGTAGAAAGCTCACTAATTGGATTTATGACAGGCAAGCAGTAATGGTAAAAAGGAATAAAGTGAACAGARAAAAAATAAATGCATATTAAATTTTACAGACACCTACACATTTTCTCTGCTTTCCTGAACCAAGTACTCATTATTTCCAGATTTCTGTCGATCCTTAGTTTACTTGGTAGAGAAAGGAAGAGGTTACACGTGAGGTAAATAACCACACAAAATTAACTACAAACAGCAGAAAGGCTGAGTGCAGCTGAGATGGAGATCAGCTGTGTGGAGTTCTGGAATATCCAGCCGATGAGAAACGCATTGTGCTAAGGTGCTCTCTTTACACACTGTGCAGCAAACCTGGYACTTATTTGCTTCACATACCAAGTCACCTATACCTTTTACCCTCCTTTATACATTCTGGCAGAACTGCATCACTTTCTAAAATTCAGTTTTTCCTTTTGAGGGATGCTGTATTTTTCCTGTTCAATGCCAGACTGGGTGCACAGCCCAGCCCGGGCAGTTCTGTGTTACCCTGAGCTGCAGTGTAACCTATCTAATCTTGGCAGGCATAAATGTTTCAAAACATAGCTGAAATTCTGCAAAGAGTGCTACTCAGAGTGTGACTGCAAAAGTCACCTCGAAATCTTGCACTTATTTCTCACTTTCATTTGGTGTCATAAAAGACCTCAGCATCAATCATTAACAAGCTATTAACACATGCAGCTGATAAAAGTGTCCAAAGTCTGGTCAATAACAATGACAAATTCCTGGTTTACAGCTGGTTTAAACTAAGTCTAGGGAGCCCACACCAGTCATTTTCTTGGTTAAAAAGTGCTTCTGGGTTCTTTTGCTTTCATCTCTGCCTGTGTAACACACACAGAGGCTGCCTTTTCTCAGCTCTGTCTGCAAAACTCACCCCTTCCCTCCGCTGCCTTTGCCGCTCATTCTTAAAAGCAGATTGCGAGCACACAGAGCCAGGAAATTATTTCATTCAAATGTCATATAATTTTAATGTTATTACCTGGTAGGGAAGGTGCTATCAAAGGAATGAGAAATCTCAGCTCAATTTGCAATTTGTAAACACAATAAAATAGTGCTTATTAACAATAATGAACAAACAGGCTGTAATTTAGGCAGCATCCTTCAAAGATATTTCCCTCCAGTTYTCTAAATTGTGCCAAAACTCAGCCATGCTTCTAGAATGAATAAAGAAACAGCTTTGGCTACCTGAATAAATATATATTTAGCATTTTGTAGTTCACTKGTTTTGATCATTCATTTTTGTTAAATAAAATCTCTGATATCGTGAAACTTGAAGAGCTGCTCAATTAGCTCATTACTTGTGTGTTACAAATGTCACTCAGGCTTTGTGGGGRGTGCAGTGTGTTACTGATGATTTTCTCATTGTCTCTGCTGCTAATAACACTTGTCAATAATTGTATTTACTTWGTGATAGCTTCTTGCCCCTATATAAAGGAATTTAAGGTTAGACTACATAGAAAATGGCATCACAAACAAAACAGGCTCAGAAAAACATGAAAACACCTAGCCTCCATCTGCTCAAGTGTGATACACTTCAGAGCTCCCATTTCACATGTAAAACAGAACATGATTTATAATTTATATCTAGTTGGTGCAATCCTTCTCAAAGAAAAAAAAWTTCTTTGATGAAACACTGGCTTTATGTTATCATAAAACTATCGAGAAAATCACAGAACATTTGGCAATTTACCTCTACTACAGCATCTTTGAAGTTCAGATATTTATATTTTATGCACTTTTCAAATGAACTGTACTGCTGAACATAAACACAAAAAAGCGTAAGTGTGAGTCAATGGTGAAATGTAATTACAGCATTAGCAGCAGTAAACCACGGCAGGTATTTACAGATCTCCAGATAACAGTTAAGGCCCAGTTCTAAAAATATGTAAAATATTCTGTGTGGTGAGGAATTTATACATTATTCTTCATTTATTTAAAATCTATAAAACATTTTAAGAAATCAAAGAATAAAGGCAGAAGCCATGCAGCTCCCAGATTCTTCAGAGACACTAGACTTGCTTATAACTGTGGGGCTTTTTATTAACAAAATTACAGGTTTTGCAAAGCATACTCGGGAGCTGAATTTTTAACCCCCATACCTGTGAATTACCTTAATGATTAGCACTGCTTATGCACAATAGGGTGAAACTCACTTCTGAATAAAACARCCTTTAAAAGGTTTAGATTAGATTTCTGCTGGGTTGCAGGTACAAAAATGAATTACTTATGTGAAAAGCCATTTGAATCTACAGGATTATTTATTAACATAAAAGACACACGATCAAGGAGCAAATAGGGATGCAGGGTGTTGAAATCTGCAAGGATCAACCTCTTGATCATACAGGAAAGCCACATGATCCTTTTCTTAAATTCTGTMATTTTCAAAGCACCTGTCCTGTGATGTCTCAGTTACAATCGCGGCTGCTGTGCTCCAACAGGCAGAGAAGTCAGAGCTGTTTGTCTTTGCTCTGACAGGTTCATCAACATATTACAGCCAAAACACTGCACTCCCACTTTATTTTCAGTCCATTTACTAAAGGAATGCATCATTCTGGTGTGATATATTTTTTTGCCACTGGCTAATTTCTAAGCCTRTGCTGAGCAGTAAGTAGGACTTTAAGAGGGGCCAGACTAAAGGGATTCTCAAGTACCTTTCTCTTTGCTTGTGACAAAACTGGTCAGRAAAGCTATTTGAAAAAATGTCAAAATATTGTGGGTTGGTTGGCTTGATGAAAAGGATTATTTTCATATAAGTGGCATTTTTGAAAAGCATCAATTAAATCTCCTTTAGTGAATCGGAAGATTTTTACTTGTCACCTTTTAATATACTCATAGTATGAAAAGATTTGAATTTGCTTCCTTTCCCAACTGCCTAAAATAAAATACATATTTGCAGTATAGAAAAAAAAATACAAAATTCAAAAGGTCAAAAGCAAAATTAGAAAGGTCAAAAGCACAATTCAAAAGCTTTTTAAAAGTGATTTTACAGGCATTTTATTCTTTTTAATAACCTCTTCAGACAAGGAAGAAAATATTTAAAAAGTAACTCTTACGCAACTTAACTCGATTGGGCAGAGTTKCAGTCCCCTCCTTGTTTATCCAGAGGCACAATTCAGTCCAAAGGGGGGGTGAGGACAAGGGGCTCTCCCTTCCCCAGCTGGCTGCGGGCTGCGCTCCCAAAGGCGTCACCTCTGTGGCTGCCCGAGGCCCTGGGCTCKGTGCCATCAGCACAATCGAGCTGAAAATTATTACATTCCACTGAAATTGTAGTTTGTTCCTATTTTACACATACATCTCTTTATTGAGACAAGGAGGCAGAGTAGTGCACACAAATTCCTGCTACATCTGGCCGGACTTTGATTCCACCATATGGATCCCAACCCTCGTGTATGGAATGAGACTTCCAAGGGGTCCAGGAGGACCCCAGCACTCAAACACTGCTGATGCTCAGTGGCGTCTGTGAACCAGGTCATGCCTAGCGATCAAATTAGGGTGTCCTAAGAATTTTTTACCCCTCATTTGAAAGCTGCCACCTGCTCATCTGGTAGACTGCTTTTCAGGCTCTCCTACTCCACTGCTACACGAAATAAAACAGGTTCAGGAGTGCTTACATTAGGCTTTGAAATCTCATCCACAGTACAAACTACTGCAGTCCCTGCGAAATCAGTGGAACCCCTCAGAGTTGCAATAACCTGGCAGTACTGTCAGTGTGCAAAACAGGAAGGTGAATAACTCTCATAACCAAGGATTTTATACAATACCTCCGTAAGGATTTCAGAGTTGCTTTGTGGGCCAGCACACTCACTTACAGAAAGACTGAAGACCACAACAGGAGCMTTGGTCTCCAAATGAGAAGTCTTTGAAGTAAGGTACAGATGCCATTGATTGCCTGCTGAAATGGTGATGTTCAAAAATAAGCAAAARCAGTGCCAAATTTGTTAATTTGGTGAGCAGCATTACAAGAGGAAAGAGGCTGCTTATGAAAATGCTGCMGCTTCTCCTCCTTTTATAAGTTGTTAAATATTAAACCCATCATTCACAGCCKGTCCACGGGTGTTTCAGCTTTACAGAGCAGCAGCTCCTGCAGCACACCAGGGATGGCACGGCCACAGCACCTGTACCTGGGCAGGCCAGTACCTCCTGTGGGGTGATGACAGCCCAGGAGATCAAAGGAATTCTTGAGGGGTCAGGAGAGGATGACATGAGGGTTGGACAGCTGAACTGCTTGAGAGCCTTTCAGGCAGGTGATCCACTTACATTGTCATTTTTGGTCTCTGTCAAGCAAGCATTTTTTTTCTTTACAAAGAGGCTCTGGCTCAAAAAACGCCTTCAAGTTACACCAGCAGCTTCCAGCTGAGTTCTTGGTGGCTGGGTTTTTACATAAACGGGATCTGCAAGAGCTATGAAAGAAGCCAACGTGCTTCCACTGGCAGGCAATGGCTTCAGAAGCTCTGCAAGGGTGTATATTTGTTTCCATATGATTATTCCTCTATAAAACAAGAATTATTTGGTTSATTTAAAGGACCTGAGTGCTAGATGACTTCTCTGAAATTACTCACTGCAGAAACTGCAAGGATTTTCTCAGATTCTTTTGCATTTCATACTGAAGATTTCATTTCAGTGACCAATCTCCAAGGCCTCATTTTTTTACCCTTCTATGAAAAGTCAATCTTGGTTCAATATGACAGCATCTCCACCAAAAAACAAAAAATGTTACCAATCTGCTACTTTCTAATTCAAGTAAAGTTTTGCTAAGTCAAGATGATGGAAACCTATCATACAACATGAGAGTTTACTAAATGCAAATCTAGGCCTGTCCAGCCTCTGCTATTTCAGTTCCAGAGAAGGGARTTTGCTAATTGCTCTTAAATTAACCTTTCTGATATACCTAAAATCATGCATGAGATCTAGTGCTTTTAGAGAGCCTCTTAGTGAATAACATTAAAAAAAATCACAACTTTAAAACACTAAGGCAGCATGAACAACTAAGACAACATTTAGAGAGAACACAGTCATTAATTAAGTACTGGTTATACTTGTATTTCATGAAGAATTTAGCCTTCAACATTAGAAAAATTATAGGGTGAGAGGCAGGGGTCAGGAGTGGGTATTGAAATCCTCCTCTGAGTTTTCATGTTTCAGCTTCCTGAGAACTTGCCATTGCTATTCAGAGATGTGCAAAACTTGCATAAGGAAACTCTAAACCAGGAAAAGCTCATTTAGTTCAATTTAGATGCAATTTTAATTAAACCTGGGCTGATTTATGCTTTCAAGTAGAAGTCATAAAGAACTCATCGGTTGCAACACAATTTCTTTTTGAAAATTACCATCTCCATCTTTCATCTCTCTTCCTGCTCTGTCAGCTGGTTTGTGTGGTCTTTTGAGACCTTAAAAGAGAACCAAAGTCATGGGGAAATAAAAGCAGCAGTTACTTTAGTTGAGGTTGCCAGCCCTGCTCTGAGACCCTGCCATGAATTTTAAAAAAAGCAAGGTAGCCCACTGAGCATCAGGAAGAGAGAGCTTAGAGTTATGTATCTGAACACTTTGAACTTAAAAGAGGTTTTATGCAGGAGAGGAAGAGAGCTGCAGTTCTGCCATTTACTTAATTTCAAAATAAATCTACTATTCAGGGTAAAAATGTAACTTTTCTTATACTGCTAAAAGCAAAGCGACATCTGAAAAATACTACTAGCCAAAGGCCAGATTCCTTAAATATTTGGCAGGAACCAATACCATTATGGCTACTTATGAGAGCTTTCTTGTCATGRAGGTGACAGGTTTAACTTAGCCAGATGCGTTTCAGGGGAACTCTGCTAACAGGCACACAAGACAAAAGCTACAGCACAAAACCTGCTCTCTCACATCTCCAGCTTTCATGGATTTCAAATGGGTGCACGTGTCACTGGAGACAGAATTTGCCCCTAGGTGAGGACAACTGTAACCCACACACCAGCGTGCTTAAATCATTTAGTTCTTGAGCTTAAACAGACTCTCCTACCCACAGAGCTCCATGCTGCTTTTTCAGCTCGCTGCTGCCCATTTGAGGAGTGTAATCTAAGAGAACACGGGTTCTCCTTTGTACCCATTCCAAYGGCTAATTTTTTACATTGCCTTCTTTGCTTTCATTTTATCCTCCACCTATACATTCCACCTGGCAAGTCCTGTGACACAAACACCCAGCTAGCGCTGATCCAGCATGCCTGGATGGGGAAACTAAATATCACCACACACACCTACCCCATCCCCCCCAAAAACCCTCAAAAAAATCTGAGAMACATAGGGTGTGCCTAGGCAAAGACAACTGATCTAAGTCAGTCCTTCCGATGCTAATCTTACTGCAAATAATATGCAGGGTACATGAGAAAATGTCAAATCCACGCTACCTCACAATTGCTGGCTTTCACTCCAGCTTGAAACTAATCCAAAGGAAAAGTACAAAGGAAAGGCTGAAAGTTCGATCATTATTCTAAAAATTTAAAAGAAATAAAAATGTGGCTCCCTTGAAACTACGTTACTACATACRTTACATATGTAATCTCACAAATTGCCAAAATCATATCAGTGTGTGCAGCTATTGCAGTTTATAGGTGCAAAAAGAATGCAATTGAAACAGGTTATATTTAAAAAATTCATTCTAATTAAAATATAAATAAACATCCTATACAWGAGGGAATGTTCTGTATAACTATTCTTCATAACTAGAATTTTGYGATCAATAAAATAAAGCTAAACTTTCACTGAAAAAGAAACATTTCTGAAATGCATCAGACTTGCATCCAAACATCTTGTCAGAGCAAAGTATYGGTGTTTTTAATACAGTCTTATTCCATTGAAGTTAAAGTCAGGTGAGTGTCTCCGTTCAAAAAAATCAGAACATAAAACACTTCCAGTTTTAGCATCAAAGATGTGTTTACTGCAAACACAGAAATGTAAGGGAAATGAAAYGGTGAAAAGGGCTGCAACARTTTTAGGATTTATTTTTAGAAGTTTTACATTGGAGATCTACTAACCATAAAGTCTAGTGCTCATACACAGCACACATCAGCATTTCATCTTCTTTGCCAACTGGATGTCGCTGCATGTTTCCAATCCCTAGAAAGTTTTATAAAGGCAAAATGAACTTTAAATGACTGCTCTCCTCTGCTTTCCGTTCCTGGTKGGGTCCCATCCTGCCAGGTCCCCCAGGCCCAGCAGCAGCTGTGGTGTGGGGAGCGCGGTGCCGCGTGCTGCCAGCGCACATCAGCCCGTGGGAGCTCTCAGCGCCCGGTGCCGCGCACGGGGCCACGAGCACGGCTCGCTAACACGCACAGGATGAGGCCCCTAATCACTAACAGCTCCTCTGGAAACTCTAGCAGAGATAAAAACTACAAAGACACTGTTGGTTCCAGTCCCCTTATTGAATTTTCATTGCTGCTTTTGTTGTTACTATGAATTCAGTCCATAATGTCACGTGTTCTTTGTTCTCCAGCCTGACATACATTTTAATAGCCAGTGCAATATCTATGCAAAGACTAAGTGTGTTCATGTGTGGGAGGGTTAACACTTCACTACAAACATGGTTATAGTTAGAGATTAAAAGCAACACTTTCAGTGATCCTAAAGCTTAATATTTCTAACTCCCATCTCCTTCTGAAGGTTCTCTTCCCCTCCTTTCCACCCACCCCCCCAAAAAAAAATCTCTGCACAAGAAATGCTGAGCATACAAATTATGTCACTGACATCTGGAAAGAGACATGACTACCCAAGTAAAAAATAAACCCAACGGAGGTCATGGCTTTAACAGACTGTCGCTCTATATTTAAACTGATTGATTCATACAAAGACATAATTATAGAGAACACAGGAATCAGCAGCTCCCAGCACTCTGGATTGCAGGCACAATTGTGTTTACAGGAATTATATTTTAAAGACTACGTCTGGCATAAGCTAATTGATMCACTTGATATTATGATACACAATAATTTAAACTTAAATTGTGAATAATGGCTACTTATTTTCCTACCTAGAATATAACAACTTTCTTTCAACTATACATGATAGTGTATGATTTTTCAGGATATTCTTTGCATAAAATCTATTGGTTATGCAAATAAAAAGCTTTGGAGAATAATGTACAGTAACTAATTTGTATAATCAGTTTCCCTCAATTCAGCATGATAATGATATGTAAAGCACATCACTACAGACTGTCTGTGAAATGAATTCTGTCTTAATATGCTAGTCAACTAGCCACTCGACCTTTGCACAGGCTCACTGTAAGAGGAGCAGAAAAACCCACACACATTCTTTCAATTTCTAAAGGGAAATTCGACTCTAGCCATAGAACAAAGAAAGAAGAAATAGAAGTAAAAGAAAATCAAAGAAAGAGTGATTTGGATTCAAGGGGATCAGATGTTTCATTTATTGCAGGTTGGAGACCTTCAATCAGTCAAATGAAAGACACATTTGTATTAAAATACCTACAAGGCAGAGAGAAAGCCTTGATCAGGTGTATTAGATTTAAGTTACAGCTCTCTTGCTGAGAGATGTGAACCTACCTTCCAGTCTATCTGTTCTCAATATTGAAGGTTTTCTGTGTTACAAACATTAGATGAAAGGTAGCTTGCTGGCCTTCCCACGTATCTGCTGGATATTAACAGTACATTTGAAGCGTGCACTACAAGGAGACGTGAACTTGGTGTGTTCTGCAAACAGTCACTCCTAGGAAGGGAGGCTAGTCAAGGATGTGACACCAAGCGCAGACCGGCTGCAGCTCCATCAGCCACCAAAGCTGGTGCTTCTGCAGGTAAAGCTTCTCTCTGCTTTAGTGGAACACATGTAATTTGTGCTGTGAGCCCTGCTACCCAGGTAGATAAAACAGCACCACAGCAAGAACCCCTGCCCTGGCTCCCGCTGCGTGAGGACAGGAGAGTTTTGTTTGACTTCTCATTACATATTGTGCAGATGGTAACAAAAGCTAAGCCCTGACCTTATTTTTCACTTTTCACACCATCCCTTCCTCACAAAAACTCCTTGAATCCACTGTTCTTGCCCAGACACACAGAAGAGCATCAAGGCCAACGGCAGAGGTCAGGTCTTCTTCACCTACAACCCTTGCATGACAGTTTTGCTCACATTGCCTGGAGGAGTATCTCGAAGTGCTTTATAGATTACCACTGCTTGTAAGATACTGAACAAACATTATTCAAACATATTTTCTCTTATTAATGGCTGCTGTCCAGAATAGTTTTTTKTTTCGATTAAACTTTATCAAAGATCAGTTCAGTTCACAGCAAATGCTCGCTAGAGAGACAGAGGGTCCATTACTGCTGGTTACATCACTCATCTCAATTTGTGAAACCCTCGTCCAGCGCTTGCTCTGAGTTACCCAGAGAAAGGATTTGAACCTGCATCTCTCCTAACACTGTCAATAATTCTACCACTGAGGCAATGCGTCTTCCAGCAGGGAAGTGTCTTCTCTCCTTTACTTTGCCCCAATATAAGGAACTTACAAAGACCACATATGATAGAAAAATTGTCCCTTCGCCTGTCACAAGTTGGCACAGACACCAACTGCCAGCACACTAGCAGCTGCTGCCAAAGCRGATTTGCACATAAGCCTCAGACTCAAGTATTGATCATCTCAATCCAAACACAAGTTCTTTCTACCATTGTGAAGAAAATGTCAGTAATTTAATAATGAGAGCAATCCCATAGGTGCCTACACTAAGTCCTTTGGCAAGAGGAACACATTAAACAACTCACATGTGTAGGTTTTAGAGAGATGGTTCACTGGGAAGCCAGCTTCCCCACTTTGTTTCTCAGGCTTCACCCCAACSTACAACTACTGCATTCCACAAAGTAAAACCCAAAAAATACACTCTTAGCTCAAACCCCAGTTCTAAATATTACCTTCTGATATCCAACTGGCTTTTTAAACAAGCCATTATAACTCTGATTTCTGCTTTTATGTATGCATAGYTGCAGATATTGTGTACTAGTATGAAAATTTTAAGGCTGTCATGCTTGTTAAACAAAATCACAGAATAGTCTGAGTTGGAAGGGACCCAGAAGGATCATCAAGTCCAGCTTTTAAGTGAATGGTCCATATGGGGATCGAACCCACGACCTTGGCATTATTAACACCATGCTTTAAGCAACCGAGCTCTCTGTCATTGTAAAGTTTATCTGATCTTTTCATTTATAAAGCCATAAATTCTCCATCAGTCCAGCAGAGGGTTATTTTTCTTTTGTTTCCTGATCTTTAATACTTACTTTTGAAATAAGAGYAAATACTCCCCCAATAAAATTTGAAAAATGCCACATATCAGTGCTATGTAGTCACTGTTTCAGAGCTGGTCAAAGGGTGAAAAGGCATAAATTGACAGAGGACTTARAGTTTATTTTCCTTTCATTACATATATATGATTTTTGCTTGTTTGTTTTATTAAACAGAGGGCCTATAACAGTACAACTTGCATGGCTGAACGGGGGAAATATGCAGAAATACTTTTGTCCTCCTTACATATGATAACACATCATACYAGCTTCCCAAGGGGGTTACACAGAAGCAGCATTTACACATACTTTTCTGTGAAATGAGGCAGATTTCTCTAGAAGCCCATTGACCTCAGTGGTGCATGTCTAAGTCCCAATATTGTCATTACTACACACGCACCATTCTTAGAAATATTTTGTGGCAGCACACACTGTCTTATTATCTGCAGTTCTTGCCATTTGCCTTCTGAACAATTCTGATCCAAGCAACAACAAAAGAAGCAAGACTGAAGCTTCATAAAACATCCAAAAGTAGTCTTAATATTTCTTGAGCAGACATTAGTTTCACACAATTTTCTGAATATCCTGGTTAGCACATTGTAAAAATATCTAAATGCCTTACAACACTGTTTTCCAGAAAACATGAGACCATCTGCCTGTCAAACACCCAGTGAGGGTTTGCTGTAGGCCCAGAAAAACCATGCCTAAAACCATGCTCCTAAATAGGAGCTCAGCCAACCCGACCTGCTGAGGGTGTGTGACCTTCCCTTAAAGGCAGGATGGCACAAAAGCAGGCAAGAAGTGTTTTCTAATGACCTTCTGTGTTTGAGCAAGGCCACCCAAAACCATCTTAAGGGGTCACAGCTGTACATGGCTCCAAAGTTCTTTAGTAGGGACTATGAAACCCTGACTCAAGCTCCAATTAAAATGAGAAAAAAAAAAAAAAATCAAGTAAGAAAAGGTTTGCCTAAAAGGCAACCTCAGGGTTTTACTCTACATTTGGATTTCTTTCATTTCACATCCGGTGCAGCGAAATAAGACTGTTCATAATTTTTAATGGCATAACCTGCATTTTGTACCAGTTCATTTCAGACATGAGAAGATCCTGCAATGAAGAGACAGGGGTGTATGGGYCCTGGCAGCCATGGAGGGGGCAGCACTGCTGTGCTGGCACTGCAGGGAGGGACAGGCTTGTGCCAGTCTGAGGTTCAGGGTTCACTGCCATCACATCCTCTCTCCCTCCCTGGACAAGAAAAGCATCTCCTGGCCTCAGAAGCAGCAGAATGTTTGAGAAGGAAGACTGTGCATTTGGCAACTTTGCTTGTTTCTCATCTCAAGGGAGAAATCTGCTTTTACCCCACGTAGTCACTGATCGCTAGGAGGATGCTCTCATAAACAAAATGCTGGAGGCCATGGAATTCTCAGCCTCCACTTTCTCCCCAGCTTCCAAATGTAATGCACGAAACAGCAGGGATGTGCATGGCAAAACATCCTCGAGCTCAAAGGAGATGTGTGAAAACAGATCATGTACAGCAACACGAACCATCAGCTCTTGCTAATCTGCCCACGCTGTTTCAGGTGTGCAGCTAATCTTTAAGGGTGGAATAATCGTTTTCTAATCACAACTTTCCAAAACAGGGCAGAATAACAGCTCAAACAAACAGAATCTACCATATAATCTAAGATGAATCCAATTTCTTTTTTTTTATTGAGTATTAGAGTCTTTCAGGAGACTGTAACCTGACATATGCCTCCAATTTTTGGTAAATAATCACAATCATTTTTGCTTTGATGTAGAATATGTGAAAAGTAAGAAATATTTTCCAATTCCAGTTYGTTAAAGTGAAAGCCAGACTTTCATCCAAGGCAAATAGTTGTATCAGATCATCTCAGAAATACCTGGAACATCTTACAATCTAAAGACTTTAGTAAGACAACATTATTATTTCACTTGTGGCCATTTCAAAAACAGAATAAATTGAAAATTGAATAACAGTATCAGAACCTATGACATGAGGGGTTTGAGGCCAAAGCAAATTAATTTATATCTTAAAAAATAAAGGCCTTACTATTGCAGAAGAATGCTGCCACCACCCTGCAGAGCAGAGCTATCAAACTCTGTCCTGTCACTGCCACTTCCTCATACAATGTCACGTCTCCTGTATGTAACAGATACATTGCATAATGCTACAGATGGCACAGGTCATAACAGCCAGGATTACATTTATTAAAATCAGATGAAATGCTTATCACTGGATTCATTGCTTTTCCATTCAAGGTGACCTGAGTTTCTTTTTTCTGAGCACTACCRTAAGATTTCCTGCTGTAGAAAACAGCTACAGTTAATTGTTACTATGCCTTGATGCCAGTTATKACAGACACCTGCTGTAAATTGACTTTCATAAATGTATGAGTTTACAAATARAATGATCCTCAAYGTCACTATTTTATTTGCTTTCACCRCAATTATTCTTATTTTTGTTCACATGAAAGCAATGGCTGGTACTCACAAATCATCATTCACATGGAAACCGTTGCATATGAGTGTCAGCAGTGCTCTTTGCTTTTGCATGATCTCCRGTTAAAATGGTTGTGGACAAGGCAAGAAACTGAAAAAAAAAAAAAAAGGAAAAAAAATCCCATAGCAATACCCAGTTCTTCCATTAGCCTAGATCTTCACCCTAAAACAGAAAAATCATCTCAATACCCCTCAGCACCCATGAACTACTGATTTTCCACCAGTCTCCTCCTGAGGAGGGAGCAGGCCTGGGAAARGGCTTTGTCTCAGGGGGGTGCAGGCTCCAGCCCAGCCTCCCCACTGCCCAGCCTGAATATTTTATATTTATTTCYCTCTCCCCTCCTTTGCGGTGGCGGTTGTAAATCTACCTTTCTCAAAATTCAATAAAAAATTAATTGAAAAGAAAGAAAAAAAAAAAGAGCGAGAGAAAAGTCATTTCAACCCCAACAATAAAAGGCCAATTGACTTCTCAATTTTCTAGTGGGCAGGAGAAGAAATCAGGCATACGCAGGGAGAAACTCAATTCTCCAAAGCTCTCCCCTTCAGGAGTTGCAGCCCTGCCGTCTCAAGGGTGCYGTGTCCCCTAGCACTCGCTCAATTCCAGCTGGGTATTATTTTCTCAGCTCGGAGGGAAGCAAGAATTCATTGTGCATTATTGATGACTCGGCTCAGCCGCTGTGAGGGCCCGGGCTCGGCGCTTCCCGCGGGCTGTCACTCACCGCTCCCGCTCTGCCGGCCGGCCAGCTCATTCCCGGCTCGGAACACCTCCCTTCCACACACAACCGAACCCAAACAGCCCTAACAAAACCTGGGGGCTGTGGCACAACCACAGAGCTCACCCCGGTGAAACATCAGCCTCGCCAATTTGCGCCTTAGGGGCAGCGGCAGGACAGCAGCAGCTGTGAGGGAAGGGGCCTGGCAAAGGGGTGCAGCCCTGTGGGGCAGTCGAGCTCTATTTCAGCTGATCCTTCTCGCTGGGAAGTGAAATGCTGAGTCCCAGACCAGGACACTGAGGCAGCCTGAGCTTTCTGAGCTCTTCTGAAAGACTAGATCTGATCCCAGAAACAGCAAACCCCAACTGAGCACCTGTCAGGACAGGGGTAGGACATGTATTGCTCACAGGGATGGATTCATCCTTTCCTCCTGATCTTTGCCTCTTGCCCTTCTTTTGCCTTGGTTGTTTTGTGCACTTTACCTTGCTTCTTATACACCATAAACAATTATTTCATTTTCCTTAAGAAAACTCGCTGCTGAACACCTCAGTGTTGGAGAGCGTACAGGAGCAATGAAGCCTCAGTTTTTCAGTTAGGAATTCTGGATGCTGCAGGTACTTTTAATTACTGAAAAAGCACCACAGATCTGGTAATTTCCAAACAGAATTGGCATCCATAGCCAGTGAAATGCAAAATGCATGTGCAGTTTTGTGGAAATGTTCAGTCCATCCATGTAGAGCAGAGTTGCAAGTTGTAGAGTAGTTCAAGTAAAATCCCTAAGACCCTCATGGGCCTTTTAATCACTGATTTCTCCACAATGGCATTTTRGATCAGTACTTTGATCCTGGAATGAAACTGCTTGCAAAGAACTATGCCACATTCCTTGGGTCTAAAAAAAACAGAGCTCATAGTCACAGGTTCACAACTAAAAAGCAACTGTAATAATATATTTGGTTTGTTCTAAATTAATTGAGAGAAACATCAAGTTGACTTTTGTGATGCAGGTCTAGAATGACAAGTGGTTTCTTCCATGTGCTTTTATGTAGTTCTAGGAAATTTTGGGAGGAAAACCTTTTTCCAAACTATAGACATTTAGTATTCAGGCAAAGTGTTAGATCTGAAGTTTCAAAGTACCAAAGGAAGGAAGTAAAAAATTTGTATTCAGGTTCATACTTTTCTTCTTCCTAGAACTAGAGGGCTTCCTAGAGCTAGAGGGCTTGAATCAGCAGTTCCCCTCTGCTTGTAACAGTGCAAGAAAAACCTTTTGAGGGTTCTATAATTATGTCTTTATTTTTGTGAGTGTATATGTATCAGCTAAAACTGTCTCTGTAYTATTTACAATCATGAATGCAGAATGGGAACAACAGTAGAAGCTCCTCTACTTGCCCAGTTTGTGGATGTTTTACATAATTAGTTTCTAGATATTTGGCAATGTSTATTCACTAAGGTTTGTATATTTTGCCTTCCCCACCCCCAATACCCTCCTTGCCTTGCCTGTGCAATACCTGAGCAGCTCGTGACCTTTGAACACCTCTGCCCAAACCTCCTACATTATTAGTTTGAACCGTGCCCCTCAAACTTGCCCAAAATAGGGAGAGGCAGGAGTTATTTGAACTATTTACTGAAAGACAGCAATTTAAAGAACCTTTACAATGAAATTCTATCTTACTCCAGCAGTTTCAATGATTGTGAAAAAAACACCTAAAAAAAAAAGTTCAGCAATTTCACACAGTGGAAAACAGCCCAGGGCATAAGAAAACTAAAACCAAACAGTTTGCCGTCAGTGCTGTAGACTGTGTTCAGTAAAAACAAAAGATCAAACAAGTTCTGTAATCATTATATAAAGCACATTTGCTATGGCATGTGAAGAAAACATACTTCCTTCCTAATACTAATTAACATTAGAGAGTTGTGGGCTGAAATGCRGGATAAAAATAGCTGTTTAAACTAATCACTCAGCAAGATGTAAATGTTACATATAAAGTATACCTAACGGGTTGGAATATTTATCCCAGAAGTAAAGAAAGCTTTCTCTACTCATGAATTATAAGTTTCTCTTCCTGCCTCACTGCAACAATGTATGGACTCTTTGCAAATATGTGATGGCTCTTCCTCAAACAGCTGCATTATTCCTTAAGTATTAAAAATTTTTGGAGCAGCCACAGCTGGGGGGAGTGAAAAAAAATGTGAGCAGAAAACATAACACCAAACTGCTTTATAAACAGCACACAGATATTCCAACTGCCTAAGCCTTGCTGTCATGATCAGCCAGTGTCCAGGCTGGAGGACTGCAGCCACTGCAGAAAAAGCCACAGCTGGCTGAAGACTCCACCACAGCAGCTCTTCCACATCTTCTCCAAGAACTTTCCTGACGCACACAAACCAGCCAGCTMTCCATAACAGAGGGTGGCATTCTTGGATCTACCTTCATCTCTCTGAAATTATTTCTGCTTTCAGATGTGCTCCATTCTTCCACAAATCCTGTTATCCTTCTTGTCACCTTCAGCTACTCCTTTGGCATTTCCCATCCCATGGTTTCCCCACTGCCACCAGAACCATGTTTAGTGGCTCCCCACAGGTAGGATGGGAAGGTGTTTAATGACTGGCATGATRCCAAACAGACCACCAAAGCATCCAAAATGTTCCTGACCATAAACTTYATAATAAAGTTCATGAAGTCAAATGTTATTGCAGTAATATTTCAATAGTTTCCTAGCAACAACATTACAGGCATTGCCTAGTAATTTACCCCTGCTGGGGGCAGATTTCTGGGTAGGGTAGCAGCTGGAGAAAAGGTGTTGAAATGTCCAGTGCTTAAGTGTTGCACAGTTGAAAAATTAACACATTTCTGTCTGTTTAGAGAGGTCTCAYATTTCCATCCTCCAGGGTGTCTTAGCACCTGTTGAGCTCTGTGTCTAATACAGATAGCAATGAAATATGTCCTTTAGTCACAACAGTGTTCTGTAGAACTCACCTGAAATATATCAGCAAAGCACATGAAAACATCTCTGGGACYGCTGCCCCTCTCATCCCACATTTGGCTGCTTATTTGTGCTGCAGAAACTCGTCACAAGATACACTTGAGCTTGGTTACACATGGGCTATTGAAGGAAAGGCTGTCCTTTGGGCACTAGGCTAATGACAAAGGAAATGGTGCGGTTTCCTTCATCAGCCAGGGAGATYGAACACCCCTCTGAGCAACTTCTGTAATCCCAGTCAGATCCCAAACACAGGCTACCTGGAATTCCAGTCTCCTGCTGCCAGCATCACAGCATTACCATTTCAGTCTGTAAAGAGTAAATAAATGAAAGCAGTCTGTTGGAAGCAGAGACCCTCCAACAATACATARCAGCTTGCTCTCTATGTCCTCTTCCAGGACTTGGTCAGCACATGCTTTAGACCAAGGAAGCAGATGAGCAAGAGCTCTGATGGAAAATCTTCAGGAGCAGAGGCTTAACCTGATAGAAAGGGAAGATTGCTCAACAGCGATGTAGTAGGATTGGCCTAAACTGTCAAGGTAATTCAAATAATCTGGCCACRTAAACCGAGTCACAAGGCTCTTAGACCAGCCAAACCACCCCCTTCCCCCAACGCAAAACCAAAATCACGGATATTTTAAAAGCAATTAGGCATAATGTGTCCAAAAGCTTTCCTAAGACAAATTCATTCCACTGAAAATGAAACTGTTCGGGGCAACACAAACACCACCTCTGCTCCATTTTAAAACATGATTCATACCACTAAGTGCTTTGTTTCCCTCTTGCAGCATGTAATGTTTGGACTTCTTAAAAGGGTCATATTGAATTAACAGGTTCACCTTGAAACCACACAGTGGAACAAAAGCKGTGTGGCAAACAGCCCTCCAGAGGGGACCAGCTTGCAAGAATGCAATTCTCCCCTGTTCAGTAAGAGGAACAAGTGTTGTGACAACCTTTAAATGCTCAGGTCCAAACCACAGATCTTCTCCCAGGTCCGTTTCAGCTTGCAGCAGAGCATCCAAAACGTGCAGGCTGCATTATGAGCACCAAGCAGGAGAGCCCACAGGGAAGTACTGGGGGAGCTGCATATCTTACCACAGACATATTGCAAGGATCAGCTATCAGACACCGGCTATATGGCTGTCACAGCTCATTGGATTGCTTTGTCTTTWTCCACTCTAAGCATTTAAAAGACAGCCCTGGTGTTCCCGTGTCTAAAAGTATTTGGTAAAGCTCATGTATCTTCTAAAGGGGAGGGAGCAAGAAATAAACTCAAAATCTTGACTTAAAGTAACCTGAAATAATAGCTTTCTTCAGAGGAGTTGAGGACGAGTTGCGGAGAGAGTTACCGTGGTGGTAACATTTTATAAGGAATTTAGTTTACACATGTGACCTATTGGGTGCATTGTCTCAGCCGTGTAGTGCACAGGGAGCTGGACTGGAACAACAGATAAAGGATACAGCTTACACTGCTGAAAAACTGAACCATTTCAGCCTCTGTTGCAAAGCTATGAATAGCTCATTCACAGAGGGAAGATTTTTCCAGCAAAGGGAACACAGTCCAGAAAGTTCCTCTGAGGAGAAATCTTTTCCAAACTATAATGCAGAGCATCACTTATGCAGAGTTCCTTAATAAAMATTTTGTAGAAAAAGCCACTTGGCTCTATTCTAGGGATTGAGGTTAATCTAATGAGCATCAACACTTWTTTCTGAGATGAAAACCAGGCAGGTCTTCTGCAGCTTCACACCTCACAGCAGGGAGCACCCAAGACTTAAGAGCATTTGCTATATTTCACAGAATAAAGAATAAGAATAATAAAGAATTAGAAGCAGCATTTCAGTATAGAAGCAGGTTGACTCGAAGGGGGCCTGTGATCTATCCTGTGATGCAAGCAGATATACAGGGTGATTACTTCTGGGTTTGTGTGTCTATACTTGTGTAAAACATGCAGGTGTTCTCATGAGCATCTTCCTTCCACAAGGCTCATCATAGTGATGATAAATGCCATGGAGACTGCAAAAGTTCCATCATGGTCCATGAGTATAAGAATACGTGGATCAATCAGCTTTTCATCAACAGAGTCTGCTTTGAATGTCCTCTTTCCATGTGCTCCAGCACTGCACATGCCACATTCTCTTTGGATCATTCGAGACTGGGCTGCAGCACCTCCCTGCAGGGGAAGGAGGCTGCCCTGCATAGAGAGCCTTGCCCTCCCCTGGCAGGGCTGCTCAGAGCACAGTGAAGCATCRGCACAGCGTGAACAAACGAGTTCTCACTTGACAATCTGTGAGGGGAGGTCTCAGGTGCTGCCTTTGCTTCAGAACAAAACAAAAAAAATTGCTTTATCCCAGTAGCCAACTCATCAGCTGTGCAAGCAGCAGCACCAACATGTTCAGCAGAGCCCTTGTCCTAGGAGTTTATGATCCAAGAAAAGGACAAGGGACAGCAGTAGGGAAACCAGGACACAAAAGCAAATTCAGCAAAGCTGGTCAGCCCTCCTGGCMCTGCTCACAGAGCACCCCCAGCCTGACCAGTCACCATTATGAGAGAGAGAGAGAAAGAGAGCTGCTTTTGATGCCGTAAGATGGGAAGGTTTAGGAAAAGAGAAGACAGATTTGGAGCTTTTCAGGGAAATCCTCCCTAGTCTAGCTAGTCCTCACTCCACAACTATTTCTCCCTGTCTGTCTTTCCACCTTATTTTGCCCTTAATCTAACTGTGCATTTTTCCTCCCAGCTCAAAGAGCAAACCCACAAGGGAGCCAGATGTGCTGAACGTATGGGTATAAAGAGGCAATCTGCATAACAACAAGAACCATGTGAAATAATCTCATTTTTCCCATCTTGCTTCTATTTTTTTCCCAGTGGAAAGAAATAAAATATAGACCTAGTTCATGGTTTGTTCTTTTCAAAGCAGTTCCATTTTCTTTCATTCCTTCCTCCACCTTTCAGGGTTTGGATATAATATATGGCTGTACAAATACTTCCCATCCACATACATGTATGCATTACTGTTTAGCAGCTGTATTGCAAAGATTCTTTCTCTCCAAATGATATAATCTGAAGTGAGAGACAAGTGCCCCCTATGGTCAAGCAAATAATCTATTGTTCAAATTGCAATTATACTATATAAATGGAGTSCCATTAGTTTCCCTGTGAGCACAGTGCAAGCCCAAAGAACTCAGTAAGCAGCAGTTTTAARGAGAGAGGATCATGAAGGGAGAAAAAATAAAATTATTGGTCTGTTAACTGTAAAAAAGGATGATTCTCTTTTGATCTATGTTGTTAGAAGCCCATAGGGGATGCTGAATATAGAGATAAGGCTCTTGGTCTGGGTATTTGGATMCACAAATTTGAATAATATCTTAACCTAGACCACACATTCTTCCAAAGAAATGATATTTTCTCATTATATAACAAATGTATTTCACCAGCTTCCCAYATTTAAAGATCCAAAACAGGAAGCAAGGGGAATCTCTTGGGAGAGGGGAGTTTCACCACAAGGGATGCCATCCTCCCAGTCATATCAACATTTAAGAAAGGAAAGTGGCTCAAGTAGCAGAACARATATTAAAGCTTAGGTTCAGGTGTCTGAGTGGTCTCTGGAAAACCTTCTCTCTGCCTATCAAGGAGAATGGATTTCACAAGTACCTTGAACCATCGCCATGGACTGTTAAGCACCGAGCACCCATAAAAATCTGCCCTCAGCTGCGGGTGCCAAAGATCTACAAACACAGCCAAAG
The DNA here is from genome assembly GCF_030028575.1 of Malurus melanocephalus. NCBI lineage: Eukaryota > Metazoa > Chordata > Aves > Passeriformes > Maluridae > Malurus > Malurus melanocephalus. The sequence continues at coordinate 1,608,888 of NW_026623272.1, read as the reverse complement.
AAAATCTGGTCTGCTGGATCTTACCCAAAGCCAGTTGAATCAAGTTTTGGACCGTCTTTAAGAATTTTTGCTATGTGACGTAAGGAACTGGATCTTCCCGTTGTGCTGTGCACCATGCAAACRTACCCTGAGACAGAGCCAGCAGCCYTCTCAGCCAGTGGAGGGATGGAGGGGGAGCTGTGGTCACAGCATGTTGGTTGCAGGGCCATGATCAGGAGGCAGTATTTATTTTAAAAGTGATTAAACATTAGAATTTAGTGCCTCTGATARTTTTGCTGTTACCAGTGTGCTGCTTCTACATCCAGCCCACTTTATTGTGCTCATTGTTCAGAACAGACCACCACTGAAGTTGTCATTTTAAAATATTCTCCACTGTGATTAAACAGCTGCTGCAGTCAAGTAGTTCTATCTTCTATCAAAGTTTGTAAATCACAGTATTTTAAAAAGATGCGAGAAGAAAATAATCTGCTATATAATAGYTATTTGATATTTTACATATGTGTAGAAAAAAAATAAGCACATTAGATCTCTAGCCTTTAATTAAAAAATAGTTGGGGGGAGGGAGTAATATCTTAATAAGTAACATATGACCAAAAAGTATTTAGTAAATCATATCCTAAGTGTGGCCAAAAACTGTAAGATTTACTGCAAGTAAATCATTATTGCTATCTGAGKCTGAATAGCTTCCATCTGATTTCTGTATGGAAATACACTCCGTGGAAGAACAGCCTTGAACTTCAAAGGAAGTGCAGGATGCTACTAATTTCTGTATCTGACAGTGTGATGCAATGTTTGGATTTGCATCTCTGCACTTCAAAGTGTGGCACTCTCCAGATAAGGTCTCCGTTTATTTTGACATGGATTCACAGAGGTGAACAAGAAAGCAGCACCCGAAACAGACAGTAAGTCCCCCAAAAAGCAGGAAAAAAACCCCAAACCAATGCAAAAAAAACCTCCAATCCCGCTCTGTTTGCTTCTCTCTGAATTCAGTAATGCCCTGGAGACCAAGGATTACAGGGGAAGAGTACAAGTCATGGTTGCAGTACTTCAAGTAATCTCCAGTGTCCAAAACACAGTGTCAACATATGGTACTCAAATGCAGATTTGGAACATCTTTGAAGTAATATTGAATCTGACTAATGGGTAAAATGCAGACCTAGCTGCCTTTTTTTCTTTATTATTTCATACAGAGGTTGTCAGAATCTCAAGTAGGGCAGCTAGATGCTATTGCATTTTTATTCTGTGAATTACAGAGAACTTTATGTAAGAAATACCACCAAGATGAACTCTGATAGTCCACTTTACTTTTTGCCAGCCTAGCAAGACCAGGATCCGACAGGATAATGACATAAAAGCTTTTTGCCATTTYATAATGATGCTAAAAAATTAATTTTCTATATGTGTACAATACCTCTCACTTTGTAGTCCCAAAGAAAACTCTAAATGCTGGGATATGTTCACAAATGCAGTACAAATCTTATTCATACCATCAAAATACATAAACAAATCTCCTGCAACTAAAGCTCCTAGAACTGTTCTCACTTCCCTTGTATAAAACATCAAAGTATTTTTCAATAACAGCTGCTGACCAGAAGCATATATACAACTGTTACAATTATTCATTTATAATTAATTTAGCACTAATCATGCTCAGCAAAAACATTTGGGAGGAAAAAAAAATCTTACAAATCTGACAGAAAAGAGAGGTGTTGGGGCCAAAAGTAGAAAAATCTTTAAGCTGAAAATCCAGAAGGAAACTGCTGACATTTTGAAGCCTTGTGCAATGCAGGTTCAAACAGCTACACCTGAAGTTACATTATGTAAGATACTACTGTCACTAARGTTCCTAAGTGTGGARTAATTACCAGGTATCACATACTCTAGGTATACACTRTCCTTATAATTTAGTTTGCATAATATGCCACTACATGAAAAGGATTGTCTTTGTATTTAATCATCTTTGATTTTTTTTAGGTTTTTTTTTAGGAAAAAAAGAGAAAAAAAATATCAAAGCAAACAGGACTCAGAAGATTTGTGTAATAAACATCATATGCAGATTTTTATTTCCCAATTCAGCTGGAGATCAATGAAGTATTTTGAAGTTTGATTAAGGCAGTTAAGCCTCTCAAAAGTTCCTGTTTCAACATTAAAAATAAGTTGTGTGGTACTGTTGTATTAATTTTTTTAAAAAGGAATAGCAAGTTTCATTTGCTCAATTAAAAGACCAAAAATCAAATGTGTTYAAAGAAAGAATTCAAAATTAGAATGCTACTTCTTACTCRTTATGATTAGTTATCATTCACTCAGTGCAACATTTCCACATATTCCCAAATCCCTTTGTCCTTCCTGCAAGGAAAAAGGTCAGCAGGAGTTTTGACTATATCCTTCAGGATTTGGCCCATATGGAATTAGAAACCTATATAATTCCAAACATTTTCTCTATTATATAGAATTCTCGCATACTTAAGCAAMTTTGTATTTAGAACGAATCTCGGAGCTTAAATGCAACTCGCATCTGGATCATAGATTGTGCTTTATATTATACAATCTGCAGTTACTGGAAATGTTTGTATCCTTTACTGAGAAAGAATGATTCATTTCATAGAAATTTTCATCTGCTATTAATCTTCCAGGATATAGTTAGTGTTCTGATATTTTCAGATATTGTTTTATGGAGGGATTTAAAGTAGCTCTCCCTTGGCAGCCTGCAAGATTACTCAGTGATTATAAGCAACTCAATACTGTATGACAGCATTTCCATGCAAGGGACTTACAATCATGTTTCATTAATTCGGCTTGAATGAAGCCTCATTTCAGGCCTTGAGGAGCTTAAGATTTATGTGAAATTAATAACATAACAGATGTCTTCACAATTTGGTTCCTCTGAAAAAAACTGATTACTTTGAAAACTTCAATGCTTTAAAATGCAGACTGAGGGAGTTTTTACTCTAGGGTAAAGAGTTACTCGTTTATATCAACTGAATCTCGGAACTAAGTGGAATTTAAATGTCAGATTTATATTAAATAGTCATATTCACTATTATTACATGTAATAAACAAAAGCCTCCTACTTTCATTAATAAGCAGTGTTGGACATTTAAACTAAAGCTTAGAGAGATAAAGTCAGCACCTTTGCTAAGCAGTAGGACTAAGTGAGACACAAGGGAGGTAAAAGAAGAATATCCAGGAAGCCCTGGATTTTTTATCTTTGTTTCTGATAATTTAATCATCTTTTCCTCATAGGAAAACAAAATGCATCTGTGCTCACACAAAACTCCCCACTTTATAAGAGTTGAAGCTGTCTCTTGTGGATGCACATGCCTAAGGCCAAATGCCTTCTTTCTTTCACAGGACACTTTAAACGCTGGCTTCTCTTTTTTTTTTTTTTTCATTTTTTCAAAAATTCAATTCTTTTATCTAGGCTTCAGCCACTCTAGGTGCCTTGCAAGCTGAATTTTAATGCATGTATGAGCAAGGGGTTTATCTTTAAGGAAACTGTCTATGCGATTACTTCTCCAAGTCCAAAAAAAAAATAATTGAAATAAAAATTATCTCTTAGCTTTGCTTTTTGATCCGATATGCTGAAGGGCACGGGGAACAATGCATTTTTGATTCACACACTCAAGTACAGCTGATAGGATAGTCACTGTGATGGTTCGATATGCAAATATGTTACATTAAGGGTAGAAAAATTGACACAGTGCAGGATATTACAGCTAAGACACTATCAGCAAAATCATAACAATTAGCTGTTTGATTGCTGCAGACACGGTTCATGCACCAGCCTCACATTTAAAATGAGGTATCCCCGATCCCTTTCTTGTCTCGCCCCACCCTCAGCACCATGTCCACATTGATACGATGCCTCGCCAAGAGGTAAGGGCTCCGAGATAAAGACGAAATACCAAAAGCATTAGTATAAATTACAATTGTACATTATTAGCTATTTAATTACATGAGATATCAGAGTGGAGCTTGCTGATTTCATGCTTGTGTTAAAAGTTACCGTGGCAGTATTTCTCCCTCGCGAGACGGCATCAGGAATTATTGCTAGCACATGCTAAAACAGACAAAGCAATGTATTCTCGCCACATTCCCTCCCTGTCTCTCTCTAAGTTTAATACCAAGGAATTCCTTAGGCATCTGAAAAAAAAAAAAAAAGCACATGTCTGGCATGGGGCTGTGAACCAGATCTGAATTTGGAGATAAAGTCGGCATCCTAGGCCTAAGGCGGGTGGCTGCTGCGCCGACTGCGGAGGTGACTTGTTCTGCTCTCCATGAGGGACACCCGGCTTCCCGTGCACCAGCACCCCCCTCCTCGCCCACACCCCCCCGAGGGATGGCATTAGCTGTGCCTCCAAAAACAGCTGCTTATCAGCTCCTCTGGAGGGAGGAAGAAGCAGTGGGTGGCAGAAGGTTGTTGCAAGGAGCGGGGGATGGAGCGAGGAAGGGGGGTGGGGGGAAGGAAGAGGACCAAAAAACAGGAGACATTAATAAGGATGAMGGAAAAGGGGGGGAACTGTGCTCTACCCAAACATGAATGCAGACAAAGGCCTGATCAAGCAGCACACTTATTCACATGCCRCTGATTTCTCCTTATTTACAAACAYRCAAGATAATGCCTAAATATACCCRTCAGTGCACCAGAAAGAGAGAGGGAATCAACACTGAGAGATGTTTTTTGCTGTCTTGCTTCTTTTCAAAGGAGAGAAATCACCATTTTACAATAAACATCTAAAAAAAACTCCTCTATGATGAGATGTAACAAACGCTGGAGTTACACTCTGAGTTTACCCTCCAAATTCCCCAGCTGGCACCATCCCCTGTGCCTGTGTGCCACAGCTATGCAAAGCCATCTTCAAAGGTGCTGGGATCCCCTAATCGGGCAACAGGGAACTATGTCAGCATCACTGGATCCAAAAGGCTCCAATTTTACTTCTTTTTGGTCTTCTGCACAAGATCTCTGTGGACTGTGTGGTTAACAAGGACAGGCGCTGACAGATGTTGTCATGCACCATGGCAGAAACCTTCCTGCTCAGAGAAGATAGACTTTAAGCCAAATGAGCAATATAATTTGAATCGATTAATGAATCACAGAGAGTGGTGATGGCAAAGGCTCTCTTTAGCCCTGTGCCAATGAAGTGTTCTCACCCGTGACATGCAGGCCCTTGTCTGGCAGAAGTGTGCTGAAGCACACCAAAAACCTCAATCAGAAAGGAATCACTCACCACTAAGCTGCAGATAAATGGACCTGAAGGTCCAGGTCTCATTTTATCTCATCTGTTTTTCAAAGGTTCATAGAGCATTAGTTTGGAAAGAGAAAGTAACATAAAACTTATCACTTATTATGTTTAACATGAGGTGRTATGACCTCAGGTATCAGCTCCTTTATCAGTGACAAGGAAGAATTGAAGGGTTTGAAGCTGTAGCTGGGATCAATCTGGCCCCAAAGAGATTTGGATGAACTTTACTTAAAAGTCTTACCCTTACAGAGTGGCTTTAACAGGTGAAAGTACAGAACATTCTGAACAAAATCCTAAAAAGGGATGAGAAAACCTGAATGCAGCATTTTCCTCTTTTTTTAATCCCACTCTAACATATTAATAGAAAATATATAAAAGAAAATCCATGCACTTTAATGCACTTTGCCTCAAAATGGCTTAATTTGAAGGTATTTTTTTTACATTTTCCCATCTTTGATCACATCCATCAATAGCCCCAATGACTGAGTTCTGCTCCTCTGCTCCATTCTCCTTTCCTTCATCTACAGATTTCAAGTCAGCTTTTTCTGGTGATGCTGGTACCAAACATACAAATTCCTCATTTCTCTGAAGAGTTTCACTTCTTTATCAACATTCGCTAAATTAAAACATCATTTATCACACTGGAACAATAAAATGTGTTTTAGAAAAGCTGACTTTCAAGGAAAAACAGAGCAGCARAATTAGGCTAATTAATTAGAAGCAAGTAAAAATTTTCTGGAAGTAGCGGCAAAAACATCTAATGTAAAATGCTGAACAAAAATATTATCTCAGACTCCACATTCAACTACAACACTTCATTTATGCCGTGAGAACTATGTTTAAACAATGACGTATTCTCTTCTAATCTTCTTTTGCCCAAAATAAAATTTCAGCATTAAAATCTTGTTAGTATAAAAGACATGGAACACCAAAAGTCTTTTTGCTCCAAACCCCACATCGATACTAACACCTCCCCGAAAAAAGTTTGGGCTTTGCTGAATCAGCATTTTGAGCAGMTGGAATGTTCCCCTTCCATTCCACGCAGCTGCTCTCACTTGTTTGGAGATGGCCATTGAGATACGGGGGATGACTGCTTACACTGACATGCCCATGGGAATCAGATTTTGGACTCAGCCTGCCAAGCAGAAACCGTCTCTTATGAGAAAAAAAATCCAGAAAGAATAATAATAATAATAAAATTGGGTATCAGTGTTTAACCTGACTTTGTAGCATGTCTGTGCTTCTCACCYCAGCTGCTTCATGTGACAGCAGTGACAGAACTTTCCCCCTTCCAGCTCCAGGGCTCCACTGCATGCTGTACTAAGTTATAAATTTGAGCACTTTAATTTAGTTCTGGAGAGGAATTCACACTGTCTCATAGTGCTCATGAGTGGGTTTACAACCTGGTGTTACTCAAAATCTTCAAAACTCCAGAGTTGGTAAGCATCATTAAACTGCATTTGTCAGCCCTTGAACACACAGTCCTGCTCCTGAGTCCAAAATGGGACAAATAATCTCATCTCTCCTGGCTTGCTGGAGTCCCCAGACAATACTGCTAGATGCCAACTCGTCTATTTAAAAAGAAAAAATTTCACAAGCATATTAGTGGYGCAGTTAAATAGATAAGAATTCATTATTATCAGGGGAGCAACATCCTTTCAGCTCCAACAACTTTTATTAAAAAAGAAAAAAAAAATCCAGCAAACAACCACCTCTGATCACACTAAATGGAGCCAAGCAATTTCTTCATATAATGCTTGTTATATTCACTTTACAGGGAAAAGTAAATGAAGACTATAATAGGAAAAACAAAAACAGGCAGATCTAACTATACAATAAATACAGAACGTGCCCTATTTAATCTGCTTACAGTAAAATCCACTGAGCAAAATTATAATTTGATATGGCTCAGCTTAGCCAATAGAAACTCATAAAATGTCTTAACATCATAATACATTGTACAAAAGAATCACTAAGTACCATAAAACATATGGGAATATGGGTCTGTATTCATCCATTACTCTTTGCCAGTGTAGCATATTAAAATGGTTTCTATTTAAGTGCAGAGATCCCTGAAGTATACTACAGTCTTAATTAAAATGTCAATAAAATGCAAAAGTGCATTGGGGACCTTATCTGATTTTTTAAATTTTTTTTGTTAACTCTTTCAGAGAGTTATTTCTTAATAGCTCCATTACACTACTGAGGTTTGGAGCAATTAAAAATAAACATAACTAAGCCATTTTTAATAATTAGCTGCAATCCGAGCATGATCTGTATCCTTTCTCTCTAGCACAATTCCCTGCAGGACTAGCCGGCAGGTTAAGTCAAGACTGGAAAAGTAGGTCCTTATTGGAGGCCAGGAAACAATRCCTTGGGTATTCTCATTCCAATATTTGATTTTCTTTCAGTAGCTTTTAGAATTGGGAGCAGGATTGTTTTGTGACTCTTTTTCTGAGATCAGAGACCTAGGCAGGTAAGAAGCTGTCTGGTTTTCAGTGACTCTGAGAGGGCACAGCTTTTCCCAGGCATGGGGGACACTGACCTGTGGGGCAGCTTGTCTCTCTAAAATTCTTGTGTTGCCTTTCCATGGGGCATCACATCCACCATAAATGGAAATAAAAAYTGGAGCTGACCAACAAATTATTATTTACTTACTTTTTCTTCTCTTTCAATAAATTTTAAATTGCCTTAGAAAAAGACTTTTTAACAAAAAAATCAAGACACATCATAATATTTTTCCAAAACTTAAAACAAAGTTCAGTCCTAAGGAGAAGATCCCATCCTTGCTTTTTGTGATATTGGAAGTGTAACAATGGAACAACTAAGCAAGCATTTCTCTTTTCTCCTCTTCCATTCTCCCAGCCTTCTGTACAAGAAGTAGTATTATTAAAGACAAATTCACTTTACCATATAGTATATTTCTCTAAAATCTGCATCCCTTGAGGAAAGAAAGAGTATCTTTGGAAAGGAATTTGTCTATTCCTAGCAAGAWCAAAATCTTGCTGAAAATTGTGATGCTGGGGGCAGCCCTGAAGCTCTGGCAGCACTGCAGGAGGCACTGGTGTGGGGTCCTGGGGGGCTGAGCCAGAGCAAGAGGCTCTCCTGAGAGAGGTGAGCTTGGGCCAGGGCTGATTCTGCTTTGGGACAGTGGAGAGTGCTCTGAAGTCTGTGGCAGTGGCCAGTGCAGCCTAAAAACCATGAGAGCTCAGAGCCTCTGTCCCCCACCCTCGCAGTGCACAGGTGGATGGAGCTGGCCAGAGCCGCTGAATTGTTACACTGGATCAGGAATAACCTTCCCTGCACCAGGATAATACAGGAAACAAGAGACAGTGTTCTTTTGAAAGCTGCACTCAGTGGCTGGATACAAAACGTGCCTGGATTTTTAGCAAGCTGGAGAAGCAGAGAAAGGAAAAAAMCAGAAGTAAATAAGAGAAGAAAAGTTTACCAGATCAACGTGCCTTCAGCTTGCAGCGGGATCTGTTTCTCTTTCTACTTCACCCCCCTCTGCATCCACTTTATGTTAAGTGACAAGCGGTTGGCAGGTTTTGCAGATATATYGACAATAGAGGACATATGATACAGCTGTGAAGATTTGTCTTACCAGGGCTTCAGCTGGTTTCTACTAACCAACAGCCAACAGCCAGATTTGAGGGGTTGTGACCTCTACTTATTTGAAAGAACTAGGGGGTGGAAGCAGGCAACACATTTTATGCACTAGTCTGCTGTTCCTAGAATATTTTTAGAACTTGCTCTCATAAAACTGACTCTGTTTAATGACTCTCTAAAAATATTTTTTTTAAAACAAGTTATTGGAAAGGACGTATCTTGTGAACAGAACTGGAAATTTAAACAGTCATGGGGCCCTATCTTGCATGGTGCTGAGCAACAGCTTCCTGCAAAGKGCCAAATATTCTTGCCTCTGAGGGCTTATATGGAAAGTGAAAGTTTTTAGCCCAGCATATTGTATCCCCTTTAGTGAGAGTAGCCCACATTATGTTTCTCAGTCCCTCCAATACTCTTTTGTTTTAAAGCTAAAAAAATAAAGGATTTGGACTTCTAACAGCAGAGCAACTCTCCTGTCAACCTCATATGCACTACATGGATTTCTTATAGACACACTATTTTCCATAATCCTAAAGGTCTCATGTAACATTACTAAATRCATCATTTCCATGTGATGTCACCACAACAGTCTGGGAGGAAAAGGAAGAACTGCAGCTCTACAATGGACCAGTGGCATCAGACTCTGACCTCACTTGAGCTTAAATGAATAATAAATCAAATTTTGATTGTCAAACAGATGTACGTGCTCCTACAAAGAATGTGGACATTGCATCAAGATTTACCTAAGTTATTCCTGTCAAGTGCAAAAGTAATGGAAAACTTGAAAAACACAGTAACTGTCCAACAAATAACCTTAAAATACTGCACCACTGGATAAGGCYCAACAGAGCTCACTAACCTATTTGGCTCTCCTAGTGAAATGGGCAGACTAACAGAAAAGCATCCCCTGCTGGGTACTCTAAATATAAAGGCAGAGGAAATCCTTGTAACAGATACGAGCTCCTGGAGATGGGAGTTTGAAGGCCTTGCTGGTGGGTGCTTTGSAGAGGGGAGTTGGCAGCTTGCAGAGTTGGCCGCAGTTTTGTGTGACTTGAATAACCACACACCCAAATACTCAATAGAAAGAACTTCAAGGAAGGAACTAAAAACTGACAAATGCAGAAAGGAGAAATCTCCAGGGTGTTCTCTAAACCAGCCAACTACTTGCTCCTCGTTACCGCCAAGAATTTGATTATTATTAGAGAACACACCACAACAATTACAAATTTTAAATTGAATTAGACTGAAGGAGACTGGTCTACAGTAACATATTTATAAAATTGATTTCTAATGTTGTAATTAATTATAAAAATAACTTGCCTGGAGCTATCACATACATATCTATATTTAAATAAGTCTGTTTTGTCTCATCAAGAAGTGTGTTAGCACAGATACAATTGCCATTATTTAATGTTTATTAATGAACCATTAAACTAAAACCAGTGTGTARACCTGTTCTTGCATCTTTACTCTAAATATATCCCAGTCAAAGTATTACAGCTGGTATGTGCAAAGTATTTTTCAGAAATGGCTTATGTGCAGTAAGTTTATACCCTATTCACATCAGAATTAACATTCACCTGTAGGCAAGTGAATTAGAGAACTGTGTTGAAGTCTCTTAATCATAAATGTYTTCTTGTCAAATCACAAACTAAGTGGGAACAGTGAAGACATAGAACCTGCCATTAACATCACACTGTTTGATGTTAATTCTATCTTTGAAGAGCCCCATAACATATACCCCACAGTGTATATGTACCCTGCTGTATGAAATACTGTCAACATTCAGGTCTTTCCAAAGTTATCCTACTGCAGGGAAGACTTGCAGGAATGACTGAAGGAAAACACTAGGAATTAGTCTTCATTTTCCCTGTTGTTCCCCACTTCCCCAACTCAAAGCTCAAACTCTTGAACTTAAGGTCACCAATTCCTCCTACTCCTTTCCACCTTACTAGAAGAGAGGGACAGGCAKATTTTCTGCACCTAGCAGTAAAATTCCATCCTCTCTAAGCAGCATAGCCAGYTTTTCCTTCCAGCAGGACACACATTTTAGAATATGCTTCCAGTTCCTACCCGCAAGGAGTGACCTCCCCTACCCAACACCATCACAGGGATAAACTCTCCCTGACCTACTCTTCTTACACTAGGGTGATGCTAAAACTTGGAAAAATAAAAACTACAACRTGTGGAATCCTAGAAAGCTATTCTGTTCTCCAACATTTTTTTCTTATCAAGTGTTGCAATGACTTCTTTGTTTCTCAACAGCAGTTTAGAAATTTTGCACTGATGAATCTTTGGAAGGAATATTTGCACAGACTAACACTTGCCAAAACACACAGTACAGCTRCAGAAAAAGTTCTCTCTCATTAACYGGAAAATATGTGACATGTTCTCTGGCCATATCAGATTTTTAGTAGACTTTGATTTGAAAGTTAGCATCTGTAAGTCAAACACTTCCATTTGTTAAGAAAACAGATAAATTTGTTTCCCAGCAAAAGTAAAGAAAATATTGTCAAGTTCTGAGGCAGAAG
>NW_026623272.1:1547576-1595588 GCF_030028575.1 Malurus melanocephalus | reverse complement strand
AATCCTCTCTTGCCCAGTTACTCTCTATTACCTTCAGTTAGGGAGGATGAATCAGGCTGAAGGATGTAACCTTACAGAAGTGTAAAACACAACTACTGCCATCTTTCAGCCCAACACCAGTTTTCCCCTGTTTTCCACTGCACATTTCATCTCTAAGTCTTCAGTTTCCTGTTGACTTTGGCCCATCCCACCACCTTTCCAAGGGTAAGATGATGTGCACAGTGAAGTTCAGCTGCATGGCTTCATTTGCTCTGATGTAAKTTGGTAACCACGTGTACTGATGTAAAATGCTGGCCACACCACACTCATTAAAACGAGTGCTATAAATTACAGTSTGGTGCTTCTCTCCCAGAGCACAGCAGTGCAGTTGGGGCCCTGCAGGTGTCCCAGCAGCTCATCCCACCTTGTCATCCTCGTGGGACAGGCTGGCATGTGATGGCCATTTAAAGCCTCACAGTGGTGGCATTTTGAGGAAAAAGGGAAGGGAAGGAGTCGCAGGGGGCAGGAAACAGCAATGCTCAGCTCCTGCACAGCTCACACGGGTTGGGGCTCCCCTTGGCTGCTGCCCACCCCTGAGCAAACAAATATCACTGACACATGCACCCGTCACATGCACACTGCTCACAGCTCCTAGAGCAGCCTGCTCAGGCCAGAAGAGAGACAGCTGCTCCAAACCTCAGCAGAAAGGAGTTCAGATGTCCTTGCTGCAGCAAAAATCCTCTGGGGACAGGAGACAGGGCTCCAAGAGACTGTTCCCAAACCCACCACTSATTTGATCCTCTCATGGTCCCCCTTGCCTCATCTAGGCTACAGAATAGATTGCTACCTTCTCTATACTTCTTACTTAAGGGCTGGCAGAAGAAATCATTCTCAATTTTGGCTCACAAATCTAAAGGATTATCTAGGCTGGTCACCTACAGCTGCACAAGTYGGGGAGTGGCAGAAGCAGGAGCACACACTGAGGAACAACCATCCGATGAGCATCCTCTCTGGAGCAGCAGGGATCTCACCACTGACTCTAAAACTGAGATTTTTAAAGCCTGAGCTTCTGCTTTAGTAAAATAATAGTGCAGTTCTGACAATAATGGCAAGAAATGCATCAGGTTCTTGGGTATCTTATTAATGAGAAACATTGAGCTGAGTAAGTGATACACTTTGGCTTTTATTGAACCAACACCCACAAATAAATATACTTGTTCCCATGAATAAGGATTCATTCTTCACTTGAATGAGTCTATAATTTAATCCATTGTTACACCCTAACCAGAGCCAATATTTAACATCTTTTCTAATCAAGCTCTAATTTAATATTTTTAAATTTCTTTTGAATTAGTTGAAATCCTTTCATTTTTTTCTTTTATGAAGGAAATTTCTTTTTTTTCCTATGATTGAGTTTGATGTGGCTTTGTTAAAGCTCTCTTAAGATATACAGTACACATTTTTATTCTTCTTATCTAAGTTTCCAGGACTTGATCARTAGCAGAGCATATTTTTCTATCCAAGAACTAACCAAATTTATTCAACAGATTATACATTAATTTTACCATTAGAACATTATATGAGCAGATAATCCACAAAAATGCTTCAGATTTTTTGAAAGTGAATTTAATTATAACTAGTAATGTGCATTTGAGAATTATAATTATGAAAAGTCATGTTCTATAAATCTGAAATGACAGATTATATTTCAAAGCCTTATTGCAGAGGAATTAGAGTACCGATTTATTAGTTGTAAATGTCTGATTATTGCAGCTTTGCTAAAAAACATGATCACAGCATATTCTAGCTGGATTTAACATGTTTAATCCTTCCAACAAGAATCATATTTTGAACAGAAAGCAGGACTGTGTTAATTTGTTTATGAGACAGATTTAGACAACTAATCTTTGTCTTATGATCCCCGAACAGTAATAATTTAAAAATACTTTACATACTTGTATTTTTCCAGCTGCAGACTACAGCTGATTATGAAATTTACATTCATCTATAAGCACCATGATTATCACTTGGCTTTAGGAATGGTGCTTCCCATCATTTCTGTGCTACTGAGGGACACCCCGCACACACAAAGCCTGCATCACCTCTGCTGAGGATTTATCYTGTCATGTGGAGAAAGTTATGGAGGGCAACCACAATGCTGGGCACTTCTCTTCTGCCTCTCCCCACACAAGCACTACAACTTCTCAGCAAATCCAGAAATGCCAAACAAACTTACTGTGCTCGCATTGACTGAAAACAGGAGGTGAGAAACAGATCTTGGGATCACATTTGGCATGGATTTACATATTTTACTTTCTTTCTCAGGAAGATATTTCTGTTTTTAGTGAGCATTTGGAAAAGGCAACATAAGTGCTGCACAAGCCTTCAAACAATCTGAATTCTTCACCTTTTTGTAAAGAGGAAACACATTTCTGCCCTCATGATAGCAGGCTCCTAGAGGCTTTAAACATGCCTTGTTGGTATATAGGTACAATCAGAGCAATAAAAAGGGAACAGACTTTACTCAGTAAGAACTGAAAGATCCCATTACAGCCTTGCCATTCAGTTGTCTATCARCCTGCAGTACATGGCACATATTTGCTGCTACATAGCTTCTAAAAATAGATGAATAAATAAATTTTAAAAAAATCTGATGACAGCCTGAACTTCAAAAAACCCCATCTCACTTTACATCAAGCAAAATCTGGCAGCACTTGGCAATCATTAATTTCACTCATTTATCACAGGTGCTGCAAACTGAACTGCCAGAGGAGTAAGCTGATAGCAGGCTACAAGCAATCCAGCATGGTTTTTTAAAACAATATTWCAATATTTTACCAGTCAGCTGTTTCCAGGGGAAAATCAGAAGCAAGAGAATATGTGTTCAAGACCAAAACATACGAATATTCCTGGAAGCTTTGTCTGCAGGAGATTTCACAGCTTGTACTGCGTGTCTGCAGTGGGGGACCCATTTGTTAATGTGCTACAGAGTTACTCGAGGTGRATTGCAATGTTTAGACCTTGCCATTAAGCACAAAACCTCCCGACAACAAACAATTTTCCTACCAACTTTATAGCTCATTATAGCTAATGAAGAAAATCCTKTTTACAGAAAAGAAWAAAATCTSCACCTCCACCACAATAGGGCTTGGYAACTTGACTTTTTTAACATGGACACTCACCATGCGAACCATGGTACTTCATTTGTGCTGTAATCAGGTCTGCTCCATCCCTGAGAGGGTTCACAAATGTGCTTTCAACAGACCTGTTTTGTGACCCATCATGAGTGACTGTGAAGAGAAGCAGTTCGAAGACACTTCGGCTGCAGCAGTTTGACCGAGCCCAGCAGGGCCACTGAAAGAGCAAGATGCTCACCAGGGAGGATTGCAGACTTCAATTCACACATTTGATGTGCAATGAGCTGGATTTCTTTGAGAAATGTTAACTGTACCCTCCACTGAAAGATTAAGATATACAATAAAAATGAGAGAAATATTTGCTGGTCGTTCACTGATTTTATTTTTCTATGTATGCATTCAGCCAGAGAGTGGAATAGAAAAACCTGCTCCCTCCTCTTAAAGACAGCATAGATCACTCTTTGCATTCAGCAGAGAACCCTTCCAGCTTCTTCAATACAGAATAAATCTGAGTGCCAGACTTTTCATTTTTCCCCTTATGATAAAGGATAACTGACATCCTTGAGCAAAGACAGAGGATATAAACACACTTCAACCAGTATACGGCAGCAAGACCTACCTGAGAAACCAGGCAAGTAGGTTGTCTCACTGTAGGCTCTGTGAACTTATRGTTACCTTCTTAATTTAAAGCTGACTGAGATGTGTCTATATGAACTACAGTTCTGTATGACTGTGCAGTCACACCCAAAAAAAAAACCACACTGAATTTTTTTGGAAGTTGCCAATCTAATTCCTGCCAAGTCAAGACACTTGCTAGCTAAAAAAAAAAAAAAAAAAAAAAAGTTTAGGAAATCTTACAGACCTACTTTTCTAGCAGGTTTAAGGCAAGTGCTCACGTACCTTCATTCATAATCTGACATCTCATGGTCAGTTTTTAAATAATCTGTACTCTGCAAAGCCAATAAAAAATGTAGCAAGTTGATTTTAATAAGAACTTCATATGATCCATATATTATATTCAGCATCTCTTACAGCAAGAGATGGGATGCAAAAGCTGTTACAGTTTTTCTCAGTCCATGCAATTGGGTTATTCTGCTTCTCTTCAGAGAATCCAAATGTATGCATGGTAGGCCAAATTGCTCCCTGGGGTTGTTTTATTTGCTTGAAGGGACAAACTTGGCCAGGAATATCTTAGGACAGACTCCAAGTACTCTAATTCTGCTTGCATTATGTTCCATTTTCTCATTTCTGTGTTTTCAGTATTCATTTCATCCTTCTCCAGCTTCTTTTTCCAACTCAGCAGTTCTTACACTGAGCTGCTCAGCATTTTGCCGTGGTACAAATATCCATCCCCTGATATCTTTACACAAGTCAATGACTGAAAGAAGCAGCATGATACAGTTTCATCCCCACCCCRAGGGAATGCAAACAAATAAAGCTGGTTTTGTGTGGGGAGAGATAGAGGCTAAGAGGGAAGTGATCTTAGGGGTGCCTTTTCCAGCCTTCTCCTTTTGCTAAATAAGCACCAATCTAATACAAATTCTGGATGCTTTGCTGCCTTTTTTTATTTTACCCTTACCAGGCACACACACATTCCCACCACCAGGCAGCAGAAATATTTGTTGGCAGCRTTTTTACCACTGGTCTGTCCTCAGTTTGTGAGCACACTGAGTTGGAATATATTTGTTATATTATGGTTTACTCCAGATAAGACAGAGAACAATCCTCTGGGACAGTTTTACAAGTGCAAGCCATCATGGTTAGACTGAAATTAGTGGCACTCTCACATTTTATACTYGGTGGGGGCCAGGCATCCAGCAAGTTACAGGGAAGTATTTCCTGAGAAACAGCTGAGTGCAGCRTTCACACAGGTCTTAAGATTTTGGTTTTAATGGATTCAAAGAACAGGCTACAATTCAAATGCATTTGATTTCTACCCAGTCTGGTAGGAGGAACACAATCGCTGATCTGGCAGCTGGCATGAACTTACACAGTTACCATACACTTGATTTTCAGGCATTTAGGGGAAATCATCCACATCCCCTATGCTTACTGTAACCACCAAAGGCAACTGAGGATCACAGTTGGACTGGAGAGACTGATAAAAAGAGGGAAAGACAGTATTTTCTTGGAACTGTTTAATAATAAAATACCACATTGCTGGCAATTTAGGGATTGCCAGGGAATGCCTCCCTTCTCTCCCCAACATTTTTGAGCAAAACCAGGCTTGTCAGTATGGCAAAATCCAAGGAATGCCTATGGACATGTTGAGCATCCTAGTTCAAGAGTGGGTTTGATTACTCGCTACATAATAAATTATCCAAAAGCAACCTTTGAAGACATACAACCCCTAACACTTTAAAATTAAGACTAAATTCAATTTAGAAAAATTGTAAAACAGTTTCCCTGAAATTAATCTTAAATGAAGTTTCTTGCTTGGCCTCTCGCTCGCTGCAGATAATCAATCTCGACRGGGCTGTGTGAGAAACAGAGGCTACTGAAAGGAAGTGAAATTAAAGAGGAGCTAGGCCAGGAAGATGAAAAAAGCTATCAAATTATCAGCATTTTATTAGAAACAATTAACTAATATCCAATTAGTTGCCATCACTGAAGCAAAGTGACAGGAAAACRGAAAACAAACCTTGACAAGGTGTTAATTTTCTAATAAATGGGAGATGAGGGGAATCATTTATTGGTGGTTTACCCCTGGTCAGAGCCTTGGGGCAACTCACCCAGCGTGAGGCAATGGGACTGGCTGGTTGCCAACATTAACTGTACTTATTACATTCATCCCATGCAGAACACATCCATCTCCTGCTCTGCCTTGACATCCCATTTATTCCGAGATTCATTTGTCATGTCCCCAATCACCAAAATGAATAGAAACTTTCCAGCATGATGGATTGTGGTTCTAATTAGGACTAAAGAAAAGATCCACACTCAAGTAGAGCCCTTTTTCTTTTATTTCTTCTCCTAATAAAATAGTATTCCTAGCCAACTTTGTGACTAATGTCCTTTCATAGTGGTTGTCCACTGTAGGTCAACCAGTCAAAAAGAAACAGTAGTCCTTCCAGAATGGATTTTTCCTCCCCTAACAACTACACAAATTATTATAGAAARAAGTCCAGACATGCTGAAAAGCATGCACACACAGTTTGTTGATGTGCAGCAGATGTCTAGAATACCAAACTTTGGATAACATTTGTCCCTTTTGTGTCTCAGAATTGCCCTTAACAAAATGCAGATAAACAGAAACAGCCRGAATAAGGAAAAAGCTGTAATAGGCCTGGCAACTATTAAAATTGCTGATAAATATARTTTTTGTTAATCAAGTTAAATTTGATGCCAGCATTTTAAAGTAATGGCACTAAATAAAGTGCCACTATTTCAAACTCTAATCTAAGCCTAACATATGATGTGGCTGTGTTACCTCTCATTTCAATATGTATATCAGAAATAAACTTATGCCCTGATACAACAGAAACTTTTTAAAAACTACCCTCTCAGATCTTTCTCCTGTTTCTCACACTGGGATGCTCTCAGTAATTCTGTCTTTAATACAAAAACACTTTTATAGCAATCTTCACATTTCTCTGTAYAATGGTAGGTCTCTGCAGTAGAAGAAAAAAGCAGGATAAAAAAAAATAATACAGCATAGTGAGGGTAGTACTATTTGAAAAACTTTAAAAGTTAGGGATAACGTCTTAGCTAGTGGTAAGTGAATAAAAAATGGCAGTGCCAAAAGTGGAGTGCCTTAACAAATAAAGAGATCTACATGAATGGAAAAATCACTCATTTTAAACCGCRTTTAAAACTCCAAAGAGAGAAGACAGCAGTTATGAAAGAATTCAAGAATTCAGGACTGCCAAGTCCACCACTAACCCATGCCCCAAGTACCTTGTATTCATTGAGGAATTTTATCCAGATAGAATGGGGAAATACTTTCATAGGCTATTGATCTGCTTCACCATTTCTCCATATCACTGTACTCAGACATGTCACTCTCACTCATTGCACCAAGATAAAACAAAAAGAAAGTGAGCCCACATGCAGCATGCCTGCCTTCACCTCCCTCAATTCCCCCCAGACAAAGTCAGGTGGTTCTGGAAATAACATAAAAGTGCCTATTTGTTGCTAAAGGCAGYGGGGCCTTGATGGCTCCTGTACTGGCTCTAGCAAGTTTCCAGTGATGTACCCTTCAGTATATTCTGAGAATAACACTCCTGCATAATTTAAATGAGCACTATAAATTGTCATTTAAATTGCATGAGAATCTGAGATAAGGTTGGCAAAAGATCCAGAAAGAGCCTTTGAGTGTCAGATTAACACAGCAGGCAAGAGACAAAACCAGGCATTTTCTTTTCTTTTTGACTAAAATCTTTCAGTGAGAAAATCAAAGCTTCTCCAATTCCTGACCTTTCATTTCAATGAAGAACATGCAATCTGCAATCTTCTGCTGTAATTGATAAGTGTTTAAAATGAACAAACTGTAGATTAATAGAATATACTCAGACCAGAAAAGCAAGGTTTTGCAGAGCACTCTTCGAAGCAGATCCCTCGCTTCCACAAAAATGGATAATTTAATCTTTGTCATTGGCCTGTCTCTGTCAAAGAGAACAATGGATAGTCTATTCGCAATTGATGACTATATAGAAAWTAATATTAGTAAAAGGTGTCCATTTAGTGTCTCACCTTCTGTGCTAAAGGTGACATCCATGATGGATGCATCCTAAGACAATGGATTTATCTTTAAAATGGAGTAATTACACAGTGGATGCATGGGTGACATAATGACATTGTGGTTTTATATTAATAAAAGAAAGAAATATTCCTTCTGAAGAAGGAAAAAAAATATGACTAACATGGTCATTTATGAGATTTTGGCAGCTACTTTGTAACTGCAAAAAGCACTGTTGAATTGTTAAGCTATAAATTACAGCCCTACACAGCTTAAGCCATTCATGATCAGCTTTCAAGTGACAAACCCTCGTTAACAAAATTTAAGTTGCTTATGGGATCCTAAGTCTCCCGCCTTTCCATGGGGGACTTCAAATTGCAACAGAAGAGGCAAAGAAGATGAGATTTGATGAGGGGATAAAGGGATGTAACTTGACTTCTGGGGCACCACCAGCCCCAGGAGTGCTGTTTTTTCTGTTTGGCAAGGAAAGCTCAGGGTGCTCCCTGAGCTGCCCTGTAAAACCCAGCCTTGCCCAGGGAAGGATTTGCAGAATTGCTGGTCACTGCAGGACCTGCAAGGAGACAGTTTGGCACAGAGGCTACAAACCCAGGCTTTAGGTGGCCAATCACTGCCCCAYTGGCACCAAACAGCATCTGCTCTCTGCAGTATTTATTACTAATTAATAATGCTAATGCCCAGCAGAATGATACCTTTATGAGTGAGGTGTGGTCTGGGAGGCTTTTTCCTTCCCTTTCAAAAATTCCCAAGTTCTCCCACTCCTAAGACATTCTTTATGCCCTGTATCTTGTGTCCTGTGTGCTCCAATACTGCTGCTTTCTGAAAATTCACCACAGAATTCAAAGTACAATATCTCATATAGGAAACGTGAAAATACCTTGTTTTGAAGCTTTCTTTAAAACCAAATCTTCAACTAAAATCAGTCTCTGTATATTGGTCCTATGAAATGTACAATTTGACATAAATTAGACATTTTCTTCTTCCCCAACTTTATCCTCAAGAATAACCAGCAAACTGAAGCTAAAACCCCATTATTTGTTTAGTCCCTGATAATCTCTGCAACTTCAAGAAGTTTAAAATGCAATCTCTGATAGATACTTTCACCACTGGAATCATCTAAATGTTGCGTTTGGTGGGGAGTTTTGATTTTATATACATATATAAAACACATTCTCAATTTTAGCATTTTAAAACTTTAAWTAACTAAAAGCAAACTGAAATGAGTGCTTGTGTTAGGTCTGATTATAAATTTGCTCAAACGTATTTATTAAAAAGATGGGAAATATTGACATATATATTTATATATATATATATATATTCACTATCTTTAACTTTACTGAGGTTTCAGTAAGAATTAACAGCAAAATTTAGACAGCAAAATCACACAATTCTGAAGGATAAGGAATAATATAAAGTTTTGTTTTAATGATATATCATACTTGGGTCAGCCCAAATTGCAAGAGCTCAAGAATGAATAGTAGTACATAAAAAAAAATAATTAAAGTTTTCACTGTAAGGTACAGCAGAAAGAAAACATCCTGTCCTTTATCTCATGAAACCCTTACATTTTGTGCCTGTCAATCAAACTGATTGCTACTCCTTAATAAATCACTGTCCTGTGACAAAGTTTTTCTATGTACCAGTCTTTACAGCAAATTTCTGAAACTGTTGTCTATGGAGTGCTCCCATTCTCAGTTCCTAAATTCTATTAAAAGCAGCTAAAAACATTAAATACTTTCCAATTTCTACTTTTCTAAAATCCACAGCTACAGAAGTCACAGGGATTTTATGAGTTAGGCAGTGAGATGGGAGTGGACCATGAAAAACTGAATTAAGACGGAGCCCACAGCTTGAAGGCATGYGAAGTCTAAATTTAAGAAGAGAACAAATGCTGGCTTTGAGTTTGAATATTCAACACCATTTCTCTTTTTTAATTTGAATTAATTTGCTGATCCATGCTTCATATACTTTCCTTTSAAGGCTGACTGTTAATTTAGTAAAGGACACATCAGCTGCTGAAAGAGGAAACATTTCCAGCACCAGTTCGACATTCAGCCACCTCTTTCCAGGTCATAAGGCTGGAAGTGAGTGACTCAACCCATCAATTCCAAGTTTTCTGACTTGGTAGGCAGAGTGTTTTTCTTGCAGGTTTCTCCTGAAAAGTATTTCAGGAGAAAACTTATGGAGCAAGGCCAACAATAGAGATTTGGTGTTTCTCAGAAAAATTTTCCCTTTATGTGAACAAACTTCAGTAAAATTTTAAATGTTATCTTGAGACTTTCACTTACTTTTAATTCATTAATTATCTTATTAATACCACTTGTTTCAAAGCAAACTGGTTCAGGTCTTCAAAGGAGACAATGAGCAATAGCAACTAGGAAGAAATTTGCAAATACAATTCCATGAAGATTATAAACTAGAAAATACACCCAAATAAAAAGGTCTGCAGCGCTGTAAGCAATACCTTAAAAGACCATACCAAAGGTAAACAAGAGGCAKTGAGGAATTTGAAGGAACACATGAACATTTTATAAATTCTTGTTAMAATTATGCTGCTGTTATTATGAAAATGGTGCATCATGACCTTGTGATGCAGGAAAACTTGCCATTAAGTGAGAAGAGCAAAGCTCTGCAGTTGGGAGAAATAAATTTTTCTGAGGGATCAGCCAAGGTTGAACTAGTACAACTGCAGGAAAGCTGAGATGAAATCCAGAGATGGATTATTAGCATCTTTTCCTCACTCTTCAAGTCCCTCCTTGCCCAGAAAATGAAGAATTCTGCTCCCAAACCATGATCACATGTGTTTTCAGAAGCAGCCTGCTCCTTCAAAGTGATCCCAGAACTGAAGGAACTAGTGACTACACACAAGTGTTTCTTATCTRTGAGGTTTTATATGTCAGTGTCAAAGGCAAAATTTTAAGATTTAGAAAGTGGAACTGAGGTTAAGACTGGGATTTTAAGACCTAAAGAACTTAAGCTTTAAAATTCTATTGAAGCAAATTGATTCAGTTTAATTRAATTTAATAATAATGTTTAAAGGATCCCTTTTAATTTAATAAACAAAACAAAATTTTGTTTTATCTGAAACTTGTTTTGTCCCYTTTAAAGCCCTCTGACCAGAAGGCACCTCAGTATCAGTTTTTCAGATAGTCCTTACTTTTGCATCACAACTTGATCTGGTAAATTGACTTTGYAGCCTTCAACCATGATTTCATGTTTATCAATATTGTTTGTTCTYCCTTCTTACAACCACCTACCAAAAATATGGAAATCACTAGGAGAAAACTGGTTATTCAAAAATCTATGGGCTGTATCCACCTGGACTTCATGTCAAACTTAAACCTTTACAGTGCACAAAGCACTGGAACAAAAACAGTTACGATTTACACTCAACTTTGCCTTACAATAATGAACAAAACAAGGTYTAATGCTATGAAAACCCAAGTCTGGCTCTTTTTAAAAATTCTATTTTCAGCCAAAAAGACAGCCACTGGGAAAAATTCAGTCACTGATGAAGCTCTGTWGTCTCATTTTATTCACTGCCTTCAAAAGTTTTAATAAAGTTGTAGTTATCACAAACATTTTCCCCCACAGAGACTTTTCTGCTTTGAAAATCAGCAAAGTGCTCCCAGGCTGACTCTTATCCTGGTATTTCATATAAACATACAAAGTGCAATCTGTGACACAGAACCAAGGGTCATTTAGAGGTCTCGTGCCATGTTGAACTAATTACAAAAAAATTGGCAAGAAATAACACAAGACAGTTTTATATATTTCAGAGATACCTTCTGCAGAACACTCAGTAAGAGTCTAAATGAACAACAGAAGAAAGACTACATATGTCTATTTAAAAAAAAAAGACCTTTTTTAATTTTTCAAGTTTTCATAAGGATTACTTTTTCACCATTATGAACACAAACTTTTGGGTAGCTTCTGGTGTAAGCAGCATCATCTCCTTATCATGAGCAGATTGCTATTCCCATTCTATCACCAATGACAAATTTTCACATGTTCCAGGCACACAAGTAATAATTGGACATAATTTGCACTAACCTCACCTCAGCAAAGGCAGAGAGAAAAAACATCATCCTTTCTCATTTCCAAGTGCATTATCCACCCCCAAAGCCCTTTATTAGAAAGCCCCTTGCTGTACCCAATAGCTCTGTGCTGTTAGTTCTGGCTGCCTCACAGCCACGCATGAAAATGCTTTTTGCCCAAATACCTCRTCTTACCTACTTTGTTTGGTTTTGTTATCATTTAAAAGCTCTGTTTCTTTAAAGCCAGATATTTGGTTGCTGCTGGAGATTCAGTTTGTCACTGGAGAAGAACTAAGCGTTCAGTTAATAGCCACAGACACAGAATTTTTCTAGGCAATTGCAAACAGATTGCTTYAATGGTCTCCAACCTTCTGATTTGCAAACATCAATATATGTTTTTAGTGGAAATCCCAATCCCAGAAAAATTACACTATGATTTTGTAATTTTAGTTATTCTTTGTGAACACCCTAATGGTGACCCGTACAGACTGAAAAGCAACAATATGTTTGACATATGTATGTATATACACACCTGTGTGTGTATAATCTTGTGAAAAAATATTTTCAGATACTAAAAGCTTCAAATGAAAACAAACCACCAAGCCTGCTTCAAAAACAGAAGAAGGAGTAATTAGTATGGCCTAAATACTAAGCACTTAATTACTAAGAATGAAAATATCCTTGCTTCTCAGTGAAAAATAAAGATCTCACACTGGTTTCAATATGTTTAAAAAAAATCAAAAGCTAAAGCACTAGTTAGCTGAAAATATAGGACTCTTAAAATAGGTTTGAGCTTTCAAACACAGATATTAATACAACTCTAAATTCCCTACTATCTTTGCAGTTGTACAGGATGAAACCAGAAAGTGAACATTGTATGACAGGAGGAAAAATAARGTATTTTATATGGGACAGATGTTAAGATGTTGTTTTTTTGGCAGTCTTTCCTCCTGTGATCATGTTTGCTTTTATACCAAAAGCCAGGCAAGCCAGCCTTTCTGAGTATTGCCAAAAGCCCCTCCTTAGTCCTACTGCTACATCTGCCATCCAGAACAGTCAGCACCTCGGCAACTATCCATCTGAGCCATAAAAATTCACATATTTCACATTTTCAATCCCWCCAGAGTGCACAAGTTACATACAGATGGTTAGAAGAACCCAACAAATGAGACACCCAGGTCAATAAACCAGAAAGCAAACAAACCCCCTGAGAGAAATGTCTCTTTTCACCACTTTCATAGCAATTTCTCTATCCTCGAATCTGGGTTTTAATGGATGTGATTATGTACACAATGTAAAGCCATACATCGATAAGAGAACAGTTGTAGAAAGCCAACACATGATAGAGATGAAGAAAGTCAACAGCGTTGTGGTTTCCCATTTATCTTCTGATGCTTTACACCTTTGAATTGACTTAGAACTCTACTGACACACAGGTAAAGAGTGAATTGAACTCAGGGTGAAGTGATTATGGCAGGAACTCACTGCTGACCACAGCAGTGAAAACCTGTACCTTCTCTTCCCAGTCTTCTGTATTTAGACCCTGATCAGTGCTTGGATACAGAGCATGAGAAGGATTTATATAGCACTGAAATATAGATGTGATTTGCAGAAAGATCAGTGGCACCAAATGAATACTAATTTCTCTGAAAAATACTACCAGCAGGGGCAATCCAAAAGGGATGATTGTACACACATGATGACCAAATCCACACACCTGATGACTGAGCAATGTTTTGGCATGGCATGACCAAAAAGAGTGGATGACAAAGGGAGGGAGATCACCTTTGTGCTCAAAAAAGGTGAAAGGCTACACATTCCTTTTTTGCTACTTGTTCAAACTACATTTGGCTGCATTTTTGYTCATGATAAAGCAGTGCCTGTGCAGGCTTTGGTCCTTACAGCTTCATGACAATGCTAACTATGAAGATGCTGTAATAACTCAAATGGTCCCTACAAAACTTACYCATGTCCACTTTCTTACTAGCTGTAAAGGGTTTCGGTTCACTCAATGGAGACCACTCAATATAATGTTTACATTGCTTCAAAAGGGCAACCAGGACATTAATGAAACCAGGGAAAATCCTCCTAACACAGAAAGCTGAAGCAGTCAATTGTTTTCTCAAGACATACAACTCACAATCCAATTTTACTTTTTCTAGCTAACTGTCTTAGCTTGAAAAATAGAGGCATGGGAGTCAGAGAAAAAAAATCATCCATGATCATGTGTGGGAATGGTACACAGTCAGGTATAACCAGACTGAAGGAAAGATTCAGATTTTTAGCATTAGTGGAAAGTAGTCTCATTTTACTCATTCCTTTAAACTACACTGCCTGCACAGAAATCAAATTTCAGACAAGATAAAGACCCAAGCAGTCAGGGTTTAATGGCAGCTCTGGTACAAAGGATGCCTTTCAAATATTCATTCTAAAATCACAATGGGGAAATTAGATTTCTTTTCCCAATGATCTCATAAAAATCAAGAGTTTCTCCTTTGAACAGCAGGTGCCCATCCTTAAGATTTACTTGCTAATAAAAATAGTAAAGGCTTCACATTACTATCAATTGCAAGCAAGCTGGTGCAGTTAACTTTTCAAATATGTTCAAAACACAGCCTGAATGCTATCCCAGTCAACTCTTATGTTTCCATTTTCATTTAACTTCGATACAGAATAAAAGACATGAGCATACAAATACAGAAGTATACGATTAAATTCATAAAATATTTTGCTCGCTTTTGGCTGAGTAACATCATGTGCAAAGCAATAAAAATTGAATTAAGGCAAATTTCAAATGCTCTTTGTTTTTCTGTTGTTTTAATTTCCATTTCTCATGTTTTTTCCAGAGGCTGGTTTTAGCCTATTACACACAATACCTGTCTGTTTCTTGTCCTGTCAATCATCTGGCCATATATTTTGCTGTTCATTGATGCTTGTAGATCTTAAGGTTTTGTAATCTGCAGCGAGCAATATGAAATATATTTGTTGATCTTAAAAAATAAGTCTTTCATAGACATGTGCACTAGTTTAATCAGATATATAAGTATTAAAATTTCTGCTAGGTTTGTGCAGCAGAGTTCAGCACGGGAGTTTTTCAGACACTAATGGGAAGCTGGTGGCAAACCCTGCAACCATTACCCACAGCAGATCAAGATTTTTAAACACATCACTTCTTTTTCAGTCATTAGTGTCTTCTTAAAACAACATCATGCTTTGTTTCCTTGATCAAAGCCACAGACTTAGGAGTGTGAAAATAAATTTCACTTTGGTGTGTTCCTTTCAAAACACGTCAGTCTCATAAGCAGGCTAATCTTTGGTGATGTATTATGATGGATTGTGCTTATCCATGCAAATTGTCTAGATAGACACTTTGCCACTCATTAAAAGGGATTATTCTCCCCCGCACACACCAGCACCACATGTGCTCGCACAGGGTGAGAGAGAGATGGGTCTAAATGTTCACATATGAGCCTTGAGCAAACGCTGCTTTCCCTGGCTCAGTCTCAGCGTGGAGCAACCGTTTGGTGAGGTTTTGGAGACACCTACCATTTCACAGGCATCTTACAGACAGGTACTTCCAATACCTGCACAGCTACACCAATCTAGAATGACAAMTTGCTGCTCTAAGGACCATCTTTGGAACTCATCACATCTGTATGACCATCTCTGTTTATGGCACCTTTACAAACAGATTTTTATTCAATAGTTGACTAAAGTATCTTCTTCTTGCTTTTATGGCATGAATGCCTCATTTCTCGACTTCAGCAGAATTTTGTTTGAGTAAAGGCTGCATTATCCTGTAACTGCTTCAAGAGCTCAAGTGTTTCCCTTCAAATATAGTACAGCTCTGACTCAGTTAAAAAAAAAACGAAAACATGCAAAGATTTAAACTACACTAATATGTGCATCATTTAAAAAATTTTGATTTCCTGTTTGTATCCTCTATTCTATGTTGTACAAAAGAAAGGCTCTACCTAATGTAAATTAGGGCATAGACTGATGTTCCAGAAAAAGGTAGAATCCTTCATCTGGGGAAGGAAGGACCTATCAGTGAAATTACTAACCACAGCTGATCTCCTGTTAAATCCCTCTGCGGTCATATTAGAACAAATACCCGATTAATTATATTCTTGTGTGCTGGGATCCAGAATACTTTATTTATCGCCTTAAAATACATCTACAGCAAGACATCTAATGAGCAGTAGCTTTTCCCAGTAATACAGATAATCTCTTTGAAGAGAATTAGTTCTTGGAAAGTAGAAATGCACCTTTTTGCAAATTCCATTTTATACTTTCAACTCCCAGGAGAATGGGGAGTGGATCATAAGGAAGGAAGGGAAGAGGGAAAGACAGATTAAGGATGTTACAGTAATATTCTTTTGTTCAACATCTGCATGCTAGAGAGATTACACAATCTTCAGCAGATCAGCAAAAGAAGATTTGAAGCGACTACAGTAAAACCTTCTGAGCAACTGAAGCACTCTGCCTTCCTCTTTATCCTCCACCCCAACCCTTCTGGGGCCACAGCTAGGAAATATTCCACATCCCACCTGGCTTCTAGCATACTCTTTCCATCTTTTAGAACCCACTGGATACCGTGCACCTACGACCTTGGAGTAAACATGGTGTTAGCAGCACACACACTCTCAAAAGRACACAACATCTGCAGGCAATAGACAAGGGCCCCTCTTCTCCCTCCAACAAGATCAAGCAAAATTCTAGGAAGAATTATAAAATTCCACAAACCTTAGCTATCCTCGCTTTTTTTTGCATCATAAAACCAGAATACTTAACAGAGAAACACAAGTTTCCATCATTCTCATCTTCAATACAGAACACAAAAAATGGTGGAGTTTGGGATAACACTGGAGGAGCCCCAAAGTTTCTGTTTTCCCTTCCATACAGTGAAGATGGAGACAACAAATGTTTTATAGCACCTGAAATTGGAGAGGTGCAGCTGACACAGCACAAACATTTGGGAATAACACTGACCAGTAAACATTGCTCATGTCAAACCCAATTTTCTACCACATTGATGATGAATCAGATCAGCTGCTGCTGAAATACTAAGGACCCAAGAGCTCCCTGTTTGCCTGACACTGCAGACCAGAGGCCTTGGTTCACTCCCCAAYAGGCACATGAATTACTGTGGGACATCCCTTCCCTCCATCACAGCTCCTATTAATTTTCTTGTTTGTTCCATATTCTGTGTTCCAGCAACATCACTGGTCTGGATGCCACACAGCAGCACAAGCAGCTCACAATCCTCTAGTGACTATAAATCCAGCAAGGAAATCTCAAAGGTGGCTGGGCTCAGGCTGCTCCCATTCCATCTATTCCTGAAGTCTCCTCCAAAGCCCTGTCCAGAAAAGCAGCCCACCCCCAAAAAGATAATCCATCCCACAGAGAAACACCCAAACATTTCAAAGAAGACATTTCAGAAGATATTACGTAAACAGAGCATAGATTTTTAAAATCCCGGGCAATTTCTGGGATATAAAAATACAGCACAAGCTGCCTACATGGTTCTAAGGAACTGCTCAGCCTGTGCAAGCTGAGCTACAGGAACACAATGCTGCTGGGAAATGAAAAGAGATGATTTACTTCACCTCTTTAGTAAAGCAGAGAGAAAAAAATTCCATTCCAAATGTTCAAAAAAATCACTKTATGGTCAGGGTAAACCCCTCTTTGTGATAGCAAAGGTGTGACAGCCCCTGACAAAAGTGCTKGTGGTAGAGCTGGGTACACAGAGGACCTGAGCTTACACAAGGCTCACCTGATGCCAAGGCCATAAGGACTTCAGAGAAGGAAAGAGGACTGGGGTTTTTACGAGCCAAATGGAGGTTTCAGGGATGAGCTGCCATTAACTGCAAACAGATAATGAAGCAATACTGTGTCAGGCTGCTTTGGAGCTCCCAGAATAATTTTCCCCCCTTCACAGCCAGGGTGTTTCAGCCCCAGCAGCAGGGTGGAACATTTTGTGTAGAAATCTCAGTGGATTCAGCTGCAGTGGGATGAGCCCCCATTTATGTATCACTGCAGCAGATCAGGCTRTAAAACACCAACAGTACTGACTCCACTTTCCATAAAGTAGACAAAGCCTTGAGCCTCCTAAAATGCACCCCAGACATGCCCAAAAGAAAGACAAAATCCATATTACTACTTGCCTCAGAATCCATCGATGATACACTTGAGGCATATTAATAAAATATAACTCTACCAAGAGCAAATTCCCAAAGACCAACCTCACAAATAGCTCTTTTGCAAAAATTTCTGTGACTTTAATATTTACCACCTAACATTTCACATCCGATAAGAAAAAAGTGCTACTTTGACCCGATGCATAGTAATGTGGTGTGAAGCAATGAGAGTCAATTTACTGGGCATCACCGAGACATAATGTGAAGGAACAGCGTCGATTTGCAGCCTGAATCAAAATGCCTAAGCTTTCTCTTCTGTGATATCTGCAAATCGCTGAATAATGTGGTTCACTGACCAAGTGAATTATTTTCAAGGAGTTTGGCACATCTTTAATTACAAGATATGTAAAGATGAAATGGAAACACGCTGCGCATATTTCTTCATGGCTGCTGAACTTTTCTTATGGAAAAGCACCTGTTTTTATTAAACTGTCTCTAGAAGGCATAAAATGTACGAGGTCTAGGTTGACAATGTATTTCTCAATGTGTGTAAGTAACCAGCTGGGCAACCTTACAAGGTATGGATCAACCATGTGGAGATATTGTATCTACACACACAAAGCTACATGTACATAATTATTCAAATACATACGAAATAGATTTCTTCCTATCACAAATGTCTTTACGTTTAATGTTTTTTCTTGTAACTCAGGAAGACTCAGAAAAAAATTCACATCAGGCCCTCTTTGCTAAACATTTATGTGCCCTGTATGCCTCAAAAAATCAGGAATTTGCATGCTGACAATGATTATGTAAATGGCCTATTTTGAGAATCAGGTCCCAGAGGACTCCTCAGCTGAAAGCAATTCTCCTTTAAAGGTTTCATCATGGTCCAAATCAGTGGTTCTTGAGATACCATTTTCAGTAATGCAATAAATACCCTGTCAGATTCTTGCTGGTTGCTTTCCTCTCAAACCATGAACCCTTCTTGCTTTGCAACAGCAGCCCCCAMAGGGTCTCTGTTTGTTAATTTGGAAGGGCTGTGGCATATGACAGTTTTAAACCTCCACTCTGRGTAGAATGTTGCAGTCTTGACTCAACTGACCAAAATTCATAGCTAACCCTGCTTGGAGCAGGAGGTGAGTCTAGATGGCTTTCTGAAGCCCCTTTTAACTTGAATTATTCCATGATCCTACAATCCTCAAATAGCTGAGCCYTCCAGGCTGGGGCAAGCACACTTCAGAAACACATATCCAGTAATATTCTGGCCTCACCCTGAGCTGCTGGACTATTGCAATCGTTTAAGTCAAGGCTGCAAGATTTTATTTGAAGTGAAGATTCCAAACATGCACGATAGCAGAAGTATTGAAGGGTGCYTTAAATTTTGCAATAAATATTTTGAAGGAATGGTGCTTTCTCAGCATCTGTGCTGTTAGAGGTGCTGTGCTTGGAAATGCCAAAAACTCACCATCAAGGATTTTATCCTAACCTAAATGCTTRTAGCAGAAACAGATCAAGATTCAAGGAACTTCTGTAACATGCTCAAATGCACATCCCAAGAAATTCATTTTACAGAACAACAAATCTGATGTGGTTTGGGYTTTTTGGTTGCACACACCTGCAATCCTGGTTCATGGCAATGCACAATTTAAGGGGTCTGTTTCAATTATTAAAAGCATTTCCTTGCCATTTCCCTCACTTAAAAATAGGCATACAAGTAACGTTTTCTTAAAACCCTGAAGATCCAAACAAACAAACCATGATTGTCCACTACTGARACATCAAACTCTGGTTTTAAAGTGGAATAGAAAGCATAAACCAACARACCAAGCTTAGTCAGCTGTTCTGTTTCTGCAGCTGTTTTCTCTGTCTCCCAAATGCCCAGTGCCACAGATGAGAACCTACAGACCCCAACCAGGAATCTTAACAAATGAGTTCTCACACAACTTCAGACAAATTGTGTGGCACAGCCTGGAGAACAGGCACATCCAGCTGCCATCAGCACTCAGAAAGGACAGAACAGACTGCAAGGAAACAACATCACCCACATGTGCAACCATGCCTGTAAAGAGCTCTGCATGGTTTCATTGCATGGGATATTCCCATTCTAAATGACACCGCAGTCATTTCAAAATGCAGTTAGATTAATTGCAGTTTGAATGTTTCTGGAGCAGGCATGTGATGTCATTCACAGGGAAGGCATCACAGCTTTCCAGGATCATCCCAGCAGCCAAGGATGGACATCCTGCCTGGAGCACTCCTTGTCCTGTTGAGAAAGCCTTGGGCAAAACCTAATTTGACCAACATAGCGAGGGTATTAAGCAACAGCAAATAAACCCCAGGCTTTACTTCTCAAGCACATTACACCTTCTCTGAGTMAAGATCCCCAGCACAAGGCATTGCAGCTAAAGAGCCAGAGAGCAGCAGGACAGCTCAGCAACAGCACAGAGCAAGGGCACCCAGTTCCAGAGCAGACCTGCTTGATGTGCAGCTCAACCCCATCCTGGGACACAAACCAGAGTGCATCATCTCCCTGTGTGCTTTGATTTATTTTGGAAAGCAACCAAGGTGTAGAGAGGCAGGAAACCACAACATGCTCCCAGAGGTGCTGCAGTCTGAACAGGCAGAGGCCCAAGATCACAGGGCTTAGCCCAAAGCCTGAGCTTCCCTCTGCACAGGCACAACCACATGGGYCTGGTGCTATTTCAGGGAATCCTTTTATTCCACCAGCTGCTACTACTGAGGCCTGAAACTGAAACCCAGTGTGTGATCTCATGGATGAGTGCAAAGCTCACGTATTAACAGAGGAGAAGAAAGGCTCTGTTTAGTTGTGCCAGAATAAATGAAGTGCAAAGGTAGCCGGGATGCCTCTTGAAGCTGTTTAGTGCTGGCACTCAATTGGAATCACTCTGAAGAAAAGCCCAAGATTTCCTAGGGAAAGCACTGTGCCTCGGTGCCTTTAAACCAGTGCTGTGCTGCTGAGATCCTGGGCTGCTGTGCACTGCAGGGACGTGGATGGGCTGCCTGCTTCCCTGCACACAGCAGCAAGGGCATCTTACCCCAAATGGATATGGGGCTTTTTAGACCTCGCTCTGCTTTTCCTACAGCCTGGCAGAGTCTGTGAGGGGCAGGAGCAAGAGCTGAGGGACTTGTCTGTGCTATTTTATGGCAGTTTTTCAAAAGAAACATAACTCCAGCTGTGCTACTGCTGTGTTCAGACAGAGAAAATAGGGACGAAAAAATAAAACAGCAGCAGTGTGGGACAGAGACCAAGTGTTMAGACAAATCTATGCTTTATAACTTAAGGACAGTTTTTCAAAACTTGTTGCAACAATCTGCTGGGGAACTAAAATATTGTGGACAAGACTAATGGTCYATATTTTAAAATTCAGATTTATAACAAATAACCAAGTGCCAGTAGAATGCAAGCTTGTACCTCTTCATTCAGAAATTAAATAATGCGTCTACATTTTAATTAAGTCTCATAATATCTCTGGATTTACCAGCTACACACTGTACTCAGTGAGACAGCAGGATCGTTGCTTTAGAAAAACCTATCAGTAAGCACTAAAATAACAAAAAAATCAGGCCCTCTCCTCGCTTTGGTCCACACACTTCACGAATTTCTGCAGGAGATGACAAAGGCAATTTCACACAGGAGAACAATACAGATCTGTCTGTCTCAGCCTCCAGGGTGAGCACCAGTAACAATAAAAACACATCCTCTCCTCAAAAACAAACAGTGAATGATTCCYGGACCAAATAAATTCTTTCATCAACAACGATCCATCAGAGATGCTTCCTTCTTTCTTTCTGTAATTCATTTGTAAAATTAACAGCCCCCCATACATAACCTCCCAGAAAAATAATTGATCCCACTGCCCTGGATAGGAGCCACTTTAGTGGATGCTGGCAACGATTACCATTTCATGCATATTATTTCCGTTTGCAGAAGGCTGACGCCAATGCACACATGCAGGCTTATGTGAGACGTTCCACTGGAAAAAAAAATTAAAGGAAACAAACCAGAAAAGCCATCACACAATGTAAGACTTGTTGATTCCTTTGCCACCTTTTGTGCTACAGAAAATAAACCATCTACTTGGCCAACATGTGCTACCAATAAGTTGGTCTAATTAATGGCAGACCGCAGAGAAACCGAGAAGCTTTCCTTATCTGCATAGGAAAGGAGCCTGAGTTAGATTGTGATGTTGAAAGTTACTTGCAGGAAACTACCTTGCCACACAGAGCTGCAAACCCTGCTTGTCTTTCAGAAAAAGGAGGGGGGGGAAAAGAGGTAACACCAGTTTTGCTTCAAAGTAATACCAGGACCCTTAAGAAGATACACAAAGTGCGTTTGTGTGAAAGCAGCCTGACACCTCCACTCCTCTGACGTGGATTTTCATCACTATGCTGATGGCTAACATTAAGTGAGAAGAAATTTAAAAAAAAAAAAGTACATAAATTTTTAAAACCCCAAAACATTAATTCAAAGGATTTTTAGGAAGTTGAAAATGCACACATATAATATTGTTAGTTTTTAGTCAATCTGCCAGTTGGCACAAGCACCCATTGATTTCAAAATTGCTTAAAACACACACATTTGTTGATGATACCCAGGGACCAACAGCGTCTGGTACAAGAATCTGGAAGTTACACAGATCAGGAGTGTACAGGTAGGGCAATCCTGTCCTTATTGACTATGCAAAGCTCCTGCCGGAAAAAAATAGAAAAAAAAAAAGGGGGAAAAAAGGAAAAAAATAGACTAAATAAGTAGTACAAGCCATTTAATTAAAATGGTTGTGTCCTATCATCCAGAATCTCAGGTTTATAAAGTAAAGATTAAAATCAAATTAATGGAGCCTTATGGCTGATTGGCCTTCCTGCGGTTTGTCAGCACAGCTAATAGAGATCTTCTCTCTCGGCAAGAAAATGCATTTTTCCTAATTCCCACATCCAAATCTTTGGTTCAGAAAACTGTGTCAGCAGCACTGTATAAATCTGTGGTGAAGACATTCACTGTGGTACCAAGATGTTGCAGGAATGTTTGTTTGTTCAAAGGGAGAAAAACAAAAATTTCACAAGAAGTCAATTAACATAGATCAGTCACCATCAAATCACCAGTCATTGAAAATTCTTATTTCCCCTGGCTTTCAATGAAAAGAAATCMTTAACTCTCCAGATATGCCTTTCTCTGTCTCCTAAAATAGTACAGCTAACCAAACTGCAACTATCATCCTGAAGTACAGGGAAGTCAAGTAATATTAAAACCAGCTTTCTGTCCACAAAGTAATGCATAAAACTTYTTTCAGGCAAGGATTAACTTCTTCATTTTCAAAGAAAACTAGGGCAAGCAGAAATGCAAGCATGGAAATGTAAAAATATTCCCTTAGTCCACAGAAAAGCGATTCTATATGAAATTTTTGAGAAGACTAGAACATCTCCAAAAGAAACTTGCACTGACTRAAGACATGGGAAGAAATATTTCTTTAAAATGGAAGTGTGGCTTGAAACCCACAGCTACATTACATTAAAAAATAAAAATAGTTGTGACAAAGTAAAATAATATTTTGAATGACCCTAGATAGCTTTCTATAATCCACATAAGTAGACACCATCACTAAGGAATGCACCCAACATCCTCCTGAAGCCTTGCAGAYATTTTAAGCCCACAGTAGAACGAACTGTTGGTACACACATTTTTCCAGCGTTGAAGGAAAAGAGGGGATAATAAAATGACAGGAGACCATCTTAAAACTGAATTTTAGGTGGAGATGTAAAGACAAAGTCCAGAACACTCAGACTCACATCTGTATTATGCCAGACAGTCCCTGGAAAAGCAGCAAACAGAAAACGGATCTGACAAACAGCTTGTTGACAAAAACAAAGTGTTCAAGAACAAATAAAGCCAGACAATGTTTCATTAGAACTAATMTCTCATCCCATTAAAAACTTGCTTCACCCAGCATGTAGTCTCCCAGTGGTGGACAGAGCAATTCTGCACAAAGCRTGCTGGAAATGACAGCTCTTGTTCTACAGACAGGGAGACAAGCTGTGATTAACTTGGAGCTTTATGCAACTGCAGGCTGAGCTTTGCTACAAAGGAAAACTGCTCTGAGATTTTAATATCTGTCTAATTTCTAGTTCAGTAGTTTTCCCCTTGAAATAACTTTTCAGTAGATTCCTGGAGCAGGTGTTACCTTTCCTTCATAAACCTTGAGATAATGTAACTGTAATGATTTTCCAAATAAAAAGTGAAAGGCTATCAGGACAAATATCTCCATTTTGATTCCACTGAGATATTATGGTGATGGCAATAATTCCACAGAGGAATTACTTAAAATACACAGTCAGCTCTGACCTGACCCAGCTATAACTCAGATGATACCTTTCCTAAGTTGGAAGAATTTATTTTCATTTTCAACTGAGTTCATCTAATCAAAATGCTTGATTGTGACAAAGAGTTCATCATTCCTGTGCAAATTGCAGCTACCACTGCTAAGAATCAGACACTGTTACAGCAAATTCTGCCAATGCACAGCCCAATTTGGGAAAAGGATTTTCAGATGAGCAAAATAAATAGTATTTTATATTTTGTTACTAACAAAGTATACATTTAACACCCCCTGTTGGTAATTGCCTGTATTAATTCAACACCAATATAAGCTGTGGACATAGAATTTGAGAGTGAAACACCACCTATTSCTAAACTCTGCCTGTTGCAGACTCCTGTAACCCAGACTGTGAAGGGACCCAAAGCAAGGCAGGTGAAGAGCAGTAAGGTGTTTTATTGGGCCAGGGTTTGGGAACACAGCATTTTTTCAARGCCAGTACTTCACAAGTTTTTACATGTCCAAAGATTTGTCTGCACCCCACAACTGCATTGCTCAATTTAACAGAAGTCATTGCCCTTCCCCATAAACACTGCCTCATTTAGGATATTGCCATGCAGGTACTCAGCAAAYGAGGAATCAGTTCTGGTCCCTCACCTTGCTCTGGCATTTGAGCCAAGGCTTTCAATATTACCTGGGCATCAATGGCCCATCAGTGCAGAAAGGATATTTTCCCCCAGAAATGCTGCTTAAGTCAGCATCCAAATTATCTTAAGACAAAAAATCCATTAGATTCTGGCAATGGCAAGAACTGATTTTGAAAAAGAATGGCTGTTCAGGAAAAGAGGAAGATTACAGACTTCATCTCTTTTTCTGCCATTGATTAGTCCTCAGGTATACTGACTGACAGCATAGAGCAACCTATGSTGACAAGAACTGAATTATTTGCATCCAAGTGGGCACAATGGTAGCTGTCTCTGCAATATGACACATCCACAGCTGCTTCTGGACCACCACAGCATGATCAGGCACACAGCAAGAGAWGAGACTAACAGGCAAAGCTCTTTTTCCCGGCTCAAATGGTATATCTGATTCGCATTTTCATACAAAAAAAAATTTTGCAGCCCCTAAGTTATGATTTGAACAAAATATTTAATTCATCAATATAACCATAGCTTATTTTTACAAGCAAAACAAAGAAACAAAAGCCCAGTCGCATTCAGTTATGGATTTAGAACTTCATTTCTTTTTTCCTCTACCATAAGTGGTATGTCCAAATCTGCAAAACAAGTTTATATCATGGAATGTGCTTTGCATTCTCTGCTGATTCAATTATTGCAATATAATTGCTAGTTGGGTAGGTCAGAGCTGCCTTGTCCTCATCCCAGAGGAGACAGGAATGTTACTGAACTGAGATCATTCTGATGAGGTGACTCACTCCTCTTTCAGATCAGATCAGTCCAAGTGGACTCCTTTAGACAGGAAGAATAAATGTTTATTTCTAAGTCCTCTCCAAACAAGGTTCCATGCCAAGCAAGGTATGGAAATAGGCTTCACCTTTTCAAGTTGTTTCATAGGTCATTTAATGAAAAAAGAATGGGGGAAGCACATTTTTAGCACTTCCTGGGTATGAGGACATCAGTAAGAAATGTTCACTCCCTCATGCTGGCCTAAGGAAGGGCTAGTGCTGGCCACTGGCATTAGGGTAGCTCTGGATTCAGCTCTTGGGAGCTGCAGCTTCCATCCCACTCTGCTGCTGCTCAGCTCCCCCACCACTTTGTTACATAAAGGACTCAGAGACTAACTACATCAGAGCCTCGAGCRCTGGTGGTCATTCACCAGGATTTATGTCCCTTTAATTGCTGCCCATTAAATGGACACTCTGATGAACCTGCTGGAGTCCAAAGCTCTCGGTGCCACCTCCTCAGCTCCTGCCAGATGGGATTTTTCACTCATCTGCCACCTGCTGCTTTGCAGCTCTGCCACCGTGCCAGGATCAGCAAGTGGTTCCAGCTTTTGGGTGGCAATCCCAGGAGTACAGAATATCCTCCAGACCAAAATCATGCTCATTTTCTACCCTGTGCTCCAGCAGATACATTTCTAAATGAACACTGCTGTGTTTGCTGATCGTTTTATGGTTTGTTTACTTCTTGAGCATGTAATACTGTTAGGGTAATGTTGTTTTTAATTAGTAGCAAGAACTATTGTTTCAGAAGGGTGAATGCATTTGCTAGCAAGGGGTCTGTATAAACACAGTGAATGTTAGTGGTTATGGCTCCACAGATGGGTACTGACAGCTGCCAGCCAGCTCTGCCCATGCTCAGGGTTGGGCTGGAGCCCAGCCAGTGCCAGTTCAGAAGCCATATTAGTTGCATTAGCAGAGTGTTGAGTATGAAAGGCTCTTGGAAAAATCAAATCTGAAAAATGGAAGTGCTTCTGTTCTTCAAAGAAGCCTCATTTGTTATAAGTTACTCAACAAATGGGCTGTAAGTATTCACTGTTTCAATCACACAAAGTGACAAAACCCAGAAAATAACCAGGAAATAAATAAAGAACCAATTATCAAAAAGTGACCACTATCTAAAGATAAAGATATGCTGTAAGCAGAGGCGGGAAGGGTGGGTGATCACATGTCCAAAAGCACATTATATGTTCTCATCCATTTGTGTTAGAGATAMGCACATACAAGTTACATGTTTTTCAGCAGTCCTTTTCTGCACCTTCCTGCAGAATGGCATTAGAGGGACAAGGGGAGTGGGACAGCTAGGCTTTGTCAGCAAAGGAGACAGGAACTCCTGGAGCACATCACTGCAAGGAGAGCCCTTGGTGGCTGAACCCTCAGCAAATCAGAGGGTCAGATGAAGCTGATAAAGAAGCATTCGATCACCCCAAGTGCARTGCTGGCTGCCCAGGCCCTCTGATAGCACCAGATCACCCTCATTCTCCCTGAAGTGCAAAAAGTAATTATGATATAATCCAAATTTCCTTCCTCTCAGGCCCAATGTTGCAGGTTCTGCTGTGAATGACTTTGACCCAGTTCTCAGAGCAGTTGATTGGAATCTCAGTGCCTGGTGTAGTTTACAGTGTGAAACCAAGCAGCTGGAGACTGAGGCACGTGTTTTCTCCAGCTCTGAGAGTTGTAACCTCTCCTCATTTCGCTCTGGAGTATATCTACAGAAGTGTACATTACTATGAACACAGAGAGACCAGAATAAACTATCCCAGGCATGTGTCCATCCCCTCAGTAAGGAAATCACCCACTGCTGGAGTCCAGACCTTGCTGGCAGCTTGGAAGCCWCGATAATGCAAGTTCTGTCTAAAGGCAAACATCTGGTATCCTCATTATACAGAGCTTACACTTTTCTACAAAGAACAGGGAGGCAAAAATAGTCTCCACATGGGAAAGGAACTATGACTGAGCTCCAGCCCACTCTTTGCAGGTCACAGTACAGATACACCATGCCAGGACTAATTCTACCAAAACACATGTTCACTCAGTAAAGGAGAGAGATCAACAGAAGAGACTCCTGACTTAGCAGAAATTAAGAATGCAGGTAGAACCCCATCCTTGGAAACACTATTACACTGAATAAAATATGCATCAGGAGGATTTATGTGGTAGGCTCAAGGTGTCCTACTCCATTTCCTTTTCTGTGCAATTATAAATTACCTTGTATTTCTGAAGRAGTTGGTGTTATAAGCATAGGGTTYATGACATTTCAGTCACTTYTCCTAMCCAGGAAATATTACACTATCAYGGGCTGATGTCTGAAACATGTTTTTCCCCTTTGTCTTTGCTAGAATGCTTGTATTGTTCCTAAATTCTCAGTGCAATATTTCCCCAAATCAGAAAGCTGAGAGGAGATACACAAAGGAGAGTTTCACAAACACATTCTTTAAGAAAAGCAGTATCCTACAAATCCCACAACCAAGCCTCTATTGGCACTTCCACTAATGTAAATAAAATCTATTTGGTTCTCGGAAAAACAATCACTTCATTCTTGTTATCAGAGGACAGAATCTGGGTCAACAGATGCGTTTTGGATATGCACCAATTCTTAAATGATTTAGCATTCTGATCTGTGGATACAAAAAGCAATTTCCTACATCAGCAGTACCTCAGCACARTGTGCACTTTCATCCTACCACCTACATTGGTATAATCATTAAATGTTATAAAACATCTCTGATAAAAGAAAAAAATTCTGATATATGACTATAATGTAAATCAGTGCTTTGGATTACAGTGTGATACTAGTTCAGTTATTTATATGTGTTTCAACTAAAAACATCCAACTGGATTTCAACTATCACAAGATTAATCTCACTAATACTTTATATATACAGATGGTCAGACAAGAAAAATTAGAAAAATATGAAAAATTAATATATTCTTCTTGTATAATATAAAATATGATTTGTCTCCWGGAAGATTATAACTGGAGCTTCTAGTACCAAGAATAACTAGACTAACCAATATGGRCCCTCTGCTTTGTGGGAAGTTTTTCATTCTGTCCC
Source organism: Malurus melanocephalus (assembly GCF_030028575.1). Classification (NCBI taxonomy): domain Eukaryota; kingdom Metazoa; phylum Chordata; class Aves; order Passeriformes; family Maluridae; genus Malurus; species Malurus melanocephalus. The sequence goes on along the minus strand of NW_026623272.1, from coordinate 1,566,749 downwards.
AGCTCAAAAGTTATTGTAAGACACAGGAGATTGACAAAGCATACAAATACAATACAAAACATGGGCTTGCTTTTGCCTGGATATAGCTCAGTAACTAACCAAGCTATGTGTAGTAGCTTGAGTCTTGTTCCCTTTCACCCAACAAGTTCCAAAGAYTACAGCAGGACAGTTCCATGAATTATATTCCAGCACTGTATCTCGCTGTTGAAAAGATATTCCATGTCATCCTACCCTGGTCACCACATTTTATTAATATTATACACCCAATAACATTTCCAGTGCTGAATAGTGTCTCATCAATAAGCAGAGAACCTGAATTCAGGTTCTACACATGCCACCTACTGTCATGGTTTACAAATTAATATACATGTTTAAAAAAGCAGAGTGCTCTGGACAGAAACAGGTGTCTGAGCCATGCACTCGGGGAGTTTATCAAATTAAAAACCTTCACTCTCACAACCTGTAGCAAAATAGTTGATCTGCTAGAAAGAAGGAGCACAGCCAGAGCAAACATTTCTGGCAGCRTGAGGATCAAAGAGGTCTCAGATAGCCAGAAAAAACAAAGGATGCTGACATCAAAATATTGGCAGCTTGAATTGTTTCTTTTCTTTCCAAATCAAATGGGCAAAGAAAAGGACTAGCTTTCCCATCCAAGCTCAATTCTCCAGTGAGCAGCATTCTGTAGCTGTAATTATAATCTTGTATTTGTGTGCACACTAACTAATTTCCTGGGCAAGTTACATTTCAGCTTGAACATGTTGGCATGTAGAGACCAACCTCAATAACAAAAATAGCTGCTGAGKTCAGCAACCTGCAGCTTTTTATAGTTGACCTTGCAGCTCTGCAAGATAGTGGCTCTGGGCCACTTCATTATTTCAAAGAAGGAAATGTGGCTCTGGGAGTTTCATGGGGACTAACAAGACTCAAAAGATAAGTGGTTTCCTGGCTAAGTTCTTTTTGCTTGTTTTAACTTGGTCATTCTCATTTTTAAAAGTATTCTGGTCCTCTTAATATTCTCCATTCTGGCTGTGATTGCTGGGACAAATCTTGCTGACGTAGTTTCATTTACTCCATGGACTTCTCCTTAGTTTATGCAGTTTATTATGCAGCTGGTTGCACTTGAACCCTCTCCCATGTTGCACTCTGGCCACAGCAAGTAACCAGCRGTGCATTAATCATACTTCAGTTTGACTTCAATTCCAAAATTACTATAGCAATAAAATTACATATATAGACTAAGAACAACAAATAAATGTAAACAGTTGCATGCCAGTCTGATTCTGTTMGTCTACTTCCCTGCTTGATTGAGTGATTCTGTCTGTTAGAATACCCAGCTAGCTGCAGATGTGTAATGAGAAAGGAATGTATAAACTTTGGTACAGCTCCTTCTCATCTGCACTTGAGTGGTAAGAAAGTTAGAGAGAACTGTTCTAACTTGCTGCTAAAAGTCTGACTGCAGCAGGAGCTGGAGCTGCTACCAGCTGTTGGTTGGTCCAGGGCAGCTGTGAGTGACTGACAACCCACAGCTCTCCTCTGCCCACAGCAGCAGGAACAACAGAAACAACAGCTTTCCAACAGGAACAGAACCTGTCCCACACTCCTGCACTCGGTAATTCACTCATTCCCAAACCCCTTGTTCATTAAAAAAAAAAAAAAAACAAAAAAACCCAAAACTTGAATACAACATTAAAAAAGCTTTCCAGTCCTGTTGATGGCCAATAAAACCACATCCTCAGTCACATAAAGAGAGATATTAGTCACTCATGCAATATTCATGCTAYAGTATGCTCATGCTGACAAAAATTCTTGCTTAGTCTTGGCAMAGCAGAAACTAAAAAATTAAAGGAGCAGCACCTCCAGCTGCTTTTTTTATGGAGTTATTATGCACCATTGTCGACACCAATGCCAGGCTAATTACAGACATGCCACATAAAACACACAGAGAGCTAACTTAGTTGGAAAATAATCTRTCTCCATGTTCTCTTTGAGGATTACCATTATGAGAGTCCCAGATAGAAGAGATGTTTATCTAGTGTGCTCTTTGCCTACAGAAGAGGGGCTTCCCAGCCAGCAGGCAAGTGGAAAGGCACATTTCCATAGCAGGCATGTGGAAAAGCACATTTCCATTGTCCAAGCTCACAATGTTTCATTTGTRTAACACTGAATCCCAACTTAATTAAATAGCTCCAGAGACCAGGGAAATCTCAATATACACGGGCAAGTGGTCGAGCAGCCCCATTTACATGTGTGTCACAGCTCGCCGGGTATCGCTCCAAAAAGCATCTGTCTCAACAGTCTCATCTGATTCTTACAAACAAGCTACACTTTGCATTTTTGAATTTAACAAAGATCACACAGCTGCCAACATACTATCAAAGCCTAAAGACCAAATAAACGTTTGGCTTCCCTCCAACCGTCCTTGCTGTGGTATTATTACTGACAATAGAGCCAGAGCAGCAAAAGCAATGAGATGGCAAATTTACACATGTGCCATGTTTTTATACATTGTCTACRTTTGCTGCTACAAGATTGTAAGCAGAACACTGGTGAGCATCTTCTGGTTGCAAAATCTGACCTATTTTAGGGTTTTATGAAAGCTGTACAGCATTATTAGTGTATTAAAAAAAACTGCAGATGGGCAAAATGATCTAAAAACAACAATTCAAAGGTGGTTTATTTTCCCATGTGGGTAGCAGAAAGAGATCAGAACTCTATATTTCACACTTTTTGAAGAAACTGTGCAATATCTATAAAACCTGGAGACCCAACAGTTGATGTTTCCTTCAGTATCTACTGATTTCACTTTAATCCACATATTCCTTAGTCTTTGCAACAGCATCAGTGTGCAGGTATCAGAGAGCAGAAYTTGCATTTGACCTGTGTAGAGGAGCTCTGCTACATTTTGCAGTTCAGTTAATAGCCCAACCACCCTCTCATCAAAAGCCAATTGCATCTGCAGATAAGAGGCCCTTGCTACAGACAGTAATATAACTTTTTGATCTGTATCAGATGATTAGGGCAGTGGACAAAGACAACTTCTCCTTTAGTACCTGTCCTGTTTGGTGAATTTCCACAGTGTATGAACATCTGCAGGAAGCAAACCATAAAGATTATGGGGCCAGAGGCTGCAGGCAGCTCATGGCATTACCTGCAGCAGAAAAATGCTCGTGYAAAAACTGGAGCACTCACAGGACCCTTGGAATGGAGGAATGTCAAGCTCATTGCACGTTCCTGCTGTGCTTTGGTCACCTTCCCTTCCCTTAAACTCCATCAATGTGCTGACAGGAGAGAGGACAAGGCACAGGTACAGCTGAGAGGGAGCAGCATTTTGGCATTCCCACAAACCATCTCCTGCTGCCCACACTCAACATTTGCAATGGGCAGGCTCTGGTGGCACAGGGTGAGTCCCTGAGGACGTTCTAATGGCCATCAGACAGCAGCCGCCCTAAAGAACATGAGCGCAAAAAGAGGAGGAAGCACTGAATGCTTTTGCTCCTTGAGAGGTAGGGAAATGGACTGCAAGCTTGGACTTCATAAAAGGATTTTTAATTTCCTTTTAAATTAAAAGGTCTCCTCTCTGCACTGCCCCAGTGCTGACACAATTCCCCTTTGACAGATCTCATCCCCTCCACGAGCCAGGCCTGGTCCCTTGCCCTCTGCCTTGAGATGGAGGGAGCTACTATTGCTCACCCCTGCTCTGAWTTCCAGCCCTTTCCATCCCCAGCTCTCCTCACTTKCAAGTCTCCCATTGATCCAAACACAGCTTGCCCTTGGCTAGCAAGCTGTGATTACACACCCTCCCAAAAGAGAAAGAAAAGGCAGGAACTGCAGTTTTGCCCTCAAGGTTGCATTACTTCACACTTTAGGGTCATTTCAGTGCATTTTGGGAGGAATAGCTCTTGGCAAGAAGGGCAAATGAAGCAAAACACACGCGGGTGTTGCTGGAAACATTTGCTGAAGACATCCCATTGCCACTGCACATTTTCAAGCTTGGGATTTATTTTTTCCCCCTTCAAGGCTTCTTTTAATGTATTCTTTCTTCAAAGTTTGTGCTATCTGTGTAATTTTTCAATCAAGGATTAGAGAGGATTAAGTCCYTGCTAGCCTATGTCTCTCAGGAGTGTTGGATGTACACGCATACTTCACACACAATTCCAGTACAAGTGCTCACATCAATAGAGATAAGTAGTGGTTTATTTTATATACTACAGAATAAAGTCAAGACCTGCCCAGTTGTAGATTCACCTCCTCTCTGGCCTGCCCTCATGTTCTRTACTTTCTGTGTGTTTTTTACATGAAAAACCCAACCTCATGAAGTAATTGTCTGTATATAGTGCTGGTTGCCTCTAATGCAAGGGTGCTTTACAAGCAACACTAAGCTTCACCTACATGATACAGTGAGGTCTCCCAGGGTTCCTCATGTACCTGTGCCAGAAGGAAATTCCCTGTATTTCCAAAAAGTCAACTTACTCCTGTTTGATTTGGGCTGTGCCCCCCACACATGTACATTTTTTTACAATAATTCCAATCCAACACCATTGTGTTTCACTTCTGATTTTTTCCTCTATTAAATTTAATAAAATTTATCTTGATTCTGTTATTTTTTCTGTTATATTCTATTCTATTTCTGCAACACAGAAACAACCAGCAAAGAATATTTACATGGRCAAATTCAGTCTCACTTTTATTCTGTGTCACACTTCCAGATCAAGACACAACTCTGCTGGTTACATTCACACCAGCTTCAGCCAGCCAAAATAACTAACAGCACCAGTGACAAGGCAGTCAAAATAATCTAATTCAAGCCCACCAGAGCTGCTGGAGAGAKCCTCTAGTCACTGGCTTACATGGAAGCCTGTCCTGCTCTTCCTATATTGCTCTGGTTAGCCATGATATCTAGATTAAACCTAACGTATCCTTATCTACAGACAGACCCACATTCTCCRTCTCCCTAAGGATATTTCATATTTCACCTCCACTGTAATCACACTCAGCRGGAGTTTATTACTTAGGTGCAATTGGTCAAATAAAATTACATTTGTGTAATATTACCTGTCCTGACCAAATAAGCATGTACCAGTTCCTCAACTTTGTTTCACATGGAAACYCACAACAGCTAATTGAACAAACAAAACATTTGCTGAAAATGACCATAAATAGAATTTGAATGGCTGACATTAATTCTTTCAAGCAATCATAAAAAGATTTGCACTTATCTACATTGACTGGAAAAGACAATGATGAAAAATAAGAATTCAAGGAGAGTAACAGTAGGAAGAATTAATGATTGTGTATCTCTTCAAGCTTCTTTATAAATTAAYCTAAATATTAATTCAAAAACATGATGTTGTCAAAAGTACTGGAAAAAAATAGCAGTTTAGACCATAAGTTTGGGGGGGAAGTTGCTCTGGTTATTTGCCCAGACTCGAATTCCTTTATCATTTGAGATCCTTATTAAGTCACTTGCATGGTATAGATTACAGTTCAATCCTAAAATTCCTCTACATTTATGTTTCTTATGTTTTCTACTTTGATATCCTGCCTGTTTTAATGAAGAACAGGATGTGCAATAGCTTGTTACTTACGGCAGTACTTTGACAAGGAACCTGGATCTTAATAAAAAACAGGAAATAAAATCCTTCATATTAAATCAATTCTTTAAAAAATAAGCATGTGAATGTCATATTTAAGATTAAAGGTATTTCTCTTTCCAGGAAAGGATCATAATAAGGTGGGCATGTGGCTATTTCAAAAACTGCACACATTTGGTAAAGAGCTTATAGAAAACAGTGTCAAATCCCATATTGAACCCAGCTGCTGGTACTTACTTTTTGATGTAAGGCTTACTTCCTGCAGATATACATCAAATTAAATTCTTCACTAAGCTCACAATGGTGTTTTCCCTTTAAGCAGAAAGGCAATACTTACCTGAATGAAATATTATATCTCTTTAATGGGTTTCTACAGCAAAGCCACATTCTACATTTAAAAATGTATGGTGACAGTAGGAACAGAGAGAAACTTGCCATCTATTAAACCAGTTTATTTTCTCTAAAATAGCTTTAATGAAGCCAGTTGGGATTTGTTAYGCCAATGATATATCTGGTGTCCTAAGAGCAATTTTGATAGGACTTTTCTGTTTTGATATGGCCAACATCCCATAGTTCATACCACTGGTGATTTTAAGAGTGCTCCTCTGAAGGGAAACATGGAGTATTGTAATGACAAATGCACCTCAAATAYGAGGATAAGGAATAACGAGGCAAAGGAAATAGACAGATTAATACAGGTTACAAAGTTTTCCAGGCTTTTTCTGGAGGGCTAGAAACATTCAGTGTTTTTTGACTGCAGGAAAGAATTCCCACTAGAYACAAACCAGAAAGATTTTGCTTCTAATTTTGATTCAGTAACATCTGCAAATATCTGTGTGAAGTKATAATACACTGTCTCCTATCAAGAAAACAAAGGACTGAGGAATGATGAAGCAGTCAACAAAGAGGTGCAATGTGTTATATGTTAAACTTCCTTCTATTCTGTCAGCCTCCTTTGCCTTTCAGRTATACTTATCAGTAGATACAGGATTCTTAGTAGATGCCAAAAAAGTCATACAATTATTCAAATGCAAGTTAAAACACAGAGCAGAACTCACCAATTGTTGCATTAGTCACTACAYACTCTGTGGCCCTTAATCTAGAAAACTGCCCATTTGAGGGTCCAGATATTAATCTGAAATGGCCCAGGAGTGAGGTGGGAGGAAGGATGTAAGCAGTGGAACAAGGGGCAAGAATAAGCTCAACCACTCTAAGCTTATTTTCCAAAATTCCAAGCAGATCACTAAAGATCTAAGGGTGCAGAAGGCACTGGACAGAGGACCCTGTAACACCATTTTAAACCAGCTCTGATTTCCACAAAAGCAGCCGAACAAAATGGAGAAGGCAAAACTGAAAACATCACCTAACTAAAACACATCACTGAGAGTTTCCCTATTTCATTTCCAAAGTGTCTCCACGGTATTTGAGTCCCAGAGCTTAACTTGAACTCTCCAAATCTCACTAAAACACCCAGCCTTCCCAGCTGAGGACAGATTCAAAACCACTCTCATTTGGAGACTGCCCCAGCTGTGCTGAGAGCCTTTGCTGGACCAAAACTCATGGGAGCACAAAAGCCAGCCAGGTCTTTCACACGTTAGTTGCCTTCACCATTTCCAGAACTAACTTTCCCAGCAGTGCTGGCTTCCAGTGACAGTGAAGACAAATGCCAGCTGGGCACAGGTCTGCATATGGAGCCAGGGAGATTTACAGAGGCCTGAGGGCTTTTTGTGGATGAGTGGTTCTTAGTATAACCCAGCATCTCTCCCTCCCTCCCTTCCCTGTGCAAATTGCTTTGCTGAGTCTGCTTCATGCAGTTGTGTTTCTGTACAATACACAGCCAGAGAGGAGGTTGGAATCTGGCAAAACTGAACATTGGCTCCACCGCACAATTTTCTTGGGTTGGTTTGATTGATAGAAGAGACTTCTCCCAGCCCTATGGGTGTTTGGCTGCTTTTCCTAGAGGATTTCTGATAAGACTTCTCCAGCCACTACTTATCTGCGACAGCCAGCCATTTTCCATCCTCACAGCTACTTTCTCTTGTATATTTACTTTCAGCAGACTCTCATTACTTCTACAATGCTAAAATGCCTATTTTTTTTTCAATTATTTCTCTCTCTATATATATACATATGAACTAATGCTAAAGCCCCAGCCAGTGCCTTCTCCAGGTGTCACACACACAGCCAGTTCCCCATCTTCAGCCTAAACTCACAGTGCTTTCTCCCTACCGAGACCCACTTGCTTGAGCTAATCCCATTTCATGTTTTCCAGATAGGCTGCTTGCCATGCTCATGCCTGGGCAAAGGCAAAACTTAAGGCTCCTTGTTGTTCCCAGGGGTGTAGGCACAACTGCAGCCAGAGCCCCACGGGGCAGTATTAGGCAGAAGCACGATTAACGCAATGATGCCAAGAAAAACAAGCCCTGCGGAGGATCTGTGGTGATATCCACCCAGAAATAAGAAAAGGAAAAAGCATCATTTAGAAGAGGATTGAGAAAAATTGAGCACAAAGGAAAGYGGGAGTCCTTGTGAAGCCACAGATTCATTTCAAAATAGTGGAGAAGATTTAATTTTTTTTTTTAAAGCTTGACTTTACCAGAGTAGCACTGAGCAGCTCTGCAAGTCTTACTCCTGTTGCATTTGAGTCGCTCATTTCAGCTCTGTGCCTGTGACTATTTCCTGAGCAAGAGGCTTCAAACACGTCACAAAGGTCCTCAGTACAAGAAGACCCTCATACCAACAGACCACACAGAARCCCAATGGCAAACAGCATTTCCTGTACTAGCCACAGCACAGCACTGGGATTGAGGAGTCCTCACACAAGAGGTTTCTTGGCAGGGACAGAACAGTTACAATCTGCTCACGTTGTTTCTCCACCACCACAATTAAGGGGGTAGGTTAAAAAACTATGTAACCAGATCAAAAATCCCTTATAGCCTACTGTCCAGCACGTATGGGTAAGTCAGTTACTCATTTCAACTGAATTCAGACACTATGCAAATGGAAGGGAAGCATTTTACCCCAAGACATGGCTTCCACAGGGCAGGAGATAACAGCAGGATTGTGTGCCACCAACACCACCTGGTAGAGCCACACCCACCCACGCACCAGGGTTTGCTGGGGGACACCACRTGTGAGGCTGCTCCACTCTGGAACTCTCCTTGTGCATCACAGRGCTTTGCAGAAATGTTTTCCTTTGGTTGCAATGTATTCAATATGGGCAAGACATCCTGACATTTCACTGTGAAATGACTCTAGACATCCTGAGTCAAGCCTTTGACAGAAGAGCTCAGCCCAGAGTCACGCAAAGCTGGGACTGTCATGCTACTTGCAGATGTAAAAGGCAGCRTTGGTTCCATACAACAAAGCACATAAATCAGGTATTATTTCTTCATTGCTCACTAGAGAGAGCTCTGTTCATAGTGGTGCTTGGGCAACTTCAAAAGTCTTGGAACCACAGGAGAAATAATCAAACACCACCTTTTTGGCCAAACTGTCACCAATGCTACCACTGAACTGTTAACGAAGCCAAAAGGATGTGGACCTTTTGGAACACTACAACTTTATGAATTTGAAACAAATCCCACTGCAATCAAGGCAAACCAAAAGAAGAAGAAAAAAAAAAATCTACAACAGAACACAACCAGGCCAAGCCCAGGGCATTTTCTATCAGTCACCCCATGCAGCTGCTCCTGGGCACCCCAACCCCTCCACAGCCTGGGGAACCTCCTTCCTTGGACAGCAGGAGCAATAACTGAGCTTTGGCCAGAACTGTCTCACTCTTCTTTCCCATAAGCCCATAGAARAGTAAAACAACAACAAAAAGACAAACAACCTTATTGATAATATAAAAGACATAATGGTCTTCATAAAATAGCAAGCAACAAAACAAAATGTAGGTCAGATGAACTGAAAATTTGAATCACTAACCCAAGTTACTGCAAARCCATACAAGAGTTTTCAAACATCAGCTGTGTTGAAGGAAAGTTAAACTCATGCAAAACTTTAGCTTTTTTAAAAAAAGGAAATTCATTAAGCAGCACACTACAGACTTCCACTTTGGGTCAGATTATCTTTTGGGGGGAACATTTCATGAAATTATGTCAAGCCAATGCTGTTTTAAACCACAAAAAACATTACTCTCTTATCAATCCCAGAAACCTGCTGTTACATGGCAAAGATGATGGAGAGAATTTTTTACCTCTTTCATTTGAAAAGATCCCCCCTTAGCTGACCAGAAAATTGGATGGAACAGTAATTTAAAAGAAAAAAGTACTCACACCTGTATTAATGCTTCAACACACAGCTCTTAGTGTGTTTTTCAAATGCAGCAAAAGCAAACTCTAAGCCATGAATAATTTTTTCTCTTGCACCCATCCCCAAGAAACTAATAGGGGGAAAGAGCACTGTTTTAAGGCCCAAGACTCTTCCCATTGCCAGGAAGCTTTGCTAAAAAATGAATTTGCTAAGCCATATTTCCCTGTACCATGACTGTAACTTGTTCTCAAAATAATGAGCATCTTCTTAGAACCTATTTTTTCTCCCTTACTGCAAGAGGACAGGTATGCTAGGCATAGCTATTACTGATTCAAGGAGCTTTTTACCTAAGGTAGGAACAGGAAATGATCTTGACTAATTTCTAAGATGTTGCAAGTAGCCAAATGGTCTGCTYTATCTGGAGAAACCTTTGAAATATATACATTTCCTTAAAAATCATCCTTCAAAGAAAAGTGCTGAAAAGAACCGTGCATAGTGTGTGAAAGAAGGACAGAAGAATTAACACACTGACTTAAATTTTGGGGTCTGGTTTTCCCTAGGAGGAATAAATCCCTTTATATGATCCAGTTTTCACTGTAACCATAAATTGTAACCCAGACTGGCCCTGAGATATTCTATACTGTGGTATTAGAATTGCATTATTTRCTATCATAACAACATACAGAGTACTTGGGCTTCCTGCAAACTGAATTCAAGACAGTAACTTMCTCAGACAATCCCATACCATTGACTTCTAGTGTCGATTTTTTAATTCAAAGGTAGATTGAATTTTCAATTCTTTMTTTTATAGAAAAAGAATAAAAACATTGAGAGATTACAGCTAAGAGAATGCAAAATAATTACAAAGAGTGTGGTAACTATATTTGTAAAGCATTTGATGATCACTAGATGGAAAGCACTTTTTTATAGCAAATCATATCACGGAAAAATGGTCCCTCATGAAATGTAGAAAACATGTTTTCCTAGTCTGTTTTTCTCCCACTATCTCTATTTCCACAACTAATTTAGATGAAAGCTATTTACTGACCTCTTTTCATGAGGATTTTACATTTTTTTGTCAGGTGAGCAAAACATAAGAAACATCTTTATCATACAAAAACCTTGGTGGGTGATTCCTAGCTTCATTTTATGTGTCTACATTTCAGCAACAGTTGTACTTAAGGWTGTCTATAACATATGKTCCATGAGGAATCCCAGCTATCCTYATGRATAGGCAGATAATGAAAATGTTTTWCTRYTRYWRYMSCYSCWGMAKMMYMCYMMKMRGRRSRMYRSTGRAMMMMMYKSSGGGWKGRRSCSSYYSSYKSCYYMRRMCMRSKSCYTYCAAAAGTCARTATTTCRCAGRAAAGGCAGTATTTGAACTTCTGCTTGCCTCTCTAAATTTCCCCAGGCACTGGCACCCAGGAGRAGCTCTGCTGGATGCTCACACTCGCTGAGAGGTGGCTTTGACAGCCCGATTCCGATTCTGGGTGTACTTGCCCACTAGATGGTGCAATGGAATAAAAATAAGGGCTGGGAACTCCACCGCTCAATGTCTGCTATCCTGGAAAAATCTGTTCCAAGTATTTCTGATCCTCATTCTAGCTGATAAATATCACAAATACTATACAACCGGGCATTTTTATACTCCTGCTACTGAGTTATTTTGAAAATTTTGTCATTAAAATGCATTAAATACTAATATCCCTGCAGTGYCATTCACAATAATACATGTCAACGTGTATTTGCTTTGCAAAGTATTCAGCAAGCATTTTATTGCACTGACAGTTACTACAAGWGGAAAATCGGCATCTCTGCAATGAAAGGTGAGGATGCATTTTACTTGACTGTTCTGACACTGTCTCATATGCTTTCCCTATGCTTTCACTTAAAAACATCTTCCTCAATAACAGTCAGAACACAGCTATGAGAAACCTTTGTACCTGTAGCTGCTTAGTGTCACAGTCTGATTGGCTCTGGTTGCACAAATTTCTTTAAGAGTGTCTTTTTAAGTCATTTTCTCATATCCAAAAACTTCGCTGGAAAACACCTGGCAAGTATTACCCCATCGCGATTTACTTGTGCTCTCTGTGCTGCCAGGGCAGGAATTAATAAACTAGGGCAATAATGATCATTCTCAAAAGGTGAGCTGGCTTTGAAGCCTGCTTTCCTTCCAGCCGGCTTTATCWCGGCGGCCGCATCCAAAATCCCATTTGTCACTAGAGGGCACTTCAAACCAAGCTGTCATTTCATATTAGCACAGTCTATGAACGTGGAGGGTGATACCCAGCCTACAAAAAAAGTTCCTCTGCTCAATGAAAGTGTGCACAGCATATCTAATATAGCTTCTCTTATGTTAGACAAACATAAGTTTTACCAAAAAAAGTTTCCTACATTTGGAGAGCAAAACGGAGTCTAGACCATGCCTTTCTGGCCAATCTAAACCAAAGCTGTAGGGAAGATAAAATAGCTTGTTTTGTTTAACACAATTTGCACAAAAGCAAAGCAGCAATGACCAGAAAGGTTTGGGGTTAACAGAGTCTGCCTTCCTACAGTAAGCAGTGCTTTGTCTGTTTACTTTTAACTTCTGAATTTTTGAGCAGAAGTTTGCCAGTTTGCAACTTGAAGGCTGTTGAAAAGTGACAACCAGAGCTGCGAGTGGAGGCGAGCGCTCTCACGTCAGTGGTGAAGCTCAGAGCTGGCAGTGAGCTAAGAGGGGCTCAGGGGCTGCCTGCCAGGACTAATATGTGCACAAAGGGTGTGGCCTCAGCTTCCTCACACTCAACTTGCACTGCAGACACAGAAACTGCACTGCACAGTCCTTCAGAGACTGGGCCAGCCTTGCAGAAATCCTTACAACAGTAAAAATACCTCGGGCCAACAAAAACATCATTGCACACATTTAAAACTCCAGAACACCTTGGCTGCTTGGCCAAAGGCCACGAGCTAATTGTTGAGACTGGAGGAAGCTGTAGTTTAAGAAAATACTCAATCTAACTCTAAGAAATCAGTTGCAAATAAAAGGATTTGGGCCTCCGCTTGCTTCCATGAGCACACATTTAATGAAGGTTTCTGGGAAGTGCCAGTTCSTCCCCTTACTCTATTCCTGCAATGACACACCCATGGTATTCCCAATTCCATCCTATCACTCCAACCACTGCAGTGACACTTGACCACTGCTCATTTTCCGACCATAGGTAGGGTGATTGCAAAATTACCTAACTCTGGTTTTCCATAATGCATAAGAAAAGTATGTACTTCTGAAGAGCTAGTAATGTATACATACAGACTTATTTAAAATATGTATTAGCTACCTCCTGAGCTGCAAATTTGCTTCTGAGAGTGAGAAGAAAGCAACAYATTTAGGAAGTCCAGTGCAGCTCATTTAATTGATTTTTGCTTTAGGCTGCACYTAAAGGCACAGGCTTGTCTAAACAMACACTCAGGTGAMTCYCATGTCTAGGAGATATGCAGCACTGAATATATGTTTCCATGTAACAGCAACAGTTTTGGTGAAGAGTTATAAAGAACTCCTCAAATCAACCTGAAAAAAAACCCTAAGATTATCACCATCTCATGCTTATCCTTATCCTGCCAAGATTTGGTTTTACAACAACCAAGTTTCTCCACTTTTCATAATTTCAGGAAAATATTACATTGGACATCATATAAAGAATTAATGAGTCAGACCAGGTGGGCATCAAAGACAGCCAGATGTCACTAATTTGATGGTCACTGAGCTACCTAAGTGCATAGTAAAAAGTCCTGTAATTGATCTGTAAATACCATACCTTGCACTTCTTACTATTAAAGTCTTATCTGTTTCTGACATTTCASGGTTTGCGGTTATCCACAGAGTGGGGAATTTTCCTGCCTCACCACAAGAGGAGACTCACTGCAGCTTTTTCTGAACAACACATTACATTCGATTCTTTCAGGTTTTGCCTTTGTATTAATACTTAAAAAAAAAAAAAAAAACACAAAAAAAACAACAACAACAAAAAAACCCCACCAAAAACCCTAGGCAGATACCACACACATTGGTCACAGATCACTGTGATTTTCCTGTAAAAGCTTTAGATCACACCCTAATCTCTGTTCAGTTCAAAGCAAGTGGTTCTTTGATGCTAATAATTTCTTATCTCAACAAAAAGAGAACAGATACGAAAAATTTAAAATTTTGCTAGAAATTTGAACCAGACCTTACTTGCAGTACCAAACTGTCTAGCAAATACTGTCCTCAATTTCTGTTCCTTGTTGAGGAAGAATATTGGGACAGACATCAGAAAATTATCAAATTATTCTGAAAGATCAAAGATATTGATGCGTTTCAAAGAGGAATCTCAAATGTTTGTTCCCATAGCTTTGTATCCCATATTCACTTATCATTCGAGAAAATATATCCCAGTAGATGAATATTTTGCAAAAAGATGAATCCTTTAAGCAAAGCCAAAACCGTGAACCACACCACAGTAGCTTTGCACTTACATTTGTGATCTCATCATGGCTATTTAAGCTGAACCTGTAAATTACCAAGTCCTTAAATTTCGGAAGGAAATCAAGGAACAATAAAAATTGATTTAGTCATATAAATAAGGAAGTAATAAAGGCTTCATGCGATGTTTGACCTTCTGATAACCTGTGCTGCTAAATGATTCCTAGTTTCAGAGCAGTGATGGCATGGTTTGGTAACTAAGAGATTGTTTTTATAATGTTTCCATGGGTAAAATAATTCTCTCACTGCAGTCCAGAGTCAAACTTTTGGGAGAGAACTCAACAGACTTTAAGGGATCATCCCTACACTTGTTCTTTCAAGCCTGCATCCGTCCAAAGGATGCAGTAATTCCTCTGATGTCACCCAACTACACAAAATGATTAATCAGTTCACTTTACTCCTTAAATTTAACTTAATAAATCCCTATGGCTACTGGATTTTTTACAACACTGCTCTCTYACACACAGTGATGGAGCATAGAGGTGCCTCACAGTCTCTTGTAAGACTGGTTCCATTACCTGTCTACTACAGGCTCTGCACCATCTTGACAGCATCAGAAAGGAAATTGTTTGAATTTCCTTGACAGGGGGAAGGACTAGTATAGGAAAAAAAAAAAATAAAACAGAAAGAAAAACACTGTCAAATACAAGGAAGCAACAGGACAGGAGAAATAGAGCATAGGACCTGAGGGTTTCTTTTCCCCTTCAGATTTATGGGAACAGTAGTTTGTATTTCACAGGAGGCCCAAAGTATTCCTTTCAAGTGTAAAACAGCTCTTCCAAAGGGGAATGGTTTTAGAACAAAATGCACTCCTATTATTGAGTGGAACACAGTGTGTGAACTCTTAAACGAGCGGGACCCAAACTAGTTCTCCCATGCCCACAAATCCTTTCATAATCCYGCTGTGGAACACAAATACTATAAATGTACAAACTGCAACCTCCAGTCAGGATGAATTTCTGGACAGAAAATCTCCCACTAGCCAGAATAAGCAGCATTGAAGCCAAACTTCTTCCTTGTTCTCAAGTTATTTTATAATCTATTTCAGCATTTTCTGCACATAGATCCTGGGCTGCCACTTTCTCCAGCTGCGTTAGAGAGCCAAACCACAGTGGATTTCAGCAGGGACTCTCAAAAGAAAATGTATTTGTTCCCAATAGAAGCAGCAGAGGGAAAAATATCCCTTAAAGATTTCAAAATATTTTATTCTCTTCTGACGGTCAATAAAATAAAACTAGGGGCAATAGAGTCTTCAGCCTCTTAACTCTCCTTTCTAGAACTTGGCCAATTCTGGCAGTTTATTTATTTCAGGGTTTCTTAAATACTTTGAAACATGTCATTAGTGAAAGCCCKAGAGGATGTGCAAAGAGGAAAATGAGTTAATATAGGAAAAAAAGGAAACCTGTACAGTTAACCTTCAATCAAACACTGAAAAAGCTCAGCTTCTTGATGTCGATTGAGGGATTACAGCATTGACATGTTCWCACATCAAATTTTATTCCCCAAGTTGAATAACTAATACTGAATTTTACCAATGTTGTGAAGACAAAGTTATGCTATGCTTTGATCTCTGTCTTTGTTATAATAAATTCCCTGAATTCATTTAGATGACCTTGATTTCTTTAATCATAAAAAAGGGGCCAAGTTCCAGCCTGCCCTTGTCTTTTAGCCCTAGCACATCACAGTTTAACATGATGTCATTTCAGCTGAGAATTCTCAGAATACCAAAAAATCTCATTTACTAATTCAAGGATGCCCTGACCAGTCACTTTTTTATGGTAGGATTCAATTAGGCGATGCTCCACAGGAACACCAGCTTACAAAATATTTTACAGCAGCATTTTCTTCTCTCTTCAAGAAGTCTCTCCCATATGGACACACAATTTTGAGAGCTGGCCACCTCCTTTTCCCTTCCCTTCAGGATAAAGCTGACTTGTCAAACTCTAATGAAGSCTGGTAAGAAGTGAAATCCCACAAACTTTTTCAGGACAAGCAAAAGTCTAAGTACTCTTTTACACCATACCATGATGCCTGACCACCCTCATACTTGAGATCAAAATTCTTCCCAAAACTCTGCAGCTCTTTTAGTCAGGCYGTTTACAGTTTTTGGTGAAGCCTGAAGATAAGAGTAGGAGATTGAGAGCAGGCTACTCACAGAAGGGTTTCTCTGCCATGTTTGGGCTGTTCCATYCTGCAGTGCCACTGTCCCAGTGAGTCCAAGTCTTACAGCCCCATGCTAATTACACTAATGACCAAGCACTTCAAATGAAACATCCAAACCAGCCCTTAGTTCAAGATTCATGAACATTTCCACTGTCTGTACCCAGATGGCAATCTGAAAACTGGGAGAGCTGCTCTTACCCAGAGTAAATCCAGCCCCCAAAGCAACACTGGATCACAGTTACCAGAAATTACATCTAACTGGAGCTACCAAGGCACTTTAAACACAAACCTTTGGTTTTTCACGCTCATTCTTTCATGATGTTTGTGAAACATCACCCCAGAGTTGACTGCCGATATCTGACCTTAGGAAGGGCACTTYAGAGCATTTATGATGTGTTAAATAACACTGTACAGACCTGCCAAGCCATAGACTTTCTGTGCTGTGCTAGCAGGAAACTCCACAGCAAACAGCAAAGCCCTAACACTATTTCTTCCCCTCATTCAGCACTTGCCTGCCTGCCTGCATTTGGTATCAAGAGGCTTTTGGAACACAAACCAACCACCAAGACAAGAGCAAAGGAAAAACTGCTGCCTTGCAGCATTTCAAGCACATTTTACTTAGTTTTTTTTTTTTTTTTCTATTTTAAAACAAGTCCACACAAAGGCTTTTTTGCTTTTAAGGAGAAAATAAGCACACAGAAAGGTCCTTTGAAGGTCACAGGAAAATACCCCACAGAAAAAAAACTGTGGACCGTAAATATTTAYTCAGACAAGTCTGTAGCTATGTAAGGTCTTTCAGCCTGGGATTTCAAAGTACTGGTTCCTGTGGTGAGCACTGCACTCTGCAGTGTTTCTTCAACAGCATCCCCTTTTGAGCTGCCCAGTTTACAGCATGAAATACCTGAAGTTTAAAATGYCCTCATATCTGCTTTAATAGTTTTTTTTGAAACAGAGGCACACAAGCTGCATCTACTGCTGGAAGTAAAGACATAAGATTCAGGCACAGAGCCCTCTGAATTTTGACTTCCATAACAATCACTATGACAAATATTTTCCTCTGTGTTGTAATAAAATATTTAAAGATAGCTTGTCTTTAAAATAAGGAATACACAWAAWAMWWYTSYRKAKAWAMWCWMWMYCYCTMTMYCCYACRCTAGTTTTACACCAGAAAAAGTTCCATCTGACTTGAATTGTCTGCTGGGCTGAAATAAACTCCAGAAGCCCAAGAACAGGTCTAAATCACAAGGTTTGGACTGGAAATTAAACAGACCCAAAGTTTAGGGTATCTATCACAGGACCCCAAACCATCAGGGGCATTGACCTACATTTCAGGAAAAAAAGCATTGTGGTTGTACTGGCCAATTACTGAAAATACACAGGTATTATAAAAAAATCTCAGTTCCTCCATCTCCTTCACACATGAACAGCCATGGAAATGTGCCATTTATTTTCCTTCTCACTTTTTTTTCCTGCTGTTGATAATACAACCCTTTAACACTTGCCCACTTTGCAGGGGTACCCTGCATTGCCCTGCACCTTTGGCAAGCATGAGCAGTTTATTTCACTACACATTTGTCACACATTACCCAAAAGCTGCTTCCCACCAGGACATTCCTTCCGAATGAAATCCTGTCTTGTGCCTCCCACCACAAAAGCAGAGCACAACTGCTGTCACCTCAGAGCTGCAGCTGGTGAAGGCCAGGAGCTGTGGCACAGGGATGGACTGCATTAACCACAGCCTGGAGGACACTGCATGTTATCAACTCAGATAATATCCTAATATCACTATTAGGATCAAATTTAATTATATCCTTCCCTTCCTCTGATTGTGTATGCGGGCAGCAATATCTCTAGTTTTGTTCCTTTGCAAGGAAATATTCAGACGTCCTTAATAGATGACCATTTGACAAACTAATTTTTTTTTCCACTCCCCATTTTTTCTTTTTTTAGCATACAATCTTTCTTTAAGAAATAAATAAATAAATATAAAAGACATGTCAGGGCATGTCATGGATACTTAAACTCTTCTAACCTGCAGATCAGTAATAAAACTGCAATATAATGCACAACAGCAGAGTTATTTATGTGCAAATCTAAATGGACTCACATGGAAAAAGCAAAAATTGYTAAGATATCATACAGATAATAGAAATTGCACACACTACTATGTAAAATCTGAATAAGCAACTATTGTGGCTCAGCAACAGCCATAAAAGACAAAAAAAATCCAAGAGGTCATGTCATGTGCTCTGATGTACTAAAAGTGGGTTAACTTTCCCAGACTGGGAAAAAGCCACAATTAACCTTCTAAAATACATTTTTAAATGTCTCAATACAGAAAGGCATCAGACAAGGTTGTTTGGGGCTTTTTCTTACTTTTTTCCTTCCCAAAGAATGATTTGCAGCATTATTTCTCACGGGATTTCAGTGGACTTTTGATTAATACCTTCAGAAAAATAATGCAGGGATACAAAACATTTATGTTTCTGAGCATGACAATTTTGTTTGAGAAACTGTACTCTAAGCTGGTTTTGGTAGGCAAAGGGACCAATATATGCCAGAGAACCTGCACTATTTGTTAACTGAAAATAAACTTCCACATAATGAGTCTGTAAATTAAACATAGCAGGAAAAGAGAAAAAGGAAAAAAAAAAAAAAAAAAAAAAA
>NW_026623272.1:1540580-1547551 GCF_030028575.1 Malurus melanocephalus | reverse complement strand
TCTGTAACCCCTCTGCTGGAGCACACCAGATGTGCTCCGGTATGAAACAGAAGGGAATCACATGAGCTATTTGTAGTTCCAGGTACACTTTCAGCCCTGAATGACCTTGTAGTGCAGGATGGGGGATGATGTGATAACAATAACACACAAACAACTGAAAAAAACTCACCAAGCCACCAAACCTACTGACTGACTTCACAGCTACAAGACTGGATCTTTTATTGCCTCAAGATAAAMGAATTCTCTTCAGATTCAGAAAACTGTTTGCAACTGTTTGTCAATGTTCAGACCCTAGAAAACTCCCATTCCTGAATTCTCTCCCTGAGTTTCATAACTTCTGGATTCAGGCAAAACAATTTTAAATGAACAAGCAGCACATCACATTCTAATCCTCTTATTGTGAATTGCATCTACTACCAAACCACACAGASAACACCCCTGAAGTCAGTGACAGTTAAACTAAGCAAGCTTAGCAGAGATAAATACTCATTCACTGTAAATTGCAAATGTAGCAGCAACATCATAATTTTCAATACTATTTTTAACACAATGCCAGAAGTACTCTCAAGACTCTGGTTTTCCAGCTGAGCTGGCACAAAATGCTCCTTTCAGCCTCACAACTATAGAGATACAGTGGTTTAAGCAAAGCTGGCCTCACAAGTGAGCATGCCTTCCCTGATTTGTACACAATAAAACTGAAAATAGAGGCAAAAATTCTCTTTGTTTTTCTTACCCAGCAATGTCCAGTTAGTTTTGAGAATTTAGTCTCTTACATTTATGGATAAATACACATCATATTTATGCATTCCAAAATCCTGAAGTAATTTGTTACCTTCTCTCTACCTGGAAAGCCAAACTGGGTCCTGAAGGCCCACAGGCTGAAGGCAGAGGAGTCTATGTTAAGGCTTGAAGCAGTCAGAAAAAGAAATTTTTAAAAGCCCTTTATCATAGTACTTTTTATATTGTCTATATAAGCAGCCTAGCATAGATACTGTTCATAATTAGAAGCAACCCAAATAAACCACTTAGAGGAAATGAGGAACTGTTGTKAATCAAAACACTTGGGCTGCTTTGACTTCTTTATGTTGAGATTACATCAATCCCCACTACAAGATACAACTTTTAAACAGGAACAAAATACTCTAGACATTATATTTTATTAGGAAACATTCCATCCCACACATTTGTTTTCTTTTCTTCTCAAATGTTGAGAAGGCCAGATACACARTCTGCACTACCTCCAGGGGCTCCTGGCAGAAGTGCAATACGTAAGAATAATAATCAGCCTAGGCTCAATTATAAGTGCATTAAAAAGAAAAAAAAAAACCACAGCCACAATCATGATTTATCCTTACCCAGACATACACACCTCAAAAGACTCAATTAACCTAATGAAAAAACCCTGCATGTTTTCAAGTTGCCATGTCAGAAATTTGGCTTTCTTTTCTGAAGTTTGTTTAAGGTCACCAAATGGTCAGGTCAGTTTATCACCAAGACATCCCAAAAGTACACAGGCCCAGAACTGCACAGATAATCCACTCTCCTCTTRTATTTCAGCTTTATCTATGACCTAAGAGAATGGTACAAGACTCAGACACAAACCTGACCCACAAAGTACTTGCTGCTTTTTGAGAGACACAAAAAATTGCTATCAGGTTCCTTCAAACACAGTTTGTTWTTCAATAGGCATTAACTGTCCACTAGTTTTATATTGTTGACCTATGAAACTTATTACATCTCATTTAATAAAAGATGTTTAGTTACTTAATTTCTATGCTTCCTAAACACACTTAAAACTTTAATTAACATAAACTAGTACAGGGCTTCTGAATTCCAGTGAAGSTATGTCAGGTACCTTCATTTTCATAAGGATTTTCTCTATGTGATATTGACAAATATAAAGAAAATTTTTTTTTCAATAAGCAACTAAACAGGCATAACTACATATTTAAAGCAGAAAATGAGAATATTTCTATTTGAAATTAAATTTTATACTAAGATATTTGTAGGAGTGTTTTGTTTTCTAGTGGAAGAAAATAAAGAGAGTAAAACCTCCCAAAAAAATTCTATATTACATATTCTTTGAAACACACAGGGAAATATTATTAATTAAAAATTACCTTGATAGCAGATAATGCCTTCAACAAAGACACAGATGCACTCCAGCACTCATAAAGACAAACTTCTTCTAAGTGAAAGCAACCTCCAGGGAGTAAGGGAAAAATGAACCTTTGATCCCTTTAAATACAGATCATCACTTAGCTTTTCAGCTGYTGCCAATCTAGGTAGCACAAGTGATTTCAATTCCCATTGATTTTAAAGAGCTCATTTTGAATTACACCAGSTGAAGGCATTTCTGTAGATTTATTTACTTATGGAGACCTAATGCAGCAAATCATGYAGGRAACATGCACAGCTGCAAGTCAGAARCCTCTCAGCCACCAYAGRGAAGGCCAGGAACTCAAGTCATTTGTGCACTTCAGTTCCTGGTCACGTTTGCTTTGCACATGTCCTGCTTGTTTAAAATCAATGCTGTGTGGGATTGACAGAGAAYTGTGCCATTCCTCCAGAGAACTGCGCAGCAAAAGAAGGCACAGAAATCTTAGGTACATCTGAACCCCCACACTGAAGGCTGAGGATGCACTGCAGATGCCACAACAGAATGTTCTAGGAGATAGAAAGGCTCTGTATTGCCTCTGGGAGGATGCCTGGTCCCGTTTCATGCACCTTGCCAAAATTCATTGCTGGGAATGCAGCTGCCCTAGGCTTCCTGTGATAGAAGTGACTTCAAAAGTATTTGGYTTGCTTTATCAAATGGCCCGGCTATCCCTTACTCTGAAAATAACTTTGTTATCTTAAGCGACTTCAGTGATGTTCAAAACACCTAGAYGGTTTTAAGGTTTATATGAAACCCTACAAATCAAACTAGCACAAAAGATACTTTGTTACATTTCAATAAATAAAAGATATTCGACGCTGAGTGATCCATTCTGCTGCAATTATCCTGATGTAAATGCAGGAGTGGGGGTATTTGTATGTCATGACTAAATGTTAGCCTTGATCTGATCAGACATAACTGAAAACAGAATTTGGCCTACAGCTACAAAGTGTTCAAGTTTAAAACCCTATCTTTATTCTCYCAGGCAGTCTGCACTGCACAGACAAATGCAGTAACACGTAGATTTGGCAAACAATGTACTGCTGGAGAGGGAAATGTCCCAGAGCAGCCCACAATAACAAATTGTCACTGTTCAGGCTAATGAGAACAAGCACTTAACAAAGTTGACATGGAGAACTAGACTGATCTTTACATGGTAGCAGGTGACAGCAGCGACAGAGACATTTATGGAATTTGGAACAGTACATGGAACAAGGGGACGTTGTTCCTCCCACTGTGAGGGTGCCTTAGGCAGTACACAGCAGCATCAGGCTTTAATCTCCTCCATAYTGCTCAGAACTGAGACCATAATCAGTATTAGATGAAGAGGTATTTTCRTATTTATTTATATTCTGGATGGCAGAGAAACACATGCCATCAATTGAAGCCTTAGAAATTAGATGTACTGGGGTTTTGTGCATGTGTCACCAAGCATTAAAGTATCTCTCACTAATTTGCTAAAAGCCATGCTAGGCAGTTATAAAACAACTTTATAATCATCTGTTTGTGGTGACTGCTCCTTTTCTCTTTGATGTTGCATCCCAGATAGTACCCRACAGCACAATACCTAGTGGGATCATCATTCTGCTGCAAACCTACAGTTCATCTGCYTGCTTTTCTCTCAGAAGCAGCAAGCCAAGCTTTTGTTTCACTCATCTCTTACCCATGCTGCCCATTAATTTTGCTGGCCTTATACAACGGAATAGAAGAGTTGGAAAGAACCTTTCCTACCACAGAAGACTGGAAAAGACCATCACTCCTTAAAGACTGAAGGAGAAGTTGAAAAAGGATAAGGATGAGAATGAGGGATGGGGGAGGAATGTTTTGTTCATGGTTAAACAAGCACAAATGGAATGACTAGAGGTTATAAATGTTTGCATTTTTTAACAGGGTGCTAAAGGCATTTTGAAGATAAATGCAGACATAAAACACATGCTTTGAGGAGCTCAAATCCAAACATTCAGTTTTGGGCAACTTTTCAGGATGATATTGGAATGTCCTTCGCATTTCCCTAGAATAAAAAAGTCCTTCTTAACAGCTGTTAGTGTGTCCAAAAATTGGGAGTTGATGTCTTGTGTTGCCCCTCTGAYGTGAGCCAGTGAATGCAGCAGAGGTGGATAGAGTGTTGTACAGTGCTCTCCTGCAGTGTGTCTGAGGAAGGCACACAGACTGGAAATCCCAGAGTGCCCTTGAAAGGCTGGCCCTGTAAGGCCAAGTTAGTGCAGAATGCTTCTCTTGCACCAACACAGTATGGGATGCCTCTCCTTCAGGTCTGCTTCCAATTTACTGATTCATACAGCATCAAATGATCTAGATCTAAAAAGACTAGTTTGGTGGGTTTCTGCTAAATTTGAGAAATTGAATCTCTCTTCAGAGTGGTGTCACTCCCAATTTCATTCTCTGGGACACACATAAAAAAGTTCCTAAGTTCATGCCAACAGGCATTTCCTGTTTCTCTGCCCTGGTATTCACATTTCTTCTTGGACCAAAAGTTAMGTTTAGAGGGTGCCTTTAGCTTAAGAACATAAGAAAGGCCATAATAGTTCAAAGAAAATGTCACATCTCTCTCTGTTAGGGCTGTCCCTGCAGGTCAAGAAAGAATACATGTCTACAGAAGAACATGACTTCCATGTATCACCTTTACTTTTAAGCTTCTAAGAGTCACTGGTTCAGGGGCCACCAGAGCTGGAGGATGCCTTTAGACCACTTTGACAGCCATGGATTGATCTCTGAACTTGGCACGTTTAATATGAACTCAATAAGCTTAGTAGTAGAGTTAGGAACAGATCTGGCATTATTCACCATGACTGTAAGCACATTAATTGACATTAACATTTTCTACCTAATCTGTGGGCTGTGAACACCAACTGCAGAGGTTGTTTGCATTTTTCACTGCTTAATGCACGTGAACAACAGATAATTACACAGCCCACCCTGACACTGTTATTTTGAGGCTGTTCATRATCTGTCTTGCTGAAGAGTTCACAGCAATAAGACTTTTCATCACCACATGCTCATTATGAGCAACTCAAGCACCTGAGAAAACAGAGCCTACTTGGCAGCTGTAGCTCAGTGATGTGCAATATATTGAGTACACTCGATGAAGCACAGAGTTACCAATGGAGCATTTGGGTCACAAGAGAGCTTGCACAACCGACGGATAGCACTAGCTGCYCTCCAGATGTGTCTCCTTCACTGTSTACAGYATCTGTATGGACTCCCATAAGCATTTCTGCTGTCAGTTTAAGTGGAGTAAAGGTCATGTTTGTCTTGGATTAGTTTTAAGTTTGGAACAAGGAGAACAAATTGCARTTTCCTACTTCCACGCTATTTCCCTGTGTCACAATCCCATGCACGCTTACCAAGTCTGACAACACTYAGCACAGTTCCTTTGTCCTGACACTGCAGCAAGGGAGCTTTTCAGAAGAAAACCTGATACAGATACCTCCAGAGTGGAAGCATTAATGCTGTTCACTTACACACTGTCCAGGTCTTCTGCACGAAAGTCACTCACAGCTGGCTGTAGCAAGCTTTGATAGATCTTGGTATCCCATTAGACATTTTGATGCCTTCATTAGCACTTGCTGCCTGCAGAGAGAAAACTGTCTGGYACTGATTACAAAACATATTACAATGCCAAATCTTTAGAATATCTCTATTTCTGCCATTAGTTTAGACAATCTCTGAGTAAATACAAGCCTGGAAAATAGATGTTAACTGAAACTTCAGCAAATTCTGTCATAAGATAACAGAGATAATCTTTTTTATTTGCCAACTTCACCCATGTGTTGAAATTATTTAGATGAATTTAATATTCTTGAATTATTTGGGTTCCTTATTCTTATAAATATTTATACTCAGCATGAATCCAAGAGAGTGTCTCCATCTAAAAATAGCATTCTGATTTGTGGCTTTGCAAACATGAGGTGGGAAGTCMGAGCGTCACAAACTAAATACAGCAAGTGTGTGTAATTATCCTCATTAAAACACTGAGTGGAAAATTTTCTTTACCCTGGGATATAAGAGAACGCAGGGCAGACACCCCCTGGATCCTGGTTGCAAGATACTTTTATGAAGCCCATGTAATCCCAGATTTCCAGTAATTTGGTCAGACTTTCAGGGACTTGTTTCCAGCCCTGAAGCTACAACCTGTCCATGAAGAGCTGAGGCAGATGCATGGCCACTTCCTGAGTAAATCCCTGGAAAATTACTCCATGGGTTTCAAGAAGCCTAGTGAGGAAACTCTGGTCTAGACGTCCAAGCATCAGAGTTAGAATTTGAAAAATACTCTGCTAAAGCTTTAACTAGGACATGTTAAGCTCTGGTGTTCCAGTACTTCATTGTTTTAAAAGCAATTTGCTTGACTACAAGCTGAGTATTTGTCGTTTCCACCCAATGGGTTCTGCCTACAACTGGGATCTGGAAGAATAAATGAAAACATCACCATCCCATAATTGCCATCTGTCAGATATTTGCAGCTGTCTTCAGGGAGAATGGACATTTTGCTCTCATTCTCCTACTGTCTTATTTAATCTTAAAGCCTAAATCCTCAGCACACATTTTCTCTCCTGCCCATTTAGGCTTTTTCCTTTTCCCCTCCAAACACCTTCATGGTATTTCTCAGTGAACCCAGTGTTTCTGCTCTACTGAATGAGAGAGACCAGAATGATTTTCACTTCTGCTCTSAATGAAAGCACAGCAGGGAGAACTCCTCTGGTAATGTTTATGCAGCTGTGAAACTCTTCTAGAGGAAGTAGCACAATYGCTAAACCTGAGTCATTTTATCACCATACCCAAAGAACTGCAGAATCTA
>NW_026623272.1:1436826-1540419 GCF_030028575.1 Malurus melanocephalus | reverse complement strand
AATAAATACCTTGTTGAGCTTCTGATTCTTGTTTTTTTCCAGTCCATGTTGCATGGAGATGTCGTTCCTCTTGATAAAGTGACTGTGCAGTAGATGGACACTCTGGAGCACCCTCACTTAAGGAATGTCTCAGGATAATTTACAGCAATTTACAGCTTTAATCTTCCAACATACTTCCCTGCTAAGTAGTTATAAACCTGATCTTGGTAGACTACTCTCCCTTCCACTTTCAGGATGTCAGAGCAGTGTTTAACATTTTTACTCGTCTCATTGACACATTTCTGTACCCAGGGAAAGAAGGCACATACAGCAGAAGGAATCACAGTCCTAGTACACGTGTTTAATGTAGTGCTTCTGCTGTCCCATAAATCTTTGGCCTGGAGCAGAACTGGAGATAAAGATGGCACCAGAAATCCAGTTCACATGGCTCCAYAGTGCCCCTTGCCTAACATTTTTTCATGTTCTTACCCATTCTCCACACATGCATGGCAGTAACCCAAAGGAGGGTGCATTTACTGACTGGCCAGCTTTCAAAAGWGTTATTGCTCCTG
Source organism: Malurus melanocephalus (assembly GCF_030028575.1). Taxonomy (NCBI): domain Eukaryota; kingdom Metazoa; phylum Chordata; class Aves; order Passeriformes; family Maluridae; genus Malurus; species Malurus melanocephalus. The sequence goes on along the minus strand of NW_026623272.1, from coordinate 1,539,868 downwards.
TTACAGGATTGCTAGCACTGCAGTGACACATTTTAATGATCTATACATTAAATATTTTGAATTCATTTCATGTTACTGTGAATGCAGAAAGTTTAGATTATCTCTATTTTTTTTCTCAGTTTGAATCTTCAGAGTAGGAAACATCACACCGTTCTGCACTTGCTGAACAAATTCAGGGTCCAAATGGTTAAACTCCAACAGAAAAATAAAAAAAAAAAAAAACAAAAAAACACTTTTCCTTCTGGGCTTCCTCACTATAGTTGAAACTGAAAACAGAAGGGCCAGAATACCACAATAAAGGCTGCTCTTACTGTATTTTTGAACTGACTAGAAGAGACAGGAAGATCAAGAAATCCTGTGAGAGATAATAAAAGGCAAGCACTTGAAAACTGAATTGTGATGTGGCCACCAGAAATACCACTCCGAGAAACAAAAATACTTGCAAGTGTTTCCCTAGAGGATGCACTGCCAAGCCCTGGCTCAGCAGCTCTGCTGTTTTTTTTAAGACAGATTATGCAAGAATCTTCTGTGAGCACATGGAAAGGAAAAGCRGCAGTGGATTTTGTCAAGCATCAAGCTATCATGACAATCTAGGAATTACCATATTAGATTAGGCTATGCCTCCTATCAAATTCCTCTTAGCASTCATTAGCCCCAGATGCTCCAGAGGAAGCTGAGACAGTTCTAGTATATCATATTCCCCAGGAGAGCTTCCAGCCCTGTTTCTCATAGTCAGKGTTTGGAGAAAGCACTGAAGCATCAGGGAACGACTGCCTCTCTGTGTGCTCTAMAGAGCTCTGAGGAAATGCATGTAACTTGGCCCCTAACTGGTAGGTCTCTGGATCTTTTCAGAGTAATTCAGRGTTAGCTCTAGTCCAAAGAACATTTCATTCGTAAATGTTTTTAATAAAGCAGTGGAAGCCACCCACATCCTGCTGGGACAAGTACGGGTTTGTGTTTCTGAGTTCTTGAACCATTTCAGAAAAAATTTTGCACACCAGAGTCCTTTTAAATGTCATATCAGGCAGTAAGTGATATTTKGCATTGTAAACTAATTAATTTTTCAATAAAAAGGAGTTATCCAACTGAYTTTTTTCTATGWACACCAACAGTAGCCCCAAYTCAAATGTTTATGCAAGAKGAGTACACAGCCCAATTTTTTCTCKACTACCTTTTGAGAGGCATCAAGGCAGCCTCAGGCAGGCCTCTGTCTCCTTGGGAACATCACTGGGGAGCTGTACCACTTCAGACTCCTTCAATAGAAAAGCATTTCAAAACCAACCACACACTTTAATTACTGGCAATTAGAAATTCCTAGGTTTGTCTGTTTACAGCTGAAAAATGTTAATGTGTGCCAGTTGTGTCAGAAAGTTTGATTAAGCTCTTTAAACTGAATTTGAAAAACTTAAAACACTCCAAAGACTCTGATCAGAGTATCTTGGGGGGCTTTACAAAGTGACATGTAGAAGGCAGAAGTGCTTTAATAGTCTCCTCACCGTTCCCAGTGGACCACAGCTTGCCTTGCAAAGACACACCCAACATATTTGGCAGGAGAGATTTCTATCTGGCAGTTTTGCAAAGACTAAGCAGCATCTTAATCATATCTCGGTTCACTGTCTGAATGGCAAACTGGAGTAACATCTGAGGTTCCAGTGACCATCCCTGATGTGACTGGGGTTTTGTAGGAGCAGTTATCAAATGAGATAAAGGTGGGTAAAGCCCATGCATTCCACTGTRTGGGTTAGCTGCTTTTTCAGCATACAGAGGAGCTGTGTTGGTCATTTTCTTAGAAACTTAAAGACAGCAAGAAACAGCAATAAGAGAATGATGTTAAAGTTCATAGGTAAAATACAAAGAGAACAAAAGGTACCTTTTCCTGGCCTAACAGAGATGATTTTTCCATAGACATGTAAGGCTGATGATGAATGCTTGCWGCAGAGCTCTCCATGTGTCATAAAGTATGAGCAATAAAATAAAGTCAAAGAATTGAAAAGACAAATGACAAGCCTCTGTGCATCATTAATGAATGATGAGGGTAGAAAGGCAGAAGATAACCCTCCATGCATATAATAATGATGTCTTTGACTGGTGGTGCTTCTCTATGCCTGCACGTTTAATAAGACGTGTTAGAATTAAAAATTTAAAAATCAAGTCCAAGTGCTCCATAAAATATGAGGAAAGAAGCAACTCTAGCCTAAGTTAAGATCTTAGCATTGTACATCCTGTTAAAGAAGGAGATGTGTTGGTTTATGCAAATACTCATAAATGAAGCATGACAGTATTCTTATTCTGATAACAAACTGAGTCTACAGTCAGTAATCTCATGTCTCATCAAAGGAAGAATTTTGATACTTAGCAAAGAGCTGGAAGTCCACAGGAAACCATCTGTTATTRTATTAACTGACCTTTCTTCAGCTGCTTTATACCCAAAGCTGCTACAGACCCCAGAGCCAGATAATGGGGGAAAGAGACACGTCATAAAACAGGCAACAGAGTAGGATCATGTAACAACTTATAAAAAGACCCACAAGGCATCATAATATCTCCATATCTTGACACATGTTTTTTCTACAAATACCATTAACAACTCTGTTTGCTCCTCACCAACTTTGTTTGAAGTTAAAAATAAGGATAATTTGCTTTAATGAATCATAAGTGTCTCTGAGTATCTTCCAGGCAAAGTCTACTCAATGTATGAAGCAAGGGATTTTCTTTTCTCCTTATTTTTTTCTTTCTTTTTCCATGCTGCCATCTGTGCAAATGCAACCTGGAATCAGAAGTCTGATGCTAAGGTCTCAAATATCAACACCAATAATAAAAATCAGTAACTTAGATTTACCTTAGAGTGATGCTGTTAATGTGCCAGACAAAGCAGAAAATCAGCTCACTTCCCCACAACTRTACTGTCTCTTAATTGCTAGCAATAATAAAAGCTCAATTCTGTTAAGTAAGCAGCTACATCAGACATATGGGGAGCAGGTCTAGGGKGTAAGTGCCATTGTTTTATAGTCATTTCCCTCACTGTAATGGCATTTAAGAAGAAGTTTTTTGCAGCATGTAAAACAGAAGATGTGCATGTGGGCATTGTGTGAGAGATGGAGTAAGAAAAGCATCTGGTTTCTATACAATAGAAATATTAAATCTTAAAGCAATCAAAGATCTTTAAAGTAAGGAACCCTGTCTTGTTCCCCAGCGAGGTGAATGACCAACATTCCATGGTCTACAAGAGAAAGAATCCACCATCAAAACTTTCAGGTTTTGAGACCTGCTAATCGTTTTACTGAACTTGAAGAGTTCTTGGTCAAAACACATAGGTTGTAAAGGACTCTTAATTTCTTAGGCAATTTTCCTTTGGATCTAAAAACTCCAGTTTGCAACATAAGGAGAAGAAAATTATTTTTAGTGTTACATTCTATGCGAAAGGAGTGTAAATGATTCATTCTCATGACTCACAACTGTCAGAGGAGACCCAAAGGTGCTGGGAGAGAGAGAAGTATCCTGAATTGTGTGATAAAAAGTTTCTCGAAGTTTTACCTTCAGAGAGTAAATTAAACATCTTCTAAATATACATTGCTGCACAGTTCTCCCAATGAGAAGCAAATAACAGACTTCATATCTAGTATGATACGCCTGTAGGTGGAAAACAACTTTTCCACAGAGCCCTGCCTATTCTCACTTTTATTACAGCAGTGTCCTAACACTGGACAAGGTGACTTGGCCAGCCCAAACTTTTTGTTTGGTGGAAGTGAAAAGCAGAATGAATGCAGTAAATTTTAAATCCAAGGCTTGGTGTCATGGGAGACAAAAAGGCAAACTTCTAATAAAAGGATCTGAGAATGGCAAGCAAGAGCTGTACTGAAATCATATTTTTAAATTATTTTTATCCAGTTGAATGACAGAGCTTGTCACTTCTATGCAGTATAAATGACTGAATACTTCATATGAGCAATAATGCCATGGCAGACTGAGGCAAGCCAAGATTTGATTCTTAGCTCTGCTACCAATTCATGCAGATAAATCATTCAAAGTCTTTGTGCTTTGACTTTCCCATCTGAGAAAGGAGATATTCAGCTTAGTTCACAGAGGTGTTGAAATGTTGATCATTTTTATGCACACAGAAATGTGAACTCATTGGGTGAAAGGTRCTTTGGAAGTATTAAATATTCCTCTTGCTATTATGCCTGCTTTCCTCTTCATACTGTTTATGAGTAGTGCTATTCTTTTGACTGAACTTCAGCCCATTAGAATSTGACAGTATAGAATTTACATTCTTTGCAATGATAAATGCATTTAATTTTCTTCAACTAAATACATTCCAAYCCAGCATTTAAGCATAAAACTAATCTCTTTTGTTTCACATGACTATTGAGTAAAAACAAGTGCTCAAGTGCTCTGTCAAATTGAGGCCATAAGACTTCTTGCAAGAATAAGCAGCAATTGGCAGTTGAACTCTGTGATTTGGAAAAAAGTTCTCTTCCAAATCTGGAGGAACTACCAATAGTTTGGTTGCTATCCTACCAAAATCAATGTGGTATCTACACACATATGTTAAAAGAACTCGAATAAGAAAAAAAAATATATTGATTTCCCATTATAAACTCARTTGTTCCCCTAGAACTTCAATATTCCTTGTTACATCTTGTTCTGACTTTGGAAGGGAAAGCAGCACTAACTGCAAGTCTAAGAAGTTTCAGGCAAGAGGAATATTCTTCACCTTCATCACAGGAACCAGGTTTTCTTCTGCAGTTTTATCAGTTGTGGTGCATTTCTTACTTCTAGGAGAATCTAATACAGCAACAATGTCTCTGACCATTTCTGCTGTCTTCCTGTTTTATACATCAGCAGTAGTTATATTTCTTATATAATCAGGAAATTGATGCAGGACTTAAGGAGGTTTGTGGAGCCTATGAGCTACAACTCACAAATTCCTCTGCAATACATGCAGTGTATCCATGCCTATTTCATCAATTCTGATCTCAGTATTCAGCTTAATAACAAACAACTGCTATAAATCAGTTCTCATGCTATTGCAATAAATCAGAATGTAACATAAACAGAGCTCACTTAGACTGGTTTTCCTGAGATGGTGCATTAGGTCAGAGACTCACGGGGAGAGGACTGCAGATTTGAATCTGCAATGTTACAAATTATTAGGATTTCATCTGACTTCAGAGGCAGAGGATTATCTTCCCTTCTGCATATGGTATTGGGAAGATTCCTGGAATGATCTGGCCAGCTTTATTGCAAAGACAGACCTGATGAACTTCAATGAAACAAATGGAGCTAACGAAYCTATGAAACAGCCTGGCACATAGTAAGATAGAATTAATGAGCAACATACTTGCAAATGTTTCTTGAAATTCTGAGAGGCAAATCTAGGGCTTCTCTGTCTGGAGCAGAAAACTGGAAGAGCTAATGTATAAAAATCTCCAGTGGACATGCAATGCGAAACCTAATAAAGCTGAGACACTTGAAGAGCCCTCCTTTCCTCAAACTTAGGTATTATCAAGGTAAACAAAAATTGAATTCTGCCTAGAGGAAAGATATTGGATCAGTTCTTGTAGAAATCTAGTAAAGATTAACTTGCAATTGGCAGCAGCAAATGCTGAGTTTTACCATGCTCAGAAAGGGGTGCTGGAGAGGTAGGACTGGATCTTGGACCTAGAGGGCAAATGTGTCTTGTCTGAATTTACGAGATCTCGGAATTAAAATAATGGTAAATCACTTATTTAATCCCCTAAAGAAAGCTGAATCTCTTGCCTCCCTTGGGAACTCAGAGGGGTTTAAGGTTACAGATTTCTGCTCTGTGAATTACCTGAGAGGTAGAAGCACCAGAGGAGTAGACAAATGCTCAGTAAAAGCGGCATCCAGCATGAAACTGTTCTGGGTAAAACATCTCAGGTAACACGTGGACTGCTATTCCCAAAGCTACTAAGGAGATCAAGAAGGAAAACATAATTAGCTACAACTRTTAAGGTTGTGAGGTTCCAAAAACTCTCAATGTGAAGAGCTAAAAGCAAGACAACTCAATGCATTTTAAAGTATATCTCTTCCTGGAATGGGAAGATGACTCCATCACAGATGGTAATGCTAAAAAAAAGATAAAATAAGGTAAACTTAATACTGTACAGGTGCTGCAGCTCCACAGAAAATGGCATGTTTTCAGTAATGCCTGTTAATCCATCATTTTACACAGAAGTTCCCCCTGCTTATCTTACTATCATCAGAAAAACATGTATTGATCTGCTTATGATCATAATTCCCAATTCAAATCTTCGTCTATTACATCACAGCAGATTGGGGAAGGAGAGAGGCTAGAAGTACAGAGATAAAACCAAAATAGATCTTCATTTAAATTTCAGAGTAAAACCTTAAGCACTTTATTCTTTGAAATAGAGAAAAAAAAATGCATGATCCAGATTTGGTGTGCAGCAGCACTCACATTTTTTAACAGCATCTTGAAATCAGGAATAAAACCCAGTATTAACTTGTGCAAATGGCCCTAGAATCAGCCTTCCTGACAGGAAAATGTAGATATGCTGTATGGTCCATCAGGCTGCCTCTGGAAGCAGTTTAGCCATTTATTTGCCCTGTATTAATAATGGTCAAGTATGAAAGAAATTAACAGCTCATAAAAAAGCATAGGAAGAGTAATAAAAACGTTGAAAGACAAAAAGTTGGAATTTAATCCCTTTACAGAAACATTCTCCCTGACCATTAAAATGCTGCCTTTATTCAGTCATTCCYATTAACAAGTAACTCAGCCTGCTGGAGGACAGGCAGGTGGTGCCAGTCCTTTGGGTTTCCAGCTAATGGATTTTCCCTTTGAACTCGACACCACTGCAAAAGCTCTGTGGGCCACTAGGCTTTCCTCACGTCCCCCCTTTGGGATTTTTCCCAAAGAGCCCTTGGATTTTTCTCCCTTTTGGCATCTTTGAGGTTGTGATTGTGTTCCTGAGATCTCATGATGAAGYGATGACCTGGTATGACTTGTTAAAGGAGAAGAAGCTGACCCTGTAGATAATKATACCAGCAGGGAAAGCACAAGACTGATTCCCTGAGCAGCCTTGYTCCAACAGCTCCTGCCCCACGAGCAGTGCCAGGAACAATCTGATCAGGCTTGGTGTAAACCCTGAGCATCCTTCTGCATACTGGAGATGGAAAATCAGCCAGAGCTTTTCSAGTGTGATGCCACAAAGCAGAGCCTGCAGTTCTGTGACATTTGCTTTGGTTCAGCATTCWGAAAGCCGAGCCTAATGATGGTTAGCTCTGCAAAAACAGCCCAGTGCTATTCACACTCACACACAAATATATCTGCCAGCCAAATTGCCTTAAATAATCCAGTATGAGTAACAAWTTGCTGTAGCAAATTGACAATAAAAACAAAAGAAAAAAACTTCAAATAAAAATCCCACATGATTGGGCCCAGGAATTCCATTTTAACAGTTCACAAATTGTAGTTTTAACAGTTGGTTAAAGTACTACATGACAAGTTACTAATATAAAACAAATGAACTTTTTACAACATTATCAAGAGCAACCACTGRAGAAATCCTTTCCTCCTCTCCAGGGAAGTTATTTTCTATTTATAAGATACTTTAATTTTTTTATGGTTATAACTAAGAAATTATTGCTACTGTAAAGGTAAAGATGGTAACTATAGATGGCTGAATKATGTTCAATATTTAGCAAAGACATTTTTGAGTCATATTTTCCTACTGTTAAACCATTGCTATAGTTACTAAAGAAGACACTTCTGATTTTTTACCAGCTTGCAGTGACTAATTTATTCAAATGCAGTTTTTTCTATTATTTATCTCCCTCTCATGGCATTTTTTTTAAATATCTTCACATGATTTATTTACCAGTTTCCCTTAAGTCTATTAAATTGTAAATGTTGTTCAATTTATTAGCTTTTGTATATGTAGTAAATAGTTATTCTTGTTTGGTTTTSTTTGTTTGTTGGTTTCTGATGGTAAGATCCTASACTGACCTCCATACAGACAGGAAGRGGAAACCTCAAACAATCAACTAATCCCACAGAAAAGACCCATCCCTTAGCAGACCAGGTGAGAAGATAAAATTTAAATCACAACTCACAAYTGTAAAATCAAAGCCACAAATATCTTCTAAATATTTACCCACAGCAGGCAAAGTAACCAGCAAGACCATGAAATCCATTCAGASAACTCCATGGAAGTCACTGCTGTAGGGGAAGAGCAGTATAAACCTCCTAGATAAAAAACATATTTTGTAAGAAATTTAGGTGAATCCAGTTAGACAGCAAGGCCAAACAAACTGAAATAAATTCAACTGTCATAAGAAAACCATKCTSCCTGGCACAACAGATTTAATCTAAAGCAATAATTCTGCTACATATTTGCTTAATCCATTTATCCCAACATAGGCCAGAAAGACATGTACTCAAACAGAGAACCAAGCTGAACTGTTGAAAATTCCGTGAACTTCTGCATTGTCCAAGTGAAAGCACTGTCTCAGTTTCTCTTTATGTGAAATAAGAATTCTCCTACTGCTTTGACAAGAGYTCTGGAGTGAGTACCTGAACCATGCACAGCATTTTTACACCATCTCTACAAATAATAAATGAGTATATAACAGAAGTGTGTCCTTTTTGTTTCCTTACGAATACAGACATTTAAAATACATGAGGATTCTAGAGGAGGAAATGAGGGTAGGAGAGGGAATCAAATGACTGCAGGCCTCTTGACCTTGCCATTTTTCCAGTCTATAACAACAGTGACTTTTCTCTTTCAAAAAAAAAAAAAAAAAAAAAGGCCCATTCTGTTCTGAATCTGCTGTGATGAAATGGAGTTTGCATTCAGCATCCATCACCAGTGGTCAGAGGGAATCACTGTCTCCATCAAAGATTGTGCACTTTAAATCCTTTGCTAGTTCAACTGCTATATATTTGATTTTAATTAAAGCTCTGTCATGAATTATAAAAGACCATATCTTCAAAGTCATTAATTAAGGCCCCTCAGTGTCTGAATACCAATGCTATAATGACAAGTGAGGTGTACAGTGACTAGCAACAAGCGGCTGCCCAGCAGCAGCAGCAAAGCAAGCAGAACTATTATTCTGACATGCTCAGGATTGCACTTGCCCATTGTTACAGCAGAGATCTCCCATGAATACAAACAGAACAGCAACGGGGAATAGTCAGGCTTTGGTGTGGCACTGTTTGTAAGRAATGTGCCTCTTCACAGAATTTGAGAAATGGGTCACTCAGTGCAGTACTCCTTAGGGTCTGTGAAATCTGAGCAGCAGAAGTGCCACAGCTCTGTACTATGGGCTGAGGAGACAATCATGCAATCACATCAGTTTAGCTCTTGCTCTCACTGTGGAGATAGGGGTGGGTCCCTAGCAAAGGGCTGCTCCCATCATCTTTACTCACACTGCACTGCAAGGTGCCTCATGGAGCCCACCAGGCACATTCACAACACGTAGCACAAGGCAACACCCATGTGGATGGCAGGATCTGCTCCCAGTGCTACTGAGGATCATGCTGAGCTTACCAAATACAGCAGCATTGGGACTGCTTSTTCTTCTGAGCCACCACTATGTGGAAGCACCAGAAAAGAACCACAATACTTGTAGACAAATTGGAGACAAATCAGTTCGGCACATTGTATCCGCAAGGTCCACTTCATTATCAAATAAAGAAAATGTCATTTCTAATTTAGTAGCATGCTAACAAATTATATCCACGTGGCAATGGAACTTCACACCCTTAGGATCTAACTTCCTAAAAGGGAAAAGATGAGAGAAACAGAAGGAAAAATATAATTGCTATCTTAAATGCTGAAAATCACAGCTGGTGCCAACTGTTGACCCTTTGTCATTGTCCTACTCTCACCCCTTTGAGCACACAAACACACACTGATTTCCAACAGTTTACAGACTCCCTCATGTGGTGATCAGAAATGGTGAATTAGATCACTGAACCCTGAGCCAGCTGCTGAGCAGGCAGAGAGCACATCCAGATAATAAATGATGTGGATGTTTAAAGCTTACAATCCGTTAGGATCAACCCTTCAACATCCAGGGCTTAGATCAGCTCACTTGCCTGCAATATAAATGAGTTCTTGCTGAAGTTATTAATCCTTTTAAACTCAGYGGGGACTGCTGTGACTAACCATTGCTTCCTGGAGACAATCTTACTAAAACAGATAAACTGCTAATATCACACTTTCCTCTATGCCTCCAGGGGCACACATCTCCTTCAGACAGCTGCAGCAGACACCWCTATTTCTGTTCCAGGCACTGAAAGGCAGGTGCTTGGAGCTCAGTGACTTGCCAGTGTCACACCTCAGAAAGAATGCAGTCCCTTAATCTGTCAATACTGTTGTTACATGTACAGATGGTCCATCTTCAGCACAGGTACCACTGAGAGCAGTGAGCAGGAAAATTATTCCTGCACACCTCAGGCTCAACGGGGTCTCGGCCTAGCACCACACTCATGGCCTTGCTACTTTCTAGCACAGTGCCCTACAAGTCAGACATGGCAAAAGACATCAAAATCCCTCCTTTAGCACAGTCCAGTCCCATGCTTTCTTCCCTAAGCTCTTTGGTTTCATGGTACTTAATGAACTTTTCTTTGCCAGACAAGAAGGCTCTGGAATGATCCAGGAGAAATTAAAAAATGGGATCTCTGAAAAGAGAATGAGTCACAAGGCAACCCTGGAAAACCAAAGAGTAGCCAAAGGTCTGGCWAAACAGGACCTTGGGATAGTTACATTGGCACTTTTCCTGAAGTTCAGACAAACTTTTCCATCACCTGAACTTTGGATTTTCCTTAGAATTTTGGATTGAGACACTCTGACAACACCACATTAGCTCTGACAATTTTAATTGGTTATTTCTTTTCCCAAATCCTGCTAAAATCAATGCAAGTCCATCTACATTACTCAGACTTGTTTTGCTTCCTAAACTAGAAGCCATAAACTGACAGCACATGACCTAGAAAACACATGAGAAGAGGTCATACACACATACTGAAATAGTTTACTTGCAGACACACATCCCACTGCACCCAGTTAGAACCAGCTGAGTAGGTAATCAGAGGATCAGCTGTTTTCTTAGGAYCTTAATTGTCCTGATGATTATTTATTTCTTCAGCCTAGCAACAGGTTTCAATTTAAAACATGAAACCCTACCAGGAATAAATCCATCATCCTCCCATGGCCTGTGCTCACTGACACTCCACCTAACATACTCCTCTGGAACCACGAGGAAATCATCAGCTTTTGATAAAATTTTGGAATTAGTGACAGGAAGAATTGCTACAGTGCATTTCTGGAGGGATGACTACTCTGTGAGCAAATTACCCAGGACATCATCTGAAGTCTAATCTTGAAACTGCTGAGTGCTCCTGAATCATTTCAAAAATCATTTTCTGAAAGAGAAAAATCCTTTGATAAAAACAGCATGTTAATRCACACTCATGTTTCTCTTACCACAGTCAGATCTACTGAGATGTGTAGCTTACAGCTCAAAAGACATTATGATTCCCTTTTTACTGTTATTATTGAAGTATGTCCTCAAAAGAGGTATTTGCCTTCTCAGACTGTGTGATGTCTGTCATACAGTAACTACTAATGCATGAAAGTAGACATTTAAGAAGTAAAGCTGGCATCTTACTCACAAATTAGATTGTTTCAAAATTTTCAGTATGGAGTGGTTCTAACCTGAAACRAACTCAGTAGCTATAGAGAAGCTTTTTATGAGTCAGGAGAGTGAATATCGAATAAATACCTAATATATATATTACAATGCAACACGCACAAATACATAAAAGCCATAGTAGGAGATAYAACTGTTCATTTTTTGCAGCTAATCCAGAGGTAGTATCTGTTTACATAGACAAAATATCTTGTAGAGGATTAAGGTAAGAGAAAGGAGATCTAGCTTATTGCTTCAGCTCTTCCATAAAGCTGTAGATGGCTTTAGGTTCTCTTCTCAGCAGGCTTTTTSTTCTTTCCCTTGGTTTTGTGTTGACTCTTTCCTTAATTTTTAACTTCTAGGGAGTCTACCAGAAGTCACTAATTAGTGTCAGAGGCAATCTCTTCAGAGTACAGAGGGCTGAGGAATGTTTATACACTAAACACTAAGAGCAGTTAAGCTGTCAATCTGTCAGTGTCAGAATACATCACTTYAAATGCTTCAAGGTCTCTCTCCCTGATTTTAAGCTTATCTAGTCTGAGATAAGAAAACACATCATACCATGTCTTCAAATTCAGCAAGAGTGTAGGGTGATGGGGTGGTTTGGGCTGTGACTGACCTCAAGAGTCATTTAGCCCAACCTCTGACTCAAAGCAGAGGCCAGCCAGTAGCACAATGTCCCGACTTACAGGATTTAGCACCATTGCATTCCCAGCCTGTAAAAGCAGCTACTAAGAACAGGATGATGACATAGAGCTTGAAGACAAATATAAGGAGATAAGAAACATTTTACCCCAAATTTAGTCTCAATACTATAGGACTTTTACTCTCACAAAGTGTYACTATCATTTATTTTGCTTTGTCAATCTTAAAGAAGGCAGCTCAGCCAGTCTCACAAACTGGAACTGATGTCATGTGCTAATGGAAGAGAATGATTGCTCAGAAACTCAATCTATTGGTCCACCCAGTACCCCTAAATTCAATATTCCATTATGTATTATGTTTCTTAATTGAACATAACTTGCTTAAATGCTCACTCACTGAAGTGGTACCAGCAAAGCAATGGACCAGAAAAAATCCAAACAAAGGTGAGAAACAATGCTTCACTGCAGGTCTGCATGGTTTCTGTTGCTTTGCCAGGTTTTTTTAGGGGGCCAGTATTTAGAAGGTGACCTCAACCTACTCTCAGTGCCAGCAAAATAAGAAACAAAATACAGTGAGATTTTCAAACTGCACAGACCTCACAGACCATTCAAAAGTTTCCTCATCCATTTCTTATCCAAAGTTCATTAGGACAGACAGAGAACAGAGTATTCATTAGTTTTCAATGAGGCTTACGAGTGCAACTGGAATGTGCCAGGACACATTTGGCTTTAAATGGCTTCACCACAGAAACCTTCTAAATGAAAGCTGCTAAGCTGTCATAAATTACATTAAAATTCTTATGAAAGTGATGTGGCTCTTATGCTTTCAGATTTACGTCAGCCCTTGACCTAACACAGAGCACAGAGATAACTGCACAATTTGCAACATGATACAAAATATTTTTACTTGCCTAATTAAGGAGGCCTAAGAGTAATTTGGCACATGCAGTGAAGGCTTCCTTGGCCTTTGTTCTCTTACAGTGCCACATGGCCAGATACAAACATGAGCTATCACCACAAACAAAGCTGAAGAGTCATTCCCCACAACCAAGCATCAGGCTCTGGAAAAACTGGATCATATTTTCAGAACTGCTGTTTATTAAGGCAACATTTTAAAAGACCATGGATTTTTGCTGATGGGGAAAAGCTATGAAAGCATGTGTCATTTCAAAGCTGAACTATTGCAAGAAAGTTGTTCACTGTAACCCAAGTCACRTCAGATTGGYTCCTGAAAGGATGAGCAKGGATAAATACAAAGCCACTTGCTTACAAAGACAGCTCCATTCATGCACGAAGTTCCCGTAACTCYTCTTTCTCTCCTGAGCATGAAGTGCTGTTTCCCATGGCTGATTCAMCCTGCAGCCCTGAGTACAGCTGCTGTGTTGGGCTGTCAGGGAWGTGTATGGGCAGCAAGAGCCCCTGAAAATGCTTTTATCCCTGAGCCACTCAGCCCCTACTTTGAAATCCTTCCCTTTATGTAAGACTATTTCACTTCATGGATGTTGGGGTGCAGTCAGCAAAAYAGCTTGATATTAACATAAATCAAACGACTGTCAACTAATTGCCATCAAATATCAAATATCATCAGTAAACACCAAACCCCTGCAAAGTCTTCTTTTCATTAACAGCCCTGATTTGTTAACAGGGGTCATATCTGCAAAACTTTCATTTTCCATTCATTCAATTCATGGCAATTTTACAGTGACATACAGGACAGAGGAACTTTCATAGCTGGACTCGTGTTTCATAGATGCTGTAGATACTTGGCTGGCCAAAACACAGTTTGCAATCACGCAGAATTGCCGACCTCACATCTTGAAAAGTTATGAGCCAAGCCCCTAGATCAGGGATATTCTGCTAAAATAATATTCCCCTTGTAACAGCACCTCAAAGCYGGCAATGCTATGAATAACACAATATATGGACTGTCCAAGACAAGAGCCATATTTACACCAAAATTTCAGATTAAGCGAGCTGCACCAGGTGATCAAACCCCCCATTCCAAGCAAACACTGAATGTTGAACAATTTCCCTGACATCAGTTACTGAAGTTCATTTCTATTGATGGATCTGAATAATGATCTTGTAGGGATAAGGTGCTACAGTGTGTCTGTTGGGGACAAAGCTTCAGGCTGGTTCTGAACTCAACAAGCCACAAGAACCTCACTGAGAGCTCCAGAGGCACATTGGGCAGAGAGCAGGGAAGAGTGAGGCTCGCACTGAGCCCTGAGCAGACCCACACTCGGTGTAACCTCAGCAGGAGGGGGACAAGAAGCCTCACGCAGCTGCACTGCCCTGCGCAGGGTCTGTCCCAAAATCCATAATCAAAATGTTTGCTGGAAGGCACTGTGTGGGAGCATAACCACCCWCGACTAAAGCATATCATTATGTCTGTGATATAAAAATAGGCTAGAAAATAATTAAAATTGTTAGCCAGGAAAATAATGTTTAGTAATTTCTTTCTCTCTTTTTAATTTCTTTTTTTTTTTAATTTAAAATGTGCGTGGAACACTTTGTCTTCAAGATTAAGTCAGGTTTTGTATTTTCCTCCTCTCTGGCATAAATAAATGCTTTCATATATACAAATGAGGAGAAAATGTGGCCTCTTTCAGCAATAAYAACTATCTGCCTGTTGCTACCTTAAAATCACAGCAATCACATCTGGTAACTGCCCTTTTCTCATGTTTCCACTAGTTTTCAGACTTCCTCTTGTGGTAGCTTGAGACTGCGCATCTGGATGTTTTAAACATACAAAGGAATTGCTAGAGCAAGCAAAAGGGAAAACGGTGCTGAGAGTTAAGATGTGCAGATAAGCAACTGGTGCACTTTGCAGCTAAAGTAACGGAGAGGCAGTGGGGAAAAGCTTTTTCTAAAGAGGAGAGCRCAAGTTTAGGCAGAATGAAGACTCACATTGGCTGTGGCTTCGTTTTTAAAGTACTATTCATCCACGTATATCTTTTTGACAAAACTTCAGCCGCACCGTCACCAATCATTAAGTTTCCTGGAGACAGCACTCCCAAAACRGACAAAGAACTAGCAGTGGTAAGTGTTGGTTTCATCTTTGCTTTGGATTTATATTGTTGTTTCATAAGCAGATGTTTCTTTCTTGTTTCAGCTGAGGCTGAGGAATGACTGTAGCATTCTTTCCCCAGAGTCTCTGGAAGTGCTAGCTAGCTAGCAAAGGTATCAGCTTTCAAAAGTTAAAACTGGAGCCAAGTAATGTTTCCTCTCTTAAAATTTTTAAAGCCAGCAAAGAAAGTCTGGTTTTGGGTTGGTTTTTTTTTTGTTAAGTCTCAAGATACAAAATAATTTAATTAAATTATCATGACTATAATCAAAAGATTGCAGTGGTAAGAGGAAAGAAGGTCAAACAAAACACATTTATTTTTTTTACTTAAATCAAGTAGAAGTGAGGGCAGTCAAGACCCCCTTAATGCATGTATCACAGCTTTCAGAAGTGTGTTTTCCAGATTGTTTACCATGCGTTGCATAAACACAACTTTAAGGGACACTACAGTTGAAAGCTGGCTCGAATTTCAGAAGCCATTGTGTCTAGTTTTGACTTTGGAAAACAATCTCATCAGAGGTTTGAAGAAATACTTTTTTTCCCAAATCCAGTCTGCATTTTGGATTTCTGTGATATTAGCAAATTATAGTTRTAACTCTACAGCATTTTATTCCAACTTTTTTTTAGCCCTGTGAACCTTCATAAAAATGACATTATGGGCAAGTCCATTTAAAGCGAGATTGAGATGGATTATCCTTATTTTAGCATGTAAATTATAGACATTTCTCTTCTTCAGCAGTAAATCCATTTTAAAGAGGATTGAGATAAATTATTCTTATTTTAGGACAGAGATTTGTAAGTTGAGCATATTTCTTTAGGAGTTTGTGTGCATSTTGGCAAAGTTTGCCAGGTTAAAAAAGGTCTGGGGGAGAGCAGAGAGAGAATTTCCAGCTGGGAGCTGTGTTGGAAAGTTTAGGAAAAGCAGACAAACTGATCCAAAAAGGGCATTCCTCAGTCTTTAACAAAACAAATTCACCCAAGGTTTTGCCTTAGGAGCACAGCAGCCAAGGGCTGGGGGTGGGGGCAGTGCATTTGAGAGAGGAGAGTGGGGTCCCACATGTATAAGAGCAATTTAACCACTCTTAGATAATCTATTTTCTTAAACACAGCCATATTCAATAAGCAATCTACCTCTCAGAGGAAAAATACAAGCTGGTTTAACACTGCAGTTCTTCTTTGTGTTTCTTGGGCAATGCTAACTGTCTGCCTTTCCTCCCACCCTCCATCAGAACAGCCCCAACGCTCAGCATCAGAACACAAATTGCTATGTTGCAGCTGGACCCTGTTTCATTAACWGGGCTGGATCAAAATTCCAGATCACCACAGCTCCCTGCTGACTCTAGGGAAACTGCATTTCGCAGCCTAGGCCAAGATGTGGTTTGCATAGACATTACATTTTCTTCAAGATTCTCTCCTCACAGAACAGCTGATCATGKTCATTTSTCATCATCAATAAAWTTTCCATTTTAGGAAAAACTGAAAKKGGTTATCTTTTTATTTAGAATCCTAGCAAGTAAAAATCTTTACCATGCCTCAGTTTATATTTTTGGTTGTACAGCTTGCTCCAAAACCTAAAATAGCAAGAGCAGCACCCTGGCTCTTCAGTAAACTTCAGTCCTGATGTASAGTCTATACTATACCATGGTACATCATTGGGGGATGCAAGCAAAAGCATAAGAAAACCCAGCAAACTCCATGAAAATTAAAATTAGGATAAAAACCAAACTGGCTTGTTTGATTGTACTCTTAATGCATTTCACATAATTTCCACCAGGCCCCATTAAMTCTGTGTAGACAGCAGCTCAGTGGAAGCAAAGATGAAACCACTCTGTGACCTTTATTGGCCAGGACAAGAGTCTCCACTGGAGAAACACCACGTCAGAAGTTACAAAAATCACAAGAAGTAACCACARTCTGTACCTAATCATGATGGATGAAGGTCTTTCTGAAGGAAATGGTGTAACATCTTGATTAAATCCTTTTCTGAGTAAGCCCTGAACCATTTCCTATGCTGGGCAGATGAGGTTAGTCAGGACTTTGTGAGGAGAGTGGTGAAATCTAGGCTTGACCAACTGCGGTTGTCAAATATCCTCTGCTTTATTTTGCTGATGTTGTGGTCTTATCCCCAGTCTCCTGGGTGAACTTCAGCAATTTAGACACATTAAACAAGGTTTCCCTTGGGATACTTTCTGGCACAAGAACTTAAATGTCCAGTCATTTTGTCAGGCTTCTTCTAATCCTCAGTTTGCAGTAATACTCCCTATATTCCTTACGTATTTTTTTGCAATATATGCCTTTATCTTATTTAGGTGTTTTCCTACCTTGGACTTGTAGGTAATATTTGGGGTAGAATAACTGAAGAGTTTTTATTCCTCAGCTACAGACTGTYTTGACCAGAAAGGTCAGTACCTTGCAACCTTCCTGTCTCACAACACCATTGGCATGGGCATCTTTCAGCTCTGTGCACTACCAAGAACCGGTTTGGGTGCAGTTTGGGAATGCCTACCATTTCACATGGCTGTAGCTTTTCTTTCACAGATGGGCATAAAATACCGTAAACCCATCCTTAAGAGCAGGGGAGGAAACTTTGGTGGGTATTATTTTAGGTAGGAGATGAAAATAATGGGATTTGTGCCATCTTTTTGGTCCCTTACGACCACTCTTTTTTAATGAGAAAGAACTTTGTGACCAGCCACCATGGCTGTGTCAGAAACATCAGTCTGGCCATAATGTGCTGGAGYATTCAGTGCAGTTTTAAGTATACAAATATGGATTGGCTGCAGTGTCCAAGAAGCTGAGATGTTACCAAATACTTTCTTCCTCAGGTCTTTGCAAAGTTTGACTCAAAAGCAAACACAACATTCAAACAACTCTGTGTGGTTTGAATAAAGAATGGGGGTTTTCTTCACAATCAATGTGGTCTCATTTGTGGGGTTGCTTTGATATCTTAACTAGTTTCTCAATAATACAGATTCTTCCAAGAAAACATTACAAAAAATCTAAATATAAAATTATTCATACATTATAAAGAAACAAAAAAGAAGACAAACCCATTTTTACTTTGCAGTTCTACATTAAAGYTCTATGCTCTAATAACTAAAAGCAATTCATCAGGTAAAGGTGAAAGCTAATAGTGGAAATYATTGTTTAACTAGCAACTCATGTGATCAAGGATGCTTTGTGTCAATTAAGGAGATTCTGCTAGTCCCTTACTTACTAKTAATAGCAATTTTGAAAAGAGAACTTGCAAATTAAATGTAGAAAGCTAACATGGATTATAGTATTTATTTGTAATGATTATTTTATGAATTTKAAAGTCTTTGTTCTGTGCTTTTTTTCCCCAAGCAATACCTGAATAAATACTATGGGTGCCCAAAAGACAGTTGCAATTTATTTGTCCTGAAAGATACCCTGAAGAAAATGCARAAATTTTTTGGGCTGCCTGAAACAGGAGATTTGGATCAAAATACTATTGAGACAATGAAGAAACCCCGCTGTGGTAACCCTGATGTAGCCAATTACAACTTCTTTGCAAGAAAGCCRAAATGGGAAAAGAATCATATAACTTACAGGTACTGAGTGGTARTGGTGGGTTTTGTTCACATGTAACCATAGCACTTCCAAGAACCAAACAAGGCACTTAGAAATGCAGCAGCTGTCGAGAAGGTGGACAAGAGGCCATGAGTTAGAATCCCTTGTGTTTGGTTAGCTGCCAGATGCTTTAACAAACACTTCTGTCATTTYAAGTTGTAACATATCAGGAAGAATCATCTCAAGACCAACTTTTTGGCTCCAGTTGAAACTAAAGAGATTTTGGGTTTAATCTTTGCTCTGCARCAAGCATCCTAAGGGAGTTGGAACTGGAGCATCTCACCTGCCCATCTGCTCCAGGAAGACCACAGTAGTTACTGACTGCAGAGGTCAAACTCCTCTTCATTCAGCAGTCCTAAAAAAGGAGATGATCAAATTAAAATTAAAATCAAACAGTTGTATTTCAAATATATATAGGCATGAGTTACAACAAGACTATTTCAGTAAGTTTGGCATGCTCTAATTTCATCTTCTTCTGAAGAGTTACAGACCAGATCAACTCTCATTGTAGTAAAAATTCATTACCTTAGGTGATCCATGCACAARCTTTTACCACCAATGAGAAAAAGCAGCAGATTTGTCTTAGCTGCTTGACTTTGTCTGCTGTTCCCTCTCGAATTTGGACTCAAAGCATCCCTTGGGCTGCGACTGACATAATAAACACTGAAAACACCAGTGGCAGCTCCCACAGCCCCCACTTGCTGATGTGCTTCCTCTGATCTTCCTCATTCTCCTCAGGCACAAAGCAGTTTCCCTCACCATGCACAGCCCCAGCAGCAAAGAACTGGAAACTTGTCTTTACATGGAAGACAGCAGGCTATAATATAAGGCACTAAGAAGTCCAATTAAAATAGATGAAGGAGGAGAAAGCAACACACTTAAAGAGTTTGTCCCTGTCTCAGGTCAGGCCTAAWGCTTTATCTCACATGCTTTTTCCTCCTATTTCCCAATGTATCCCACACACAGGGAAAGGATTAGCATTCCACAGGGATGAAATAACACACAGCTAGACACAGGTGAGGGAGAAGGGCTGCTTTTCTGTTCTTAATAAAGTGCAAAATAACCCACACTTGAAACTCTCAGAATGTTATTGAGTTCCTTTTCTGGTCTCAGTGCTGATGCAAAACCCAAATTTTTTGTACAAGGCTCACTGCCATGCAGGCTTTACAGSCTCTGGATCTATCATTTTCTCCTCACTGCTGCATCAATTCCAAAAGAAAATAAACAATAAGTGCCACATCTAAACACATCTCTGACCCAAAGGAAGGTGTTCAGATGTCATGTGCAGTGTTACCTCTTAGCTGGTTTCACTGCTGAGGAAACAACTCCGCATGTTGAGTAGTAAACAACTAATACAGGGAGGAGGTTTGTGTGTTACTAAACTATTGCTTTTACCTCTAAGGATTATAGGCTACACCCCGGATTTGGATCCTGAGACAGTAGATGACGCCTTTGCTCGAGCCTTTCAAGTCTGGAGTGATGTCACACCRCTGAGATTTAACCGAATAAATGATGGAGAAGCAGACATTATGATTAATTTTGGCCGATGGGGTATATTTTTCTATTTTTATTTATKTTTTTGGTTTTGTTCCTTTYATTAATCCTCAGYATTWGAATGATCCACCCTCAATAAATAGCACCAGTGAGCCTTTCTGGCAAACCTTGTCCTAGTTCACACTTGGCTCATACAAGCTAAGATCTAATTTCACTAAGACTTTTTTTTCTTTCTTATACATGAGGGAGAGAGACAAGTATTTATACAATATCCTTACACTATATTTATCTTTCCAAAAGAGAATTGCTAGGGGCAACATTTTATTTTTAAATTTACAAATCAGAAATAGAACTGAGACATATTGGTAAAGATCTTCAGATGATGTGAGCTGGCTGTCTGCCATAGAAGAGAAAGGAATGCCATCTTACTATTTATTTATAGCTTTGTATGCTGTTTTCCAATGATAGTGGTGAGGGTTCTAACATACCAAAGCTTAAAAATGGATTTGTGGCTTTCAATTTTGACTCCATAGCTGGCTTTCATGCTTTAGCATGGCAGAATGCAAGCTTTCAATGCATTCTTTGGTCTTGAAGAATTTAAAAATATGGATCATAAACTGAACTATGGTTTGAGTGCAGCTGAGGATGGGTGATTTGATTYATTTTTGTTGTGCATGCCTTCTCAATTAATTTTGGCTTCCCCTGAAAGAATGTTTATCGCTTTTCAGTATAATCATGGGACATTTTAATTTCTTCTGGACAGTCACAGAATTTTTAATACTAAGGAAGATACTTGTGCAGCCAATCACTTGGGAGGTAGATTTTGAAAGTTAARTGAACAGCTCAAAGAATAACTGAACTCTTTGTAAAAGCCTTCATTTCAAGCTGGTTTTCTTTGCTTTAGCTACTGATGAGTTGACCTCAAAAGCTGCAGAGATTTTTGTACACTCAGGACTTCAGATCCTCATCCAGACTGGCTCGGTTTGCAAAAAAAAAAAAAAAAAAAAAAATAAAAGTCATAAAAGCAGAAGTGTTTCTGCTGGTTTTAGTACTTGCTGGCTATTGCCAGCTTAGAAACTGTGGGCAAAGAGCTCCTTCCCCATTCAGTCATTCCTATCACTTTACTGCATGCCAGATTCACAGGAGCTGAGATAYCCCTGAGGTCATTTTTAACCTTTCTCTTAAGCATAGGATCCACTTTGAAATAAAAGGGAGTAAAGCACCTAATATGTGTCAAAATCTTCTCCTTGACAACTGACACACTAGTCTCCTGAAGGAATGAACTGAACTAACATTAAGAGTGACACCAGCCTGAAATCAGTGTAACAGAGGAGAGAATCAGGCCTGTGTATTTAGGGCTTCTGTTAAATGCCAAGACATCAGACCAAACGACCAGAAATGATGCAACTGGAGGTGCTGGCAGGCAGCTCTGATGCACAGGTCAGTGTGGTGGGAAAGCTATGAATACCAGGGCTATGCCCGTGCCAGSCTGCCTTACCCACAAGTGGTGTACTTCCAAGAAAAGCCTACAGTGTARTAACAGGAGAGCTGCTTAACCTGCTGCTGCCCTGTGAGCTGCCTGAGGCTCRGGGTGCTGGAAGTGAAGGAGGAATAGGCTCCTTCAGGACTCAGAGAAGCAAGAAGAGCACTGCTGAGACACCCAGCTTTGCTTTCCTGCTGGGCTAGTGAGTRTCCTGCACAAAAGAAAAGAAAAGAAAGAGCACAGCAGTCTGAGGTGTAACAGAAAAGAGCAGCCTGCAAAGTGAAATCTGCCTTTATTTTCCAATCTCTGTGTTGGAGAGTGATACGAATGACCTGAAAATATCCTTCATCTACAATATTTAGTTTACAACTCCCTATCAGCCTCCAATGAGAAAYAGCACTGTGTATGCAGTCATATATCTCATGTACAATACTCCTCTGTTCTTCATAATTTTTGATTCCTTTCCACAATACTTACCAGATATAAAATAACATATTGTGACAACTGCAGTACTGACACTTAATGTTCTTTGCAAGAACTGGCTGCTCCTCTTCTGGTTCAGTCTTGCCAGCACAACCCAAACCAATAAATTCACTCACTAGAGTATTCTGCTGCTGTCTGGGATGGGAAAGTACACCTGATACTCATCCTTCATGTATAGACTTTGCCTGAGGTCATTAAARACTGCTCTTCTTTGTCTGCTTGCTCCTGCAGAACATGGTGATGGCTATCCCTTTGATGGCAAGGATGGGCTCCTGGCTCACGCCTTTGCACCGGGGCCAGGAATTGGAGGAGACTCCCATTTTGATGATGATGAACTGTGGACTCTTGGAGAGGGACAAGGTAACAGAGTCTTTGATGTTTCAGAACATATGGCCTGTAATTYAGAATGTTCTCTACAAAATGCTTATGTAATTCCTAAATAAAAGTTGCATAGGATTTCCGTTTTCTTCCTCCACTGTTACCCCACAAAAAACTGAACAATAGGCCTGATGCAGCAAAACCTTTGTGTATGGTGTCCTGTAAAATAATTTGGAAAATTTAGAATAAGAATGAAAACTCATGTTTGAGTTTCATTTCAAATTCTAGCTTTCTTATCTGTCTTCCCATCCAAAAAAAGAATTGAACTTTATTACCAAAATAGTCATCTTCCTTCTGTTGGGCTTTCTTTCACCTTTAGAAGAAGCACTGACAGGCAATTGTGGTAACTGGACTGGATCCCTGCCTCAGAGACAGGAGGAAACTGTTTTCCCTGGTAGTGAAAATACAGCACAAAAAACCAGTTCGTTTCTGCCATTAAAAGGAAGGCTATGGATCAGTGACTTAACTATGCATTAACATATACTCCAGCACCAATACTGTGTTCATAAGCCTGTGACAAACTGAAATAAACCCCAGGATCYGGGTGTGTCTGTGTTCCCACCCTGTCCCCCCTGCCACAGCAGATGTCATACGAGTCCCACTGGAAATACCAAAGTGGTTTATGAGGCACAAGGCATGTTCAGCTCATGTTCAGCTGCTGCCTGGAACCTTTGAATCTATACTGAACATTTTAGACCATATTAGTGAAGAAACTAAATTACTAAATGTTTTAACAGCATGTTTATAACTGCCTTGCCATAGTAACAACATATATATTTTTCTGGGCTGATTCTAACACTTCACCACAAGTAATATCATGTAATTCTTTTAAAATTACCAGCTATGATCATCTTGCCAATAGARAGACCAGCAGCATATTGAATTTCAAAGTGGAAATTCAGACTGTATTTCTATATCAGTATCTTCCAGGAAAAGAAGATGTCCAGAAATGGTATTTTTTGTATCAGTTGGTGGCTAATTTCACCACTACATTTGTTCTCTTTACAGTGGTCAGAGTGAAGTATGGAAATGCAGATGGTGAATACTGCAAATTTCCCTTCTGGTTCAATGGCAAGGAATACAACAGCTGCACAGATGCAGGACGGAACGATGGATTCCTCTGGTGCTCCACAACCAAAGACTTCGATGCAGATGGGAAATAYGGCTTTTGTCCCCATGAGTGTAAGTAGACCAAGGTTTCTAATGTTTTTTTCGTGGTAGACTGTTCCCTTCTTCTTTGCTCATCCACTTAGATAAAGGAATGAATGTCTTTCAGAAATTGTGACAACATGTTAGTATCTGTATTAAAACTATTAGACAGTCTAGGAAAGCTAAGACTGTACTTTATTTCTACCTTTTTGGAATATGAACAGAACTCTCTATTCCACAAAAATATTATTTCATATTTGGAAAAAWTCATTTACAGATTAGACAAAGTGTATAATGCCTTTACTTAGCCAAAACTTTTTACAATTATACACAAGATTWTTATCTTTCAAATGAATTTATGACAGTATATTTCCTGTTAAAACAACAGGAACACATATTTTTGTGCCTGAAAATCTTGATGAGTCTTTACATCTTGAGSATATAACATTTCAGACAATTTATTGGTATGAGTGTTAATTTCATCTCCTGCACATCACACAGCAGGAAACCTTTAAAGAAGCAATTAATTATAATTGGCTGTAGCCTACTGAGGTAATTTATCWGCAGTGAGAAGAGTAGAGAAGATAAGGTGCTTTTAGCCTTGTTCCCCTCCTGTTTGCCAGTTCATGGCACAATACATTAACAGACATTTATTTTGCTTTGTACATAACCAACTATTAGTTTTGGGCAGCATGGAGTGTTTCATCATCCTTTTACCTTTCATATCAAGCACTGGGTCACTAAAACTGCCTACTACTCCTGGGTCATAACAAATAATAAGAGAGTTTTGAAAAAAGAACAAACCAGAAAGCAATGGACAGATTCATGCTAATCCTGCTTGAAACAAGGATTTTTCATTAAAAGTAAATAAGCAGCACYAATAAGTACTAAACTTATTTATAAATTATGGCTACATATAAGCAGTGAAGCACTGTCAGGGAGAGTTGGTTCTGAAGGTCAAGTTCCTGGAAATGCTTGTGTCAAGGTTTCTGAAATGGAACAGAAGGGTTTCAGCCTTTTGTTTCTGATGMATTTGTTTTGCAAGATCCATGAACAGTTATGCACAGATGTTCCTTATTAAAGGCAGAGTGGCATTGTTCACTCATTATTTCAAGGCACCATTTGCTAAACCCCAGCTAATAAATTCAGATAGRGGAGGATTTACATCAGAGTGTCTGTGTTGGGGGCAGCATTCCTGRTTGTTGGCCTTTGTTTCTGTCACGTTTAACTCACTGAAGTTAGTTTCAATTCTTCTCATTATAGAGCCACAGTGCATATATAGGAACATCTTTAAAGCTATGGTGCTGCACCAGGCTTTTCTAAAGTTAATTCCAGATCTGCACCCTAGTTGTGTAAACTGATTGGACTATAGTTTTACAAAACAGAAGGTAAAGCAGAAATCACAAATYTTACACAGTTGTACTGAACTTCTCCTTTGCCATTTGGGATCAAGGGATCTCAAGAGCTCTTTTCCAAACTCCACTGACAMTCCAGGCAGTTTAAGCTCCCAGCTTTGGTCCTCCAATATAAAACAAACAATCTGYTCCCTGCCTGTGCCTCCCTCACACTGGTCACAGTTCTTACAGGCTGCTGCCTGCTCTCCCAGGCAGAACCCTCCTGAAGCTGCAGCTACCTCCACCTTGGATCTGTGCCACAGGGGGTTTAGCAGCCTCCCAGCCTGAGGTTTCCTGACATCACAACTGGTTGATTTTTCTAGGAAGAGCTAAAAATGAAGTTCAGTCTGAATCTGCTCTCACTTCAGAGTATCTTTACTAGTTCTTATGATGCAGAACAAGGCCCTTTAAAATCCCCTTACAAGTAAATTAGACATTTGTTTTGAGGAAACTGACCCAGTCTCTGTCTTTAACTTTCATTTACATTAAAGCAATTTTATAGTTAAGGTGTGGGGGGAGGGGATTGAAAACTTATTAAACCATTGTTCTTACCATCACATGATGTAGCCTCAAGCAAAATGAAAAACTGCATTCTGACTGTGACTCAGAAGGGCTGCATGCAAAGCACTAAGAGATTGACTTTCCATATGGTTTTTGCAACTTAGCCACATGTAAACCAATATAAAAAAAGGCTATTAAAATGCAGAGTTTGCCAGACCTAGAGCTGGAAGCAGCTCATGGTAAATGAGTCATCTAAACAACTCAGTCTAACACTGCCCTCCAATTCTACCATTTATTTAAAAACCAAAGTCCTTCTCCAATCACAGTAACCATAGTCCTAGTAAATGCACCTTTCCTAACTTAGCACAGCATATGAGATGAAACCAAACATTCAGAGCTTTTTTTTGGGGGGAGGCAGAGTTAGTGTCACAGACAGGATCCCTGTGTGGCTGCTTCCATGTCCAGGATGCAGAAGGATAAAATCACTCTTTCAGGCAGATCAGAAGTTCAGCAAACTTGTGTGTGTGAGCCAGGCCTGCAAAGCTCCAAATCCTCTCAATAGCAGCACTGGAATTTGTATAACATACTGGTTCATGTCCCTGATGCTGTGGCAAGTTACTGGTTTAAGTGTAAAAGGCAAAATGGACCATTTGTGTCACAATAGCCCATTGTCAGAACCCTTTCCCAGTCACCCTCAAGCCAGAAGAGGTCTGGGGGTGATATTTACTTTATTTAGTATGACTCTAAATAGAAGCACACTCGTAAACAATGCCTCCTCCCACTGATGTATCACACTAAGCAAAGGCTGAGCCACTCAAATCCTGCACAAAGACTGAGGCTGTAAAGGCTGTTTAGTCATCAAAAACAACAGCAAAGTCAGAACTAACCTGCCAAGTCTTCCCACGTACACATTTGGGTTTTAGCTGCAGCTTCAAACTGGGTGAGAGAGAGGGAAAAAAGTCCCCTTGGGCACCTTAAAAAGGCCAAATCATGCATGCTTTACACTGGGAATTCTAACAGATAAGTAAGTCATTCTGTAGTGCTGTTCTTAAATCTCCAGGGGAATTAGCACATCAGTGCATGAAGGATTTTTTATCTCTGTTCAGTGCAAGGCCTAAAGCAGTTTGTTGCCTTCACAGTTTCCTCTCACTTTTATATGGCACAGAGGACTCCCACTGATAGAGCAGCCAGGAGAAGGCACAGTCAAATTCACAAGATGTCTGATACTCCAAGCCACTTGCATTTTCATGGAATTCAATTTGGACATACATTTTTTAAATRCTAGCATGTGAGAGTATATGTGTCTTCCTGTATATATTCCAGAAAGTTTAGTAAAATCCTAAAACCAATCCCAGAATTCAAGTTATTTTAATTGTATCATTTTAATCCTTCATCCCTGAGAAAGATTTCTGGCTCTCAGAGGTGAGCCATGGGGCCTTGTTTGTGCATACAGACAGAGAATAGACACTCTTCACAACGTCCCCTCCCCAAGGAGACCAACACACAACCTTCAGGAACAGTGACCAAGCAGAAGGCAGGAGAAGCCTCCAATGTTCAGCTTTGTTTGAGCAGTCACTTGCTCTCTCCTGCTTCTGTTGAGTGGCTGAGCAGGGCTTATCTGAAATGAGAAGCAAAYACAAAGGAAGAACCTACAGGTTATTATCCGACTGTACTGTGCACCACACTTTAGAGAAACTGCCCAAAGTCTGYCATTCTAACTAACATTTCTGACACTAAGTAAGTGAATCAGTACAGAGCTAAGGAACGTAAGTGACCCTCTCAGAACCCTGTTTTAAATGTTGTTTTAAGAAGGAATATTGAGTTTGTGTTATGAGTTTATGTCAAGAACAGCCATTCCCTTCTGTACACTTAAGAGACTGTAGCAGTCCCAGTCTCACTTGCCAAACCATTTAATGCTGGTGTAAACCAGAGATTCCAAGTGTGAAGTGCACCACACCCAATGGGTGTCCAATGCCTGTCCAGACCCACTGGCACACTGTGATTCCTTGTTGATACTGAGCTCTGTGTACTGACATTTYCCTCTCTCCTTCTCCCTACAGCACTTTTTACAATGGGTGGCAATGGGGATGGGCAGCCATGCAAATTTCCCTTCAAATTCCAAGGCCAGTCCTATGACCAGTGCACAACAGAAGGCAGGACAGATGGATATCGATGGTGTGGAACCACTGAAGACTATGACAGAGATAAGAAATACGGATTCTGTCCAGAGACTGGTACGAGGAATGTTGCTTGCATAACACAGTCTAATTTGTCATTGTTTTAACAAGCCTCCTTCTGCACACTTTCACCAGAGCTCACAAAAGTTGATGAGTTAGACAATTCCAGCACAAGTGGCCAAGGATGTAACTGGAACAGGAGCAATCTGTATAAACAATGTGGTGTGTCACAGCCCACCAGGTTTGTTAGGAATACAGAAATGCCATTGAACCTGACTACATGGCTACAGCTGCAGAATAATTATAAGCAGATTACAATTTGTTAATGGTCCTGGAAGAGAAGTGACAGAAGAAAGTATGAATAATATTTTAGCTTAATACTTAASCATTTACACTTGTAAAAAGAAATCCTGTTTAATATGTTAAGCTTGTGTTAATAGATCTTTTCATCAATTCAAAAGAACTAAGTGAAATGGTTTAGCCATGAAAATAGATTTCAGCTTTCTTCACACTTTTTTTTATACTTTTTAACTTGAGTTTTACTACATAAAGGAACAAAAATTAATTTATAGCTTTGAATAGCTTGGAAAGTGTTCATTTTTAGGATACACACTAAAGCCATAAGCGTAGCAACCAAGCTAACCATGACAGCTCTAAAATCTCTGGCTTTTAACAGAGCCAGGGGGAAGCTACATTCATACCTACATGCATCCTGCTTTTTGATTTTTTGGTATCTTTTGAAAATGGCCTAACCATTTGCAATACAGCTTTGATGTACTGATATTTGTCTTTCTGTTACTTTTGATAACCAGGTGTAGCCCTTCTATTTTAAATTACTCCAAAAAAATATAAAAGAAAGGATTAAATTCATTGTAACTTGCAACATGTTTAGGAAGAGAAAATTCTAAAGGATCATTCAACAAACAAAAGAACCAATATATCCAGAATAAACGTATCCAAAGTCCTAGGTAACAGTCTCTACCACTGGAACCAAGATATGCACTTAGTTTAAACTTATTTTTCAGCAYAAAAGGCTATTAATAAATAATAAAGAATGAGAAATAAATACTACTAAGTAATTAGGGACACAACCAGCTTTTCCTCCRTATTGCTCTCAGGTACCTTCCCAGRAKATACWCCAMMATTTGAAGGGAACTGTAATTGTCAGGTAGCAGYGTAAATGAATGTAAATGAGTTTTATATTCTTTTCATATTCTGTTCATGATACGTACTTTAACCTGTTATTTTAAATGCAATTACATTCTCTTCCCTCYAGAAATACTTGTACCTGCACATATAAATATTATTTCTTATATATTACTGCCATATACTACACAGAKGAGAAGGCAAGGGAAAATTTTTCAAGTTTTTGCAAAAACACTGGTTAAAAAAAAAATTACCCCCATTTAGTAGATCCTTTTATTTAGAAAATGTTTAAAATCATAKGATTTTAATCTGTACCCTGCTGTCGGGGTATATAAAGCTTATTCTTCAGTGGGACACCGACTAGCCAGGTAGATATTCAATAGCTCTTTAACCTTTCTGACACTAACCCTACCTTCCACCTAAACACTTTAAAATACTTAAAAATAATACCAGGAACGAGCATTAAAACATATGTGCTGGGCAATCACCTTTTAGTGGAACTGCTGCTTTCCCAGAGCTGTGGACATGAGTCCAGGGCTCCTTCTTACCCCATTGAAACTACTGGCAAGCTCATTGCAATGGCAATGTCTAGACTTTTTCCTTTTTAATTCTGTCAGACAATTTTCAAATATCACTTTTAATCTTACTCTTCATATTCCTAGAAGCATTGCAGTATTTCTGCTTCCTTTCTGCTTTTAATGTGTAGTTCACAAGAGGTGAAAGGGATCCACTTCTCACTGGGTTTTCCCATCATTTTCCACAGCCATGTCAACAGTTGGTGGAAATTCCGAGGGAGCTCCTTGTGTATTCCCCTTCATCTTCCTCGGCAATAAATAYGAGTCGTGCACGAGTGCAGGGCGCAATGATGGCAAGCTCTGGTGCGCTTCCACCAGCAGCTACGACGACGACCGCAAGTGGGGCTTTTGTCCAGACCAAGGTAACACCTTTTGTCAGGGCAATATCAGGGTGACCGATGGCATCACRTGTGCAATGATTTCATTCCCACATTTATCACTCCTGCTGGTTACAGCACTGAAATCTGAGCAAAATCCCTACATTGAAATGTGAGACAACAGCTAGAGAGTTACTCCCAGAACTCATCTGTCTGAAATATTCAGATTTTCCAAAGTTGTAATGATGCAGGATCCTTCCAAAATACAAAACCATGAAAAAAATAAATAAATATTTTTCTCCCCACCAGTTTTTCTTTTCAAGCACTGTAGTATTTATACCAGTATGCAATAAATTATACAGTGATACAAATTAGGAACAAATACAAAATGTAAAAAAAATAATACATCTGTGACTAATATTGAGAAGGATGAAAAATGTCTTTTTTAAGTGAGTGAGACAGCATAAAGTTTATGTGGTAAATATTGCTATTTAAAATTATTTAGATTAATATTTGTCCATATTTTAACATGGGGAAAAGGTTTTTTATATATATTTACAAATAAATTCTAGACTTGGGTGTTTATTTTAGGAACAAAAAATCCTGCCAAATTTCAGACCATTTGAGCATAATTGATAAAATGTCATCCTATGAYAAAAGGGTATTTTTAACCTAACAATATTTGGTACACTAGYACTGATTCAATCTRTTCTCAGAGACACAGATTTACAGACCTATTTATCACTTACAAGCCATTTCACAGTGAAAAGGAAGACTTGATATCTAGATTGCAGTTTAATTCTTCTGTACCTAAAAGGGATGTCCAATGTTATTTGCTACGTTCTCTTTTTTCAAAGAAGTATTAAGACTTGGTCTGAGTCACTTGCATGGGAGACAGCAGCAAACATCACCTACTAAAGAGGTTTCAGAATCTTCAATAAAATGCCATTAATGCAATATATGTAATGCTCACAATTGGAGGCTGTAAATACTTATCGTTATTATTCATTGTGAATAATTCTGTTTAAATGCAAGCAGCTGATATTGTTTTACTGTGTTATTCAGGGTACAGTCTCTTCTTGGTTGCTGCCCATGAATTTGGCCATGCTATGGGATTAGAGCACTCTGAGGACCCAGGCGCTCTCATGGCCCCCATCTACACCTACACCAAGAACTTCCGACTTTCTCAGGAYGACATTAAAGGGATCCAGGAGCTTTATGGTAAAGTCCTCCCTCRTCAGCAGAACTCATTAGAAAAGCAGGCAGCACAGGTTGAAAACTGGGACTCAGAATTTGCAGCAAATTACAAGCTGCACAATCCCACCAATGCCAGAAACATCCTCTGCTCCTTTCTCCCTGTTTTCTTCATATTGCCACCCCTCCTACTTCAATCAAACGTCAGAATTTAAGGATGAGGGGTCACTAAATTTACTGAATGAAAAGGAGCATCAAAACTCTCCATAAACAAACCTTTAGACGAAAATGCCTAGTGCCTTTACTGGGACAATGAAATGTCATGTTTGTTTCTAGCTTGAAATACCTGATGTGGGTGGGTTTACATGTTACTTTCCACAACACTCTGAGTGTCCCAGATTGTGACCCCCTGCAAGAGGCGAAGGACCTCATTTCCTCTGTCCCAGCCTGGAAACAGTTCACACTGCCTTCCCACAATTCAAGCTGTACCATCAAAATAACATTTGCAGACAGCGTGGGAGCTGAAACTTTAACATAAATGTATTTGGCAGCCTCCTAGAGAAAAAGTGGATTTAAATATTTTTATGTAGCTATAACATTTGTTATTTTCTCCACAGACAGTCTTAGTAAAATGCTTAAGTAGTATCATGATTAAAATTCCTTTCATGTAAATATTTTCTACCTTGCAGAGGCACGAGCATACTGCAGTCAATTAAGCAGTCATTCCCATATTCYATTTCTCTTTCTGTGCTTTTCACATTTCTACTGAGAGATCTTTTTTAACTGTGACTATATTCTACAGTATTTAAGGCCTTAGAAATTTTAATAAGAATATTCCAAAATTATTATCACATGAGACAAAAATCTGATTTGAATCTTCATTATTTCTTGTTCTTTGCTGCTTTAATTAAGAATGGGAATTGAGACATGGGCAGGGTTAAGCGAGTTTTCTGAGCTCACACCGTGTATGTTTGATAAGAGYTCAGAACTTAACCCAGTTGCCTTAAAGCACACTTCAAGATACAAGACAAAATTATCTTTCTYCCTCTTTTTAACTGATATAACCCTTTACAAACTGCTTTCTATGATAAACAAGTATTTGTAAAAAAAACTTTGTTTTTTTCTTCCAATATTATTATTATCACAAATCAGCTACACTCCTTTTTTTTTTTTCTCATACAGTAAATTAACCCAATGTCTAAGAAAAAAAGGCAAATGCCTCATAYGGCAAGACAGCAGCAGCCAAATAACAAAATCAAATAAAATAAAACAGATGGCAAAGTGTATGTTCTGAAAAGCACATTTTGATTCTTGTGAGGATGGAAAGATCATACAAATGGCTCAAAATGCATMATTGTAATTTGCCAAATATTGGACTTTAAAAAAGGGAAATCCACTTTGACMTCTTTCTCAGCAGAGCTGCAGATAATTCAGAGTAATAGAACTTAAAATGTCTTTCTCTTCTTTTTAGAAGCCAGCAAAAAATAAATTGTAATGTTAACTTCAGAACCCAATATAGTCACTTCTAATTATCTCTCAGGTTAAACAGGCAGCTCAGCCCAGACACGCACAGGCACCATGTCTCAAATGWGGCCACAAAGAGGATTAAGGCAGGACTGGAAGTCAAGGCTTCCTCAGCTCTACTTGACCATCCTCCTTCTGAAGAGATTTTATTTTTCAGTAAWATTAACCGAACTCACTCCAAATGATTACCGTTTTAGAAATCATGGAAKCTCATGTTCTCCATGCAGCACTTCATTTCAGTGTAACGGAATATCTTTGCTCACTGTCACAGAAGTGTCACCCGATGTAGGACCAGGACCAGGRCCAGGCCCACAACCAACCCTTGGACCTGTCACTCCAGAGCTCTGCAAGCACGACATTGTATTTGATGGAGTTGCACAAATTAGAGGAGAAACATTCTTCTTCAAAGATAGGTAAGTGAGATGAGATGATGGTCTTGCTTACCAAGAGGGCCTCAAATGAAGGAATCTGTGAGACCTATTCACCAGAATCTAGAAATTTATTATCACGCACAATATCCATCTTTTGTTTTGTGTGTTCAGCAATGGCAAAGTGTCATAATCAACTCCTAAGGGAAATAGAAATGGTTTCATTCAGGTGGAGTCCACAATGATTAAATAACAGCATTGTGTGACTCATGGCTGCTGTAATAACACATCAAGGATACTTGTGACTGGCACAGGCTTCATGTGTGCAAAGCCTCCAAGACAGGAGGCATCAAAAGCATTTTTGATACAAAAGCAGAGACATTCCTGATCAAATGAGGTGGTTGCACAGCTGCAGCTCCCACTGCCTTTGCCAGGACCTGTATTACCCTGTGCTCAGCAATGGAAAGCTTCTCCTAAGGAGTATGGGACTTGGCAGCACCATTGTGAGAGACACTAAAGCTCCTTCTTTCCCTGTCATAAATCAATGCCAAATTTGGAATAATTTATCCTCAGTTACCCTGAGCATTCTCCCAACACCACTGAAGATCTGGGTCCACACACAGTGAGTGTGCCTAAATCGAATACTGTCTCCTATCATATAAAAACACACACAAGCATCTGATGCTAAGGGAAGTATTGCAACTCACCTGTTCATGGCTCCTTGCCAGTGCAAATCTAAAAGGAACATGAACCAACAAACCAGTTCCCCTCACAAAACAGCAATTTAAAAATTGTCTCTCCTGGTGATCTACCTGAGTCCATCCATCTACTCCAGATTCAAATGTTCAGCTCTATACAGGATATATGATATACTATGCTGCATGGTTTAAATCTACTCACTAGCCTTTTGTAACAAAAAAACATGGTCAATTACATGATTTTAAAGAGTAAATACACTAATTCCTTCAGTGCCTTTCCTTCTAGATCCAAGCTATGTGATATCCAGAAAAATGGTGCTTTGAGTTTGAGGTTTGACTTACTCTTTATCACAGGTTCTGTGTTTTAGAAATGTAGAAATGGAATTTAAACCTTCTGATTGTAAGAASGTAATATTCCCTATTTATATTACAGCTTCTTGGAGCAAAAGGGGTTCATTCAATCTTGTTTGTGGGGATCACCCTGATACCTTTTGTACTCTTTCTCTTGGCCCTGTCAGCAGCAGCCTAAGATTCAGTGATCCCTACTGGCAAGGAACAGTCATTCCTCAGCCACCAAATGGCCCCACAGTACCGACAGATCAGCCCCACACAAAGCCACACAGGGCTGGCACCACAACCCCACAACAACCAATGCCCACTTTTGCTAATTTAGTCATCAGAGAGCTAAAGTATCCACCTGAGCTTAGCGCCTTCAAAGCAAAAACATTCTCACAGCAGGAAAACCCCTACCAAGTTGCACCCTGCTCCCAGCTACTGCTGCCATTCTGCTTGCTCGTGGGGCTTGGTTTCCAGCCAGACCTCCACCTTGCTTCAGCTCTTGTAAACCAGCAGAGGAATCACGCAAAGGAACAATGCAAAATCTCCTCCTAAACCAGCAGAGTGATCCAGTATTCTATATAATCCTAACAAAATAGAAGTATTTTGCATTTAGAYACAGTTGGTCTAAGAACTATGCAAATACCAAAACAATCTGTTCAAACTGGCTCAGCCTTTATCTAACAGGCAGCAAAAGCAGACAACTGTTGAATTGTTTTGCTCTAGAATGGCTTTGCCTGTCAGTCTTGCAGCTTTCCAAGTATCAGGCAAACAGCATTATGACTCACTTTTGGAATTCAAGAAACAACTGTCTATCATGTATCGTGTGACTTTTATGATTCATGAAAATGACCATAGAGTCCAACTGTCACATGGCACAGGCAAATAGCAAAAAGGAGGTCAGATATGATTAATTCTTTCCAAAAATTTCCTCCTCAAATCAAGAAAAGGAAAGTACTGCTAAAAGGGAATTACTGAAAGTGCTATTAGCCMCAGAGAACAGCTGAGCTTTTCCACTGGACACAGAATGTCAAAGAACAGCATTTCCACAGATTATTTTGTTCTGACAGTGAACAAAAGTTCACACTTTGAAATTTATCAGGGCACTAAAAAAGACCCACTGATTTGGGTCCTTTCAATAACTGCATGTAACATTATTACTACTATTATWATTATTAATAATAATAACAATTTATTATGTAAAATACCTACTGTAACTAAATTATTACATATGTCTATAAATTTAATATTAAGATTTAATATAGATATTTTAAAATGTTTTATGTGTTCAAACTGAAATGAGAAAGCCAAATAATTAATTTCACCATTTCCTCAGTAAGATCTGTAGAAATAAAAAGACCTTCTACCCAATTCAAAAACAAAATAAAATACAGCTTTGACAAAGTTTCCCTTTCCAAAAGAAAACCACATCAATTTAACAAGTCCCTTGAAATGTGTGGTTTATTAAAAACCTGGTGTTAAGTCTCCGTTGGCTCTGGAAATTTTGAAATTCATACAGATAGCAATTACTGGAGCTGATTCAGCCATAAATCAGGTCCAAATTTGACAGAGAATATTGTAACTTGGATTTTTAAAGGAGCTACTTTTATGAATGCAGTGTTATAAATATTTTCTATATGAATTTCCATTCCACAGCATATTGGATSTGCTTTTCTGTCTAAAAGAAAAAGATGCATGAAACAAATGGTATTACTTTTTATAGCATTTCATATGTATTTAAACACTTACAAGAGGAGTAACTACCCAAATGGCTTATTCTTTGCCTCCTTTCTGTAAATGAAAATTATGAGTCATGCTCAGATATTTTTGTACCTGTGAAAAATACATCCATGTATGCAAAATGAAAATGCAATAACATACTACTATCTTAATTCTTGATTAAATACAGCAATTTGTTAATTTAGGACTGCTCCTCCAAATTCTAGGCAAAACAAAAATGCAGTTTAAGATCCTGGGCTTYTCAAAGGTATAATTATTCTAGGTAGGAATGGGGAATGACAATTTTCACTCCGCAAAAAATAAAATGCCAGTAGCACCTTGAGCTTCAGAAATACATTAATGGTAAAAGCATTTGACCTCAGAATTTAACGACTATAGCTTGGTGCAAMAGTACTTCCACCAGACTGCTGATTTTTCATTTTATGACCATGTCAAAACTTTTGTTCTGTTGGGGAAAAACGTTCTTCGTTCTAAGGAGGAGGAAATAGCAGTGCCATTTTTAATASCAAAAGCCCTCAGCACAAAGCTCTGCCATTTAAAGATAATTAGAGCTTTTTAAAGCTTAAATCAAATGAACATCCTACTTATACATAAAATAGCCAATAAATTACCCTTTGCATTTCTCTAATGAACGTTTTTAGTGCTAGCAGTTTCTTTTACAGCCAAACTCACTTCCAAGCAGTATGATATACTGTTATTAAATTTGAACTTTTAGTCACTACAATCGTAATTGCAAGTGCAGTTCATRGAATACAAAACTCTGCTTTTGTCAAATGCTCATCCATCTGCTCCATACACAGCAGCAGGAGGGCTCTAACAGTTTAAATGCTGTGCAAATAAGTTTCTTTGTATACCCAGAGCACAAGATAAATTTTGCCCTGATGYAGAAAGCAGCAAGAAACTCAAAGCAATCAGTGCAGCAATTTCRCCTGCAGTCCAGCATACAGCTTATGGTCAGCTCCTCCAAATAAAGTTTATTTTTCAGTCAGTACAGGAGAAGAGTTACAAGCGTKTGTTGCTGCTAACGCGTGTGTGCGCATGTGTGTGTGTGTGCGTGCTCTTGTGGCCTTTGCCAGAAGTGATGAGAAACAGATGTGCTGCTGAATTAGTTCATTGTAAATCTTGTACAATTTTCTGTTCTGCTCAGATTCATGTGGAGGACTGTAAACCCCCGAGGAAAACCCACAGGTCCTCTTCTTGTCGCTACATTCTGGCCTGATCTGCCAGAGAAAATTGATGCTGTCTATGAGGCCCCTCACGAYGAGAAGTCTGTATTTTTTTCAGGTATTGGTTTTAAAGGCTATGGTTTATTTACAGATATGGATTTTAAGTTTCAAAATGTAAGTATCCATTTGCRTAATGTTGCATTCAAACTGACTTTYCTCAGAGTTGTACCTGGGACAGGGARCAGCCTAAGAGTCAGTAGAGCCAACAGGTAGGGTGACAGATCTCCCTATTCCCATGCTGAGGATTTTAGGACAAAGGCTGGATCTGAAAGACTCTAAACAGCATTCAGCCTCCAGTACAATAAAAGGGGACCTAGAAAGAGACATTCAACAATGAGCAAAGCCAAACAASAATCATTTAAAATGCAAAGCAACAACAGTGGGAGCTCTCTTTCCTCAGTCACTGCTCTGTTTTTCTTGTTTCCTTCCATTTTAACCTATTATCTCAGCTTGAGAAGACTACATTTTTTTTTCTCCTCATGCCTTTCCTTTTGTCCTTCTCCTTTGCCAAAGACTGCTTTCCACTTTGTCTTCCAAGCATCTTCCTTGGTGGCTCATCAGGCAGAGGATAGAGGAGGCCATGCAAGCTGCCTCCATGGGAGAGCAGGAGAACAGGAAGCTCTGCTCTGTCTKTCACATGGTTCAGCTGTAGTGGCCAAATGAGCAGAGCTGTGAGACTATTTTCAACGTGAAGAACTGAGCCAGCAAAAAAATGAGGCTCCAGTATCTACTAAAAACATGACTAAACATCTCCAGTCATGTAAAAACCATATGGCCAAAGTTGCTGTACGTTTTCTGTACAGGAGAGAAAAAAAGTACTGGTAATCTATTCCACATGTTTCAGAGGCCATTTGCTTTCATTTACAAGGAGGGGGGAAAAAAATCTTAAGGAAGTTTTATGTCAGGCAAACCAAAACACTTCAAACATTGCATATATTATATATAATCCTATCACACCTAAACCTCTCCTTTTCTTTATAAATTCCAGGAAAACATAACTCAACTGCCTTTCAAAAGAACAAATAACTATCAAAAAACAAAGATTGGTTTGAAAATAACATACTATCTTAAAATACTAGTTACACCCACCCTTTGTGCCTGAATGGTGAATCAATAACTTCCAAGGATCTCAAATGCTACACTTTAAAATTTCCTCACATTAATACTTAACTTTCTTTCCCACTAGCACAGAATCAAWGAAATGTCCTTTCATGAATAAATCWTTGCATGGCTTTCAGTGAATTCAGTGATGGTATTTACTAAACAAATTACAATTCCATATAAAGAACACAGAACACTGCTRCATATTCCACTAGCACAAATCTGGGGAAACATTAGAAAATGTCATATGACAAAGGACAACAGGAACTCTGAGCTAAAACTTCCTGTTAATCACTAAATAAAACTGGTCAACAAAAACAAAGAAAGGGCGAACATGAGCTGCTGCATTTAAATGCCTGGGGGCCCAGCTGGTTTCAGACCATCTTCATCACACAAAAGATTACTTGTATAAACGATTTGTTTTAGCATAACCCCAATGTACCAAGACAGCATCTGCCTCAAAGGTGAGTCAGCTAAGAAGGAAGGAAGCAAGAGAGGAGAGGTGATGTCTTTTTCTGTCAAGGAGCACCTCAACAGCAAAAGCAGTTGTAATCACAGTCCACKGGCATTGTAATCTAGTGTTTCACAGATGGTAAAATACTAGAAAGACTAGTGGTACAGTTAGTGCCATAAAMAGTCACACAGCAAAGCAAAAAACAAGAAATACCCTTTTGTTAGTGATTGATAAACAGTGTTTGTTTGCTTTGTTTTCTCCCCTGCTTAGGAAATGAGTACTGGGTTTATTCAGCCAGCAACTTGGACAGGGGTTATCCAAAGAAACTCACCAGCCTGGGACTGCCCCCTGATGTGCAACGTGTTGATGCAGCTTTTAACTGGGACAGAAACAAGAGGACATACATTTTTGCTGGAGACAGATACTGGAAGTAAGAGGCATTGAGGGGTGGTGGGATGCTGTTAGACAAGCTGTGTCTCTAGGAATGCCTAGAGAAGGCAGGGATCAAACACGGGCGGTCATCCTCTGGGAATACAAAACAGGGGCTGCTSTTAAATTATTTAATGGTATTTAACAGAATTTCATTATCAAGAAATGGCAAGAAGATCTGGCATGAAAGAMCATCTTAAAAAGCAATGGAGGAACTTTGTGAGTTACCTCCATGCTGACTATCAAAATGGCATCAAAACAGAGGCACTAATTCCTGCAGTCACTGTCAGAGGCCTGTTCCAGGAACAGGACTTCACTTCAGGAATGCAGACATTACACAACAGGCTGAAAGTGGACCCACTCATTACCTGACAATTTAGAGGAAAGTCAAACATAGGAAACAACCACCAGAAATCTAAAAGATTCTCCAACCTGTAAGTGTTCCTTCTGAGAGGCGTTCTATATACAATATCAAGGGAGGTCCCAGCATAATTGAATCCACTTTATGTGAACATTATTTTCATRTTATGATTAAACTGAATGACTGTCTTTATTATATCCTAATGGCTGTGGATTCCTGTAAGTAAATAAAATACCTTTCCACAATTGCCACTTGATCATAGCTTTCAATTACTTTAAGGAAGGTAATCTCCATCATCTAAAGAAAAAAAAAAGAAAGCCTAAAGAATGTTATTCATTCTTTAATATGGTAYTGTAGAGGTCATTTAAACCTTCAAAGTAATTCTAATGCAGCCATCTGCAACACTTCAAACTCCTACTAAAACCTACAGACTATGAGTTAGCAAAGCTGCTGGTATCCTCTGTATCAACTATTGTTTTGATTAACTATACTGCAGGGCCTCCAAGTTATTCATCACTCTAATCACAGACAGTATTTCTATCAAGGAACCTTATCAATTGTAGTCACTGCAGAATGCATCATTTATTGTCAATTTTGTTAAGGAAACAAAATAAGATTAAGTGATTTCTATTTATGTAAAGAAGAAAACAAGTAGTTGACAAATATTTCAGGAAAAAAGGCGCATCTCCTTTGAAAAGATGGTATAATCCTTAAGTATGTGGCTGTTACATTTTATACAAGGACTCTGTCAATGGAATCAAAATAGTTACATACCATAGTCCTTCCTGTGCCATTATCACACTTACTTTAAATGGATTTTTTGGAAGCCTTCTCTCTCCTTCATTCCAGCCACAAGCTATTTTAGTGTTATTATAACAAGACTGTTGAGCGTAGCAAAGTTTTGTGAGGGAGAGGAAAAGGAGCTGGCTCAGATTCTATAGCTGCAGTTTTAAACCTACGCAGCAAGGTACTAGATTTTCTTTAAATACCCCAGAATAAAAAAAAAAAAAGTAAGGAATTTAAATTAATCTTTTTTGACCAACTTACTGCTCGTTAGTACTCAWGTAACTTTGGATATAATCCAAATAGCTCCATAGAGAAATGAGGGAAAGGTAACCTGAGATACCTATGGACATGAATAAATAGAAACTGGGAACATAAATGCTTCCCACCCTCTAGTACTAGTCAAAGATGACCGACCTCTCTAAAGTGTCCTGCTCCTGAAGAGGTGCTTGAGCACCTGAAGGGTGACTGAGGCATGGTTCAAACTRTATTCCATGTCACTGTGATCAGGACAACTCCACACCTCCTGCTCAGCACTGATTCCCATCCAAATTACAATTCTGGAAATAATTCTCCTTAGAAAGTATATTTTCTAGTCAGCAAGAATTGCATTTTGAAAGGAAAGATGTAAAATTTCACAGGATTTTAAAGGAAACAGGAATCATTATAATTAAATAGAAACAATGTTATAATCTCAGTTATTATATTTCTGTTTGTTTTATATAGTCACATTTGCTGAGGACTCCCTGAAAAATTATATTACAATTTAATATTAAATGCACATTTTTAATGTAGAGATGTACTTTCCTTCAGGTACAATGAAGAAAAGAAGAAAATGGAGCTTGCATCCCCTAAATTCATTGCTGACTCCTGGAATGGTGTTCCAGATAACCTCGAYGCTGTCCTGGGCCTTGGGGACAGTGGTAAGCTGTAATTCTGATTTCAGTCACTAACAAGCTCTCTTATTTGTTTGCTTGGAGGCAAAACTTCTTGGAGGCTTTAATTTCTTGTGATCCATGAGTAGGAGCCAAATGGAGCCCCCCAATGCCTGATGCACAGGATGTCCTAACACCAGGATGCATGACYGAGCCAGTCCCTGTGGCTTGGACATTTCCCAGCTCCTGGATCCTCCCCAGGMTCCTCCACAGCAGCACACACTCCCAGCACCATTTCAGCACCATCCTGCTCTAGCACAGCCTGAACTCAACTGTGATAATCTCCCTGATCACAGGCATGAATGGGTTTTATGTTGTAATTTTTTTAAAGTTTCCTCTCAACTGCAGCTGAAATSCTGGCCCGTAGTTTTAAGGGGCTTCAAATTTTGCACAGATATGCACAAAAGTCTGAAAGCAACACGGGTGTCACATGAGTCTGAGTCTTGACTCAGTCACATTTTCAACATCTGTTCTGCCAGCAAACATTTCATCCCAGAAATGTCTGGCTCACAAAACAGTAACCTGATTAAGGTTCCATTTAACAARAGCTCTCTTCTACAGGATGGGAATTTTAATGTCATTTTAAAATATATCTTTTTTATAGTACAAATACATATAAATACTTTGGGAAATAAGTATTCCAGTTCATTAAGCTTCATTAACATACAAAGAAAAAGAGCTTTGATCAAGAATTATGTGCTCCATAATCTGAGCATGTTTTTTTTTTACTTATTTTAACAGGATACACCTACTTTTTCAAAGATCAGTACTATCTACAAATGGAAGACAAGAGTTTGAAGATTGTTAAAATAGGCAAGATAAGTTCTGACTGGTTGGGTTGCTGAACCATATGAAATATTCATAACCAAATATTTACTTTTTTTGTTATATGCCTTATCTGTAATTAGAAATAGATCTGAATGCTAATTACTGGACCAGTCTGGTACTGGCACCAAAACACAGAGTACCAGTACTGTACACATCAGATAATTTAAGAGTGTTTGCCTCCTCAGTATACAAGAGATGTTTACGTATATATTCTGGTACARTTTTTCCATTTTCATGCTAGTCATAGTAGTGCTATGAACAGAACAGCCATCATTCTTTATTCCCTTGGTGCTTAAACAAAGTATTGGAACCTTTGGAGACTGGATCATGCCCCTCTGTTATTCACATACCAGACAGGCTCAAATGAGATGTACCAGCAGTGCACTTTGATTTTTATTTTTTTAAAATACAAYTCTGTTCTAAATGGATGGTTTGTCTTGATGTTTTTCACCCTCTTGCAAGTTTGATCATTCCATTTATTTACATAATAATACAGAAAGACTGTCAAAGGCACAGGTTGCCTCAGGATCTGCTTTGTGTTGATGCATGATAGAATCATGGCAAAAAACTGTGTTAAAGTATTGTTTTAAAGTACTTTTTATTTTAATACCTTAGTTAAATTTAGCAATTTGCTTCATGCACTTTGTTACTACTATATAACTTGTTTATATGGATGGAAACGACTCAGATTTTTGAAGACAATGCGTTATACATAAAAGTCAAGTATTGTTTAACATGTTTTATTTTTCTGTTATTTAGAATATTGGGGTGTTTGTTCAAATAGGCTTCTTGCTTATGCATTGGGCAACAGAAAATGTTCTTT
The DNA here is from genome assembly GCF_030028575.1 of Malurus melanocephalus. Taxonomy (NCBI): domain Eukaryota; kingdom Metazoa; phylum Chordata; class Aves; order Passeriformes; family Maluridae; genus Malurus; species Malurus melanocephalus. The sequence goes on along the minus strand of NW_026623272.1, from coordinate 1,496,987 downwards.
TCACAATCTGATGGAATGTTTCTCATTAAAAAATAAACCAGAAAAGAATGTCCCACACATGAAGTGCCAACAAAACAAATAAAATCAAATTACACTGTCAACACTACTCATGGCCAGGCTTCCTTGTATGACTTGAAATTATAAATTCAGTAGCACATTTCAGTGTAATACCTGTCAAAGAAAAGAACATTACCCCAGTATCTAAGTGCACAGTGGGTTTATTTAGAAAACTAGTTTATTTTCTCTGTTGSTTCCAAGATGCAACTGCAGCAATCTAATTAAAAAGATGATAAGGTCCCATATCTGTGCAAAGCCTTCTATTCTCTCTGAACAGTTTACACTCCTGTCTGTCATCTACACATCCACATGCTACCTCAGCACAGCCCAGGCAGGAAGAGAGGGTGTKTGTATCCTACAGGGATGTAAACTTGAGAAACAGAGACATAAACCCTTATCCTGCCCATAAGAGCAGACACCATCTGGCCGAGGATCCTATCCAGTTCCATGCACGTGAAACACTTCCTGAGCCTTTCTGGGCAGCATCACACAAGTGGTGAACTCAGGTGCTTGTCAAAACACCTCTCGCTTTGAGTCCACAGCTCACAGAGCTGAGCAGTAACTAACAYCTGAGCTCTCGATTCACTGGTTTCTTCTCATGTCCTCTACAACTTCGTGTTTTTTTGCACTCAGTGCTTTCCTGTTCTAAGCAGTTTTTTTATTATGATATAGTGAAAAGATACTTCTTCTAAAATGGCTGCATGTTGCAAATCATCTTTCAAATGCACCCATCCAGATACAGCTYCCACTTTAGGAAGCTGTCGATTGCTATAGACAATCCTCACCTGGATGAGCCAGCACTATGTTGACTTACGCCAAAAGAAAAGATGGCTTATCACCTCCTCAGAATCCTCATTCTCTTCAGAAATCATTAATTGCCTTCACATTAAGTCCTGCACCGGAGCCAACAAAATAAAGCACAAAACAAAGTAGCTGTAATTGCAAAATGTTAGTGTTGCAGTTTTTACAAACACTTGGCAACCTTCTCACAATAGCAAGATCTATTTCAGGGATGTATGATCTGTCCTGATCATAAACATCTCCTTGTGCTAGTGCTGAAAATATTCTCTAGTTTTAATGACTGCCAGGCAATACTTTTGAGTGCTGCAAWAATTTAAGCTCTGTTTTAAGAATTCTCAAAAACCATCCCCTGAAGATTTGTATGTTCTTGTGCAGTACTGCATCAATGTGCCTACTTCTAGCATCTGTACTTAATATGGAGAAGGTTTGAGACATAGTAGAACATTTGCAATGGGCCTTTAGGTCTCAACTTGCTAAATCCCATTTCTACTGATTACTGAAATAGTTTCCTTTTCCTCCACAACTTAGGCATGTTTTGCAACATAGGCAAATCTACCGTCTTACRTTCTGTAGTAGTAACACCATAATCCTACAAAAYTCTGCACATCTGGTGGGTTTAAGGAGTTCTGCTCAGCYTCTCCTTTTGTTCTTGCCTATGTAAACCCATTCTCCAATGACTAAATCACTGGCAGAAAACCAGAAATAAATTTTCTATCCTTAAACCRATGCACACTTCTTTGGGTTCAGTTTCAGACTGGCGACTTTAGGATTAACACAKGTCATTTATAAACACATCTGTTTCTGTTCATCAACTGTAACATTTGCCAGGTTATCACTTACGTATGTCAGACAAGCTGRAGGAGTACACTGACCTTCTCATTAGCCTTTCACATCTGACCCGGGAAACACTAAGTCACAAAATGTGTCCTGRAAATGTCTTTGGGTCTAATTCAATTTGCTGACGGCCACTTGTAAAACCTCCCTCTTCTTTCCTGTTTGTAATGAGTTAACCATGAGATGGAAAGTCCTTACCTGAGCAGCACTGCAGCTAAGCCTGTGCCTGGCCATGTCCCATGCAAATCTGTCCCACTCCCTTCCCTGCTTAACTCTAGATCTGTCCCAACACTATGGACTTTTCCGATGATCCCTAGACCCTTGGCTGAATCAGATTACCCTTCCCAGGCCTCTCTTTTCACCTCTTTTGAGCACTTCRAGACTGTGTCTTGTCAAGGAGGCCACTGCCCTTGCCTGTCCTCAACACATTTCTCCCGAGACATTTTCAGAATGGAACCAAAAGTTTTTACTTGCCTTCTTCAAAGAGGAAGAAACAAGGGGAAAAAGCATCTTTATCTCRAAGTCATACAAAACCCAGCAGAAGTCAAACCTTTGTTGAACTTGTTCTACTTCTAGAGTTTTATTAAATTGAAGTCAGGTACACTTAGAACTTTTTGGTGTCATGGTAGAGGTGCACATGAGCTTGTTGCAACATGGAGAGAGGTCAGACACTCTCTTGAGCTGAAGGAGATCTTCTACCAGCTATGAGCAGGACGGGCTGCAGGCTCCCAGCAGGGCAGCTCCAGTCCAGTAGGGCAAAGGGCACTGGTTTAGCAATTGCTCCATCACAATACATAAAAAGAAGCCAAGGCTATAATGAAATGTTACAGCTTAAACACTCAGTAGACACAGCAGCCTGAACTGTGAATCATGCTTAACAGTTTGYGCCTCACTAACACTTTGTATTTGCTAAAAATGCATTTTCTTCCWGCTACTCTGTCTTGATTTTACAAAGCAGCAGTTACCCATACATTTRAGCAATTGACTGTAACTGTGCTGTTCTTAAAATCAGGAGCAAGTAGGTCCTTTGGGWCCATTTTGGACAAATTATTTCTATTTACAAACTCAGACATGTATTTTATTAGCAGCAAAGACTAAGTGAATGAACATACTGCTTTTTTTGGAAGAGCTGAGGTTAGCAAACAAGCAGGCATTGGGCTCTGTGGAATCACAGAGATTGGTATGTGCAAGGGGAAACACTTGTTACAGCCTGGTTATGTAAAACACTCACAAGTATTATGGTATTTCCAGGTAGGGAACTGTAGTAGGAACAAGAACAAAATCAGAACAACCCCTCAAAACAGCAACAAAACCAACAACTATGTCATCAAATCAAGACTCCTTGCCTTTTCAGAGAATATCCTTCATCAGGTATGTTATTTCTGGTGCTACTTGGGGAAAAAAAATTCCTGGCCTGGATCAAGTAGGGAATGGATTAAGTGAACCAATATTCTCTCCTATTCTTGAATTGTCTTAGGCTACAATATTAATTTATATTATTTAAGAAGTATATAAAATAGCTTTTTCAAAATTACATATTAAATATATGCCTGCATGTGTACATGCACATACAAATAAATAGCTGATGGCTGTATTAAAGTATTATATTTAATATAGATGTCAGAATAGARTATTTGTGTCTGAAGTGACCTATGACAATCATCTAGTCCAACTGCCTGAAGGTTAATTGACCTTAACCTGCTTAGCACAGAACATCAGCTTTTCCCTTCTCCAGAAAAYGTCGCAGTCTGAGCAAAGAACAACACAGCGAGATAAAATACAAGTGTTCGGTGTACATGAGTGCTCTTCCCTAGCACTCTGGTAGCACTACTGGAGATAACAKCCAAGAATTTCAAGATAATCAGTAGTTCATTTGTTTTATTGCTCAAACACTTTCTCCATAGTTGCAATAGCTGCAAGAGAAGCCACACCAACACTTGCAGGTTGGTCACCCTAACCAGCACTGGGAASGCTGTATCTACACTGCTGGCTTATGTCATCACTGGATCATTCTTTCACCTCATTTTGCAAATCCCCAAACTCCCAGTWCACTTCTAAAGTTCAGCTTCAGCCAGATCCACCATACACATRCACAGAATCTCCCAGACAACTAAGGAGCCAGCCTAGAAGAGGGACATGAGAATAAAAGGCCTCATGACACTACAGGTCTGCATTTCCCTAGCAAACCCTGCTGCAGATGCTCTGCACAATGAGCCAGAGGGTGACAAAATAGAATCTGTTGAGCTTTCAGCTGTCTTTTACTGCCCAGTCTCTTCCTCTGGGACTTTTCAGAATCACTCCCAAATGTCTGACTTGCTTTGCTGTTAAGAATTTATTAGCATTGCCAAAATAAACTAGAATTGTAAGAGGATAATTGTTTTAATTTAGATTAGCCTGGACTTTGGCAGTCTATCATCTCTGGAATTATGTGGAGGTGGTCTCCACTTTCTAAAAGACAGGAATTCACAATATTAAGCTATCCAAGTGGGTCTATTTTCCACGTCTTTTACCACTGCTTCAATTTTGGACTGCTTCATAGCTTTATTCTGCCTTGCCTATGCCTATTACAGCACAGTGGGCAGCTGAGCTGCTACAGACACCACATGGCACACTGTRAAAAGGCAAAAGGAGGCTCTGCAAAAATTACAATGGAAATAGTGCAACCAAAGTTCGTGAGCCTTACTTTCTCCTAAATTCGCAATTAGGCTGCATCCTCACTAGACCTACATACAGTCCCAAGGTAGGCAGCTTATTCAGAAGGGCATTTATGAAATATGGATATAAACTAGAACCATTCCCAAAGTTCAAAGGGATAAAACCCTCTGCAGAGCCAAGAAGTGGCTTTACAGTAATTGACGGCTTTAAAGCAGACCGAGGCAGAGTTATTGCAGTTGACACAGCATTGCTTGCAGTTTGATTTTCCTCCCAGAGTCAGCAGGCAGGCTGTGACAGACAAACACTGGTGATGAGCTGTCATTTGGGAGCCGCTCGCTGCCGGGCTCGGCGGGCCGGGCTGACAGCGCTCCCTGCGGGAGGACAGCCCAAAGCGCTCGCTCCTCCCTCGCAGCCCGGCACAGCACAGCCCCGTGCGCTAAAGGCAGCGCACAAAAACTGCATCCCATCCCTCCGAGTGCCCGCTGCACTGTGAGCACGAGCTTTGGAGGATTTTGTTCTCTTTCCGCCACTTATTTTGGGGTAGTACCATGCTATTTAAAAGGTAAAGGGTGTTTAAACATCAAGAAGAAAGCATACTTTGTCGGGAATAAGTGTGAAAATTTTTTTACTAAAGTACATCTGTCAAGACAAGGAGAACTGTTGTATCATATTCCACAACTCTGATATACACTCYGCCATATATACACTCCATACTCATTTAGGGGAAGCTTTTTCCCTGAGTTTGTCTGTCTCTCCCTCCTCATGTCCCTTAGGCTCTGCATTTTAGTCACCATCCTTTCAAGCCAAAGGAGGAAAGTCATCCAAAGCCGCACAGCCCTCAGCCAGGACGAGGCGGGAAATGATTGAGCCAGGTTCAAGGAATTTCCTCATTGTAGGAGGTAAATCCCCCACAGCAATTCCTGCCAGTCTRAAGAGCAAATATTGTCTTTATAGCAGCAGATTGTGCTGCCAGTAGACCTCTGGCCATGTCTCAGCACTCTATCTCAGCCATGCACTATGGATATTYCAACCTATTATCTGTATTTTTTTCCAGACTTGTTAAAGTCTTTGTTCTTTAAACTGATACCACCCAAATGTAACTTTMACAGGTCACCTTAGTGCAATTCTCTGATATAATTCAACACTTGAAACTGTTTATTTAACTGTAAGATTTTCTTTAAAAAAATTGGTCGTGTGACTAATACATCAACTTCCCTGCTCAGAGAATGGGCAATTAGACAGGCCTTGCCTCTACAGATAAAAAGTATGGCACAGCTATGATATCACAGTGAAAATATTGCCCCTGAAATACCTTGGTGTACTTGAGAACACAGGAGCTAGAGTGAGAAACCTTGCTAATTAGGAGTGATGACTGCTGCACATTCACACCCCTATCACACAACTTTGGGAGAGCAACCAAGGAGGAAGGGCAGTGCCTCGCAGTCTCACATTAACAGTGCAAATACAGAGCTACTAGACAGTTAACACCACAGGATTAACAAAAATGTGAAATTGGACACAGCAGAAGAGCAAGGGAAGTGGTAAAGGAGTAGCTAAGTAGCCAGTGGTTCATCTGCACAGATTATGTTTCACCCTTGGGAAGCCAGCACTGGCCTCACCTCCCCTGTGCCATGMCACCTGAACATCACTCAGCACTCACTGTTGGAGGGTCAGCAACACAAACTTACACTTTGAGTCCAAAAATTCTTATTCTTGACCAGACAGCTGTTACAGCTGCTACTGCTCTTAGGCAGATAACAAAACTTCCAGCATCATGGAAATATTAACAAAGCATTGACAGTATAAAATAAATATGCAAGCAGCTCAAAATTCTGAGATGAACTACCTTCTCATTAGAGGGGCRAAGCAGAGGTCTTCCTTCTGCTATTATTTGCAGGGGGAAAAGAGGAGGGATCACCAGAAGAGAAATAATCATAAGCAAGGTAACAGATAAATTATTACTAGAGACAGAACTACTGAACTCCATTCCAGCACCTGGGCATGTTTCACACAACTATGGAGAGTTATCGGAATATAAAATCAGTTCAAAACATAGACCATGCTCCTGGCAGGCTCTTTACTGCAGCAGATGTCTGTCAATAAACAGAAATTTAACTGTGCCTCRACGGTATTTCATTATCTGGAGGTGAAGAATACTACTAAATACTTCACATTTATAGAGATTAATCTGTTCTCACTGACCATCTAATATCCATCACAGTCTAATCTATATTGGCAAGACCTCACCATTTGCCTGATGGAATGGGTGGGTACCATTAATATGAGTAGGTTTTAACTGTATCACAGCACTGGTGGCTATTCATAAACACACTTTCAGTTTATCAAAATGCAAGAATATTTTATTGTTATTATTGTTGTTGTTTTTTTCTGTTTCTGCTATCATTATTGGGAAAAAAACCCCACTGACCTGGAGTTAAACACAACAGTATTTCATTGTGGATGAAGGAGGAATGTTGTTTTCTTCCTTCCTATTTGCAAGGCACTTTAAAATAGCTCAGCATTCATAATGAGTCTGGGGGAGAGAGAGTTCAGTGAAGGCCCCTCCTCTCCCCTCAGACTGCTTTAGAACAGCAGACACTTATTTCAACATAAATGTGGCACATAAAATTATGATTGTGCATATGCTCAGGAGTGCTTTTGTAATTTTTACTTTTAAAGGAACATTGTGRTAATTTAGCCTGATCTCCTTAAATGTCCCCTCAAATTTCAACCACTGATTACTACATCGATCACAGTCACTTTTACCCTTGATTTAAGAGCTATAAACAACAGAAAATTTACCACATTCAATGACTGTCTTCTTAAGTAGTTCAGTTTCCACAATGCCATGAATGACAGCTTATTTTTCATCCAACATGAAGGATATGAGGAAACCACAGGACATGACTGGGTTCCAAATCATGCTGTTTACAAACTACGTGCAAACACACAAAGCCTGGTAGCAGAGTATCTCTCCAAAGCTCCGTATCAGACCTCCAGAGCCCAGGAATTGCACTGTTTATACATGTRCACAAGAATTTCATATCCAGTATAGAATATGCTTTCAACAAATTTGTCCATAACAATCTTTACTCTTCAAGATTATTGACTGCAGATGTGTTTTTGAAAACATGCTTCATGTTAGTTCATTGATGGAAACTTTTATAATAGTCACTAACTCAGGCTAACCCTGGTGTCCCCAGCAGAAGCTAGAACTACTTCGTCTTCCTACAAGCAAAGTAKTTAAGGTTAAATTCACATTTTCAGAAGTTAAATTAGAATAAATTAAATAACACAACTATTAATTAACATTTTAAGTGTTWGCATGGTATTACTGTGTCCATCTTTTCAGGACACATATGTGGTCTGGACTTTTTAAGTTCCAGTTAGAGTCAAGGAAATGACTCCTCATTAAAGGAAGAAGGAAAAAGCTCTTGTTTTCGTCAACTTGCAGTGTTGCATGTAATCAACAGACAGYGGAATGCAGAACTTTAAAACAGACAATTACTCCATAGTAACATGCTCATTTCACCAGTTACATCATCTGCCCACAGCAAAAACTACTTCKAATCTGTCCAAGGCTTCTGACACAAAGCAACACAATGAATGCAAAATAAYACACCTTACACACAAATTAATTTATATTTCCTTTCTCTTAGAAYTATTCGGGAAGGCAGAAGCATTTTCTTTCCAAAGTTTCTATACCACATTTACTCTAAAAAACAACAAAAGTCATGTTCATTAAGTGCATTATTGCCAAGCAACAGAGACAGACAAGGAATTTCCTGAAGAGCTGAGCACAAATACAAAYACAGCCTATTGGCATGGGTTTCCTCAGTCTAAATATTTTCAATCAAAGCAGCACCGTATGCATTTAAAAATAAAATCAGAATAAATCTAAATATTTTCATGTCGGGCAGCTTCCATTCTAAATTTTAAAAAATATTTTAAAATTATACATTCTTAAAAGTCAACTGGATAGTAACACGAAACCACAAAGAAAAAGTTACTGGAATTCAGACAATGGAATTGTTATTCTCAGGATACACTGATAACTGATTAAAAGTCTTCAATCTCTGTACCAAGAGGTGTTCAAAAGTTTTAAGTAATAATAACAACACTTTCTACATCAAGACACATTATAAACATGAACTAATTAACCACGGGACACTTCTGTAGGCTGAGGAGTTTGTTGTGGAGCTGGGRAGTCAGAGCTGGCACAGGAAGACACACTAGATCCAGAACGTCACCTTCTCTGAAGAACTGCAGAGACATTTGTAAAAACCGTTAGAGGTACATCTTCTAACTTTCAAGACTTTAAGGCTGATATCCTGGGACACTAAAAGCAGTGACTGGGAGAATTGGTAGAATTACTGAGGAAGAMTTCAGACAAGGACAGTGCTGGTCTGGCATTTAGGAAAGGAAGTTCTTTGACACGAGAGACAACAGCTCTGAAACACAACTGCCAGCAAAGYATTAACACCTCCAGCAGCCAACTTTAATGCATTAATGGTTATACTAACCCCTGCCAACCTCTGAGCAGCCTTCTAAGTGATACCTCAGGGTAAAGTAAGTGGATAAAAATGCTATCAAGGAAGATACGGAAAAATGGAAATGCTTTCTACTAAGGAGTGATAAGCACTGAGAAATAAATCCTGTGCCATAACATCTCTGTTGAGAGTGAAGCTATAAAATCTGGGGCAAGGCATAAAACAACAAAGAGGCAAAATGAGCTTATTAGCACCCTTTCATGGGGTTTGGCTTCTTTGCGTCTCTCTTATTTTCAAAACTRGAACATACATGAAAACATTGTGAAAATCAGTTCTCTCTGTAATGCATTCCTGCCCTATGGCCACAACTGGCAACCCAACAAGCACAGACAGAGGTCTCAGAGATTTTATTCCATATCTCATGGCCTAAACTGYGTTTTAGTTTGTTTGTAGGATTTACCACTGCAGTGGAATACAGTTTTTAAAGAAAAGGCAAACACTGCTGTTTACATAGAAAACACATCTCTCTGCYTACTGAAGCACAAGCTCTTAAGGAAAGTGTTTATTGAAATTTAAGTATAATAAYGCAGTGGTTCAGTAGATTTCAGATATTCATGACAGTACATTTTCTTTCARAGGTTCTTGGTTTTGCTTTATCATTCCTGACATTTCATATAGCACATTAWAAGCTTTTTCAGGGGAACAGCACTTTTACCAGAGCAGCAAATTGCACMGGCAGGAGAGGTTGATGCTAAACATTATTAAAAATTTTCCTTTCTGAAACAAGAAATGAATGCAAAGGTATAAAACCATCTAAAAGCACAAATCCTTTAGAAAAACATCAGAAATAAATGAGGGATATTCTGGTTTTTAATAAGAAAATCACCTGTGCATCTGGATGTTAACTCTGTTTACTTTACAAGTCTTAATGGTCAGATGAAACATTGTACTGTGATTTAACAAAACAGTACATGAAGTTTAGAAACCTTTCCAGATTTCTGTCATTCATATGTCAAAAGACTCCAAATGACATGGYTACAGCACAGTTTTCCAAGAGCAAATCCAAAGACTTCTAAGGCCCCATCATAAAATCCAAATCAGATTTTATTTAGAATACAGACATTAATATTTACTTTTGTAGCAAAACCAAGATTAACATGACTTCTAAATTCTGATAATGGCAGTTTCTGGAAATGATTTGTTGCTCTGCCTCTCCAGCCCATTTGGTGACTGCTTTGATATATAAATTGTTTGCAGATCTATACACTCTGAAATTCTTCAGAGAAAAAGCCATCCTTCTTGTTTAAGTTCATAGCTGTCAGAGGCATCTCCCAAATATCAATACATTTTCAACTTGATTTAAATTGGGGTACATCTCCACATGGTCATTTGTGTTTGTGGAGATTTTTCTATTTATTTTTCTGTTGGTTTCTCCCCCTCTATTGTCACTTTTCAGTTTCCACAACAGTGGTGCACTGAGTTTATTTATTTCTAAGTTCTTTCATGGATCATATGATCCATTTTAATGGCACATATCCTTTTGAATTACTGTCCTCTGTTCAATTAACACATTTTATGTTCACTTTCTGCCAAAATGCCTAGGGTATACAAACCTACTTCATGCTACATGTTTTGGTTTTTTTTGGTTTTTTTTTTTTTYYAGACAGCAATGAAGYTAGCAGTTTCCCTAAAATTTCAAATTAATAAATCCTGAGTAATTAGTTGACATAAAGTGTCTTCACTAYACCACTGGACTACCAAGGCAAGTARTACTRCACAATTTAGCCTTCCAAAAATCCCAGATCCTTAGTCTTGGGAAGTCTTTTGTTTACYTAATGCCTCTCGATAAAGCAGCCTGATCCTCTTCCTGCTGAAATCAGTGATGGAATTGCCAGTGACCTCAATAAGAACAAGGTTCCAACACCACTACCCCAAGGCTTTATTATTTCCAATTGTCTCGGTACACATCACAGGCATTAAGAAATGTGTCTCCACCTTAAAAGTAAATCCTTTGGGTGTGCAGCASTAGATAAAACCACTTTGCACTGAGATAGCACTTTCTGTTTCAATACATTTTACAACTGATTATGCCTTTCAATCCCTCCAGTAAGATAACCACTTCATACTACAGACTGGAAAACCAGCACAGAGTTGCTGCCTTTTGCCCAGTGAAGCATGGGTGAAATTCCAACAYCCAGGTCCTTTGGGTCCATGCCTCTCTGCTGCTGGGGAGTAAACTCACAAGTCTCTGTAACTAATCACCATTTCTCTTTATTAAAACTGAGCTACAGCTCCATAATCCTTTGTTAACATCCACATCTGGGATCTGATTCCAAAGAAGAAAAAGAGGTTATTTTACTGTTCAAGACCCAATCTCAGTTTGTTGAACCTGCCTCACATATCAGTGTCCAAAAGYTTGTTGAAGCCAGCTGGGTAGAGCTTAGGCAGTATTTCTAATCCCACAGCACATTTCCAGACTCAAACCCTCTTTGAAATATGGAATGAAAAGCTTGGACAAAGCACCTGTAATCAGCATCTGAAATGTCCCGGTTGCAAGCACACACTTCCTCAGAGCTTCCCCTGCCTTTTGGCTGGCCACWAACTTTGGCTCCAGTCAGCAGAAAAAGCAGAATGTTTATTCTTCAGGCACAACTAGCAGCACATCTCTGAAAACTGCCAAGTTCTAGCAAGCCTGTTTCCTAGCTTTCACTCCTTTTTTTGCAAGAGTCATTGTTTCCACCCTTTCTGCCCTTTTCCTCTAGAAAAATATTTAACATGTACTCCAAAGCTCATAATAGATCTCTGCTTTGGGCKGKCCCTATGTCAGATCAACGTTATCTRYATCWCTTCAGAAGAGACACTGCTGTGGTCTTCAAGGGTCCTGACTGCTAAACAGCARGAATACTTGGTCTTGCTTTAAATTGCCCAGTGTCCTCAGCTTCAGCAAATGAAAATGCAGTGGCTCAGGGCAGATTATATTACATTAATTGAGCTCACATACCTGAATTTTGCTGCTCTCCTCACAATCTTGCAGCCACACCTGCTGTATTAATAGCATTAGGATGGCTTCAGTGTTAGCACTTAAAGAAGCAGAAATTACTCTGAGCAAAGCAGGTATCTGTTAACACTACAGAAGGGACAATCTTTGGTCATGTCCACACTTACATCAGCACATCCAGTAAAACTCACTTCATGGTTTGGTGTGACCCACATGGTGTCCTGGGCTTCCTACTGGTTTCGTTCAGTCAGTGATGCCACTGAATCTTCAGCTTTCTGCTGCTAAAGCAAGGTCTTGATGGTTTTACTGTCCTACCCACTGTAAAAGCCCATAAGCTTCCAAAAAATTATCTAAAGTTGGAGAACATATTCCCACAGTTGCTAAATATAAAAACGTTTATTTTATGCCATCCTCTCCCCCCTTAATTCTAGTTACCAAATTCTTATTCTCATCAGATACCTCAGCTGAGTCACAGTTAGTGGGTTGGTTGCAAGTGCCTCATTTACTCTTACTTGTTCACTCTCAACTCCTCTGTATTTCTTGAAAATATATAAAAAGAATTTACCTATCTGCAGTACCCCTGCTACTGTGGTGTACTTAAAACTTTAATATGAGAAAAATATGTTTTATATTTTTCTGACATACAAATAGAGTTCTGGCACATTTTTGTGGTAAGAAGAGTTTGTTTTCCTTAGCTGGAAACACACGAGTTATACATTACTGTGAGGCAGATCACATTTACAATTGAATGTGCCCYGTTAAGATTTTCATACCCCCAGACACACAGCAGAGCCAGGGCTGCATCTGCCAAGGCAGTTAGGAGACGTTAATGAAGCACACAGARCTCTGCTGCTGTCTGAAGGAAAGCTGATAGTAAACCAACAGACACAGTCACATGAGTTTGTTATATAATTTTGTTCTTTACTAAAATAGCCAAAATGCCTGGCTGTACTGAGARAATCTCTGTGAAGGAGCCTGTGTTTACAGTGGCACTCCCAGCCTGGGAACTACTGACTGTAAGACACCCATTAAAACACTCTGCCTTCAGAGATGAAAAAAAAAAATGCAATGAAGTGGCCATAGACCTCATCTGGTGATTAGGAAAGGCACAAGGCAGATTCCAATTTCACTCAAACAGGGTGAATTTTTCTTCSTGAAGCTCCAATCTGCATCTCTCCCCAGCTCTGCCTGTTGCCCAGTCCTGCTCCTGATTGCATTGCAGTTGCCAGAGCACACCAAGCACTGCTTCGCTCAAGGACAGCTCTGCCCTTGTGCTGGTGCAGCCCCTGCAGGCACCACTGGAGGAGGGGTGGAGGTGAATTGTGAAGGTTGTTACAGGCAAGATAATATCAAAATAAATAAGCTATTGGTAGCCCTGATTTCTAACAGCTCCCTCGTTCTGCAGATCTGAGGTAATCACAGACTGGGCAAGGGGCCAGGCAAGACTGAGTCTTTGCAACCAAAGACAGCTGAAGCTGTTAAAACACRATATAAAGGTGTTTTTGTCTCAGCTAGCTGAGATAGCCCCAGAARTCCCCAGAGATTACAGAAGGAGCCTCAAGAATACTGGACTTGTCCTATTATTTAAGGAAGTCACATCAGCTGAGGCCTTTACACTCAATTGGATGCTGTCCTAACACATTGAGCAAATGCCTCAGTGTGTTGCTACAGACTTTTAGGATTTATTTATTTTTCATATTAAGATACAGAGTGAATACATTCTTCAGAGGCCATACTACACTGTAAATTATTAAGAATTTGTTCTAATAGTGACAGCTTAAAAATTGCATGGGCTGGGTCATGGAGTTTTAGAGCTGGAAGAAATCCARCTTCTTCAAACACAGGAGCTGGAATGAACTCAGATAACACCAACAGAGATATAAAATTTAGTACACTGAACCATTTGTTCTTTTTTTTTCCCCTTATTCCTTATTCCATGTAAACTTATTCCTGAAATTATCCTTGCTACATGTGAAACAGAAACTATTTAAAAGAGATAGTGGATGTGAAAGTGAATAAATATAAATATTGGAAATATAATAGTGTGTTAATAAACTACAAAACWGTCTACACAGAGAGAAATCACAGTGCTTATGGCAGCTCTCCACAATAATATTATCACCACAAAAAGGCTTGTATTTAGATGAAATAACATTGTATTTAAAGAGGAGGTTCATTACAAAAGATACTTTAATTCAAGAAAAAAATGAATGTTAGGAAACGAAATATTCTGATTACCAAAGGAAGTTTCACTATGAAGAAGAAATAAACATACACAACAACGGTTAGGCTATGGGAAATTCTCCTGAATGGTGTGCTGAAAATCACTTTTTTATTATGTCCTTGACATTCACTTGAATTTAATACCTGCATGTACCATGAAGAAAACACTTGCACTTGCAGTCTGGGGGGGATATTATAAATCATTTTTCCACCTCTAGTTTCTACTGACAGTACRATCTACAGTGGGATTAAATGAACAAAGCATAGCTTAAACTTCCCATAAACCAAAACAAAGGCATCACAATATTTTATACAGATCATATACATATATATATATATCAGTTTTCTGACAGCAAGCTGGTCTTTATGATATTTGGCAGCGAGCACTTACTAGAGGCTTCATAAAGATGACTGGGGATTTATCGCCCTCTTGTGAATACAGAAAAAGTTGCAATCTTTCTGAAAAYGAGCATGCAGTTGTTGCTGCTACTACAGAATCCTGTAGTAAAAGCACATCTGTACAATTAATAAACAGAAATTCAGATTATTAAAGGTAGGACTGCTGGTTACTGTAATAATCTGTAATAATTTTATCTGAAAATGATAAATTGCAAAATTAAAAATAATTCTAATTCAAATCAGACCAAGCAAGGTATTTTTCCATTTAAGCAGGAAGACAGTAATCCAAATTCCACAAAATCACTGCCCAAAGCACCGATGTGAAGTGCACAGACTAGCTCAAACCTTCCCTGATTGCAGCCCAAAAACATCCTTCAATTACAAACAGAGCACAAGGATGAAAAAACACCTATTTTTGCCATGCAGAAGATGCAGCCTTTTAACTGCAAAGAATAATTATGGGTGTAAATCCAAATTTGTTTGCAGATGCCAGTGAATTTTGCAGTGAGGAGCAAGTGAGTCTTGGTCCAGCATCCCACAGTAGGTCCAAAGGAAACAGGCTAACCCAACACTGGGAAGCCATCAGACTTCTGCTGAGTTGTTTTTACACAACTTCCTCTTTGTGGTATTCCTTTCTTCCCTGGTGCTCTGCACCCACTCAGGGTGTCACTGCTCCTTTCCTTTTTCCTCTCTGTCTACTGTCCTTCTCCTTTCCCACTGAAGAGACCACTGAAATCAAGGCAAAAGCCATAAARTGTTCAGGCAAAGCCACCACCCATTATCTGACAAAACTCCAAGGCTGAGGAGCTGTTGGACACTAGGGTTTCCATGTCACACCTTGCCCTAATTCAGGGCAGCTATATCATCCCTTCCCTCTGCTTTGCCCTTCTTCATGCACCCCTCACTCACCAAATGCTCTGAAGGGAACCCTTCCAACCTAAAAAACTCTGACTGCTCATCCCTCACACTTTCCTGTGCTCCTCATCAGAGAGAGTGCCCACCATGCCCCASCAGTTTCCTCTCAGGCTCAGCCCAGGACCTGGCCCCGGCTTTCCCAGGCAGGCACGGCCCCTCCTGGCTGCGTGCACAGCACACCCAGTGGGTCAATACAAATTGATTCTGGTTTTCTGTCACCACACCTAATAACAAAGATGGCTTTCTCCAGTATATCTGCAACAAAGAAACMTTACCAAAACTCTCTCCTGAGATTATTATCAAGGAATTCTTTCATGAAGCCAAGTGTCATATGATCATGAGTAACAGAGGACCCTCATCCTGAGAAGCAATAATAACACTGTCTTAGAGGAATCTGTGAGCTTCTGTTTGTTTGTGCTGCTTTCCCTAATTTAAAATAAATAAAGCATAAATCCTATCCAAATGAAGGTATCACCGAGTCCTACTAGCACAACATAATAACCATTTCCCTGAAAAGCTGTGTATTATTATCACTTAGCATAATAAATATTTAAAATGATGCTGCAGTAAAGAATATAAATTCACCTGTCTTTCCTCTTCTTAGTAGTGACTGTTAATAAACACAGCTTTRTAGCCACTATATTTAAATGCAATTAGTTCCATACATTTCCAGCTTAATAAGAAATAATGCATATTCATTTCTGCTCATTAACAGTCAGTATATAACTCTTAGCTAATGAACATTCAATTATGTTCTCTGAATACATTGTGGGATAAATTCTCTTTTTGTTGCTCATATCAGTTCACTTCAATTCAGTTGCTGCTAATTAAAATTCTTTTGCCTCATGTAGACAAACCTGGGTTTTTTGGAGTCCCTAGAGACTTTTTTAAGAGATCTGTTTTATCTTTATGTACAGTCAGCTTCCTAATTAATGTTTTAAATAGGGTAAACTTTACTGAGGCTCCTGGGTTCAGTTCAAAGGAAAAAAAACCCAACTGTTAATTTTATATCTCATTCTCACACAAATCACTGGAGTCTCTCTTTTTCTTGTAAATCTACTTTTTTCTTTTGTTTTCAAGTGAATTCAATAATCAGGGAAGGTGCCAGTTTGAGAGCTCTGGGATTTGGAGATGCCCCATCATCAGYCTAGAGCTTTCTTTACCCAGAGGAACAGAAGAGAAATTCTTGTCAAGTTGTCTAGTTGTACAGCCAGCTCAGGTGAGGAAGGAGGATTCTCCAAGGGGGCATACCCAATGGACTCCCTGAGGTAACACTACCTCTATTTTCACTCAGCATCAGCAAGAGCCAATTCTTTTTTTTTTTTTTAAGTTGTTAACAGAGCTGGCTCAGCAACCTATCAGCCTGTCTAGGACCAAAAATCTAACAAAGTCCTACCTACTCCACTGACTAACACCACACAAGCTAAGCATTTACTCAGTGCCTCCCTCTGCAGAGGTCATTATCAGGTATGACTTGCTCAATAAAGGGATTAGGTTCTTGCCTCTGATTAGGATTAGGTTCTTGACTCTGATTAATTTGCCTTATGGCCATTAAGCAATACGAAGAGTAAGGAATTCAGCAGAAGCAGCTTCAGGGAACTTTCAGCATGAAGTTTTCCACTTTGGTGCAGCACACTAGGACTATTTTACCTGCACTTAGGGGCTGGCATGATTAACACATTGGRGACAGCAACTTTGATTAAAACTGCTAGAAACAACTCTCAAGAGAAACATTTGAAAACTTACCAAGCMAACACTGCATCAAACCTTATGTGCATCAATATAAGGGATATGACACAGCTTACCCAGACATCATTGGAAGACTGTCCCCAGCAGAGAAAGACAAACCTCATGTGACTTTTATTACACTTTTTGGCTGCCCTGATCTCTGGAGAGAATGTGCTGTCAGCTGTGCCCAGATGGGCATTTAGAAGGTGTTAGTAGGCATTATTGCACATGAGAGGCACAAACTGAACCAGCATTAGGGGACCTGGAAAGAAGGAAAGAAAGAAAGAAGTTGTTACTTTGACAACAGAAACAGATGGCCATCTACTGCTGTCCTCATACCCATTTTTCACAAGTAGTTCACATTTAGCACCACAGAAAGAAATTGGAAAATCAGAATGGCCCTTTGAATTAAGGTTTTTGGGTAGTCCTTGAGAGGAGTTGTTTTCCTTACAAGCAGTGAACAGATGCTCCCCAACTGCTGTGTGCAGCAGTGTTACACGGCTGGGCCAGGAGATGGCAGATTTTTGTCAGACACCAGCAGTGAGCAGGTCAAACCTGAGCTTTTCAATTTCTGTACCAAACATGTCTTTGTACACGTTTTATAAAGGCAAAACAATAGCCCTGATCAAAATAATTAAACAGATAAATGCTAAAAAGGGCAACTTATTTTAGTCTCTGGTTCAGATTAGGAATTACTAACAGAAGAGTTTAAARAATTGTTTGCAAATATTTCATATTCTGCAGTATAAGCTTTTGCCTACCGCATATTTTATAGAATTGATATATATTGGAACGACTTTGAAGCTACTACAGCTTCATTAAATTCTTTATGGTAAGAAGCTGGAGTATATTTTTATAAAAATGAGGAAGAGAATAAACTGTCCAAAGGTAGCTATGACAAGGCAAATATCTTAGTATTAGTACATTTTACACTGTACATATATAATTTATATCAAAAACTATAAAGCTGCGTACACTTAAAAAAGCTGTCTATCAGAGAAAATAATTCCTGTCTTACAAGTACATGTATACTGGGTTTTCATGTATCACTGATATGATTCATTGGGATTGTACATAGAAGTTATACCTGTTCCAGAGCCACTTTTCTACAGTGTCTAGGAAGAACCAAGGTATAGGGTAAGCTCTTCAGAAAAAAACATGCATTTCCTAATGACCTGCAGAACTAAAGCTGTAGCTTCAACCTAGAAAAATAATGAGTAGCAAGCTAATGCTACCATTCCCTTGATGTCCACTCTTTAGCACCATATAAAGCTTGTGGTGAAAGCAAGATTTTGGATGTCAATTTTGCAAAAGCTTGGAGGTGTTTTATGTTGGTGGTCCATTGACTAAGATTCAATTTACCATAGATTCATAGACTAAAAAGGAATTAATACTCAAAAGAGATGCTGACTCCAATTTAGCCAAAGGATTACATATGCACCTTCTCACACGTTCTGAACATTAAAGGGTTTTTTTGCATTGTGCTTGGGTRCTTATGATGTTAAGACTTTTAAATGGTGCTATGGCTAATCAGCCTTAGAAGAGTAAAAAGTTTATAATCAATATTATTGTTTTTAACAAATGTACAAGTCACCAGAAACATTCATTTACATATGAAAAGTATCATATCCGCAAAGCCACAGCGTGAGTCATAGGATCAGGCTAGTGACAAAGAAAGCACACCCATTGTATCACTTATACAGTGATACAATAATATAATTTGTCAGACACAAATTAATCCTTCCTGCCCACTCAGTTCACTGGTCAGTCCTCCTAGCAGTAGTATTTCCAGTTTGGGTACCTCAAGAAAGATTTTGACTCACTGGGGAAAAGTCAGAGGAAAGCTTTAAGAATGCTCTGATGTCTAGAAACGGACCTGGGAGGGAAAATCTGGAAACATTAGTCTGGTGAAAACCTAAGAAAATCATAACACTGCACGAGTGTGCAAAAACTAGCTGCAGAGAGGAAAKGGAATTGAAAGTACTTGCATCCATTGAGGATGGATATCATCTGCAATGAGAGATATTTGTCTGACACAGAAAAAAAAAAAAACATTTCAAGACATTACAGAGCAGTGCTGAAAGATCAGCTAGAGAAGTCATAGGGTTTTTAAAAGAGCTTGTAAAGTCATCTGCTAAGAGAGATGGAGGTGGAATTGATCTTTCTCCTCTAGAGCTCCCCCAGCCTTACTTTCTGCGATGATTGTGCTGATCTGGTTCATTCACAGCTCYCAGATTTTCAGAGGCCAGTGCTGGTTTCAAGGACTGGCAATCACAGGGAAATCCTGGAAACCAGCCAAGGGAAATCCTACACTCATCGAGCTTCCATTATAGGCAGGGTTCAGTTAGCCCAAATAGATCATTATAACTACTCCGTAAGCACCTACAGTTGCAAAACACAAGTAATAATTTTATAATAATTAGTTTTTATGAATGCTGATGGTATCTTTGTGGACGCAGAGACGTCAAAGTGTGAACTGAACTAGGTTTATCATCATTTTCATTACAGCAACATGAACAACCCGGCAACATAATGTTGTGCAAGGAAGCACCAGTATTTTCGTGTGAAGTAGAAATGGAAAAGCACAATAACAGAACAAAGTGTTTGAACCAGTATCACACAAGAGGTCAGCGGCTTGAGCCCAGCGCTCCCTGCACGGACACACTGGCGGCTCAGCCCCACCAGGGGGGGATTTTCATGGGAACGCAAAAGTSTATTWMCTAAATTTGGTCAGGGTGGAACTKMCTTGTGAGTTGAAACCAGCAGCAGYGGCACTTACACCGCCAGGCTGGCCGGCAGAAGGTGCCGGAGGATGGTGTTTCACCGCACCGCMAGCCCTGCAGAGCTGCCCGTGGCGCATCCCTGAGGGCAGAGGTGCGGGAAGGGATCCTTGGGCATCCAGCACGCGAAGCAAGGCTGCGGTGGATCTGTACACCTCACGTGCTCAAGCCCAGAATCTCTGTACCAGCCTTAAAGCAGTGGTAAAACGCACCATTCTCCTAGAAACGACCTCTGCCGTGAGCCCTGGCCGCGCTTGCCCCTCTCCTCTGTCAGATAACGGCTCCGGCCGCTGCCAGTGCTCATAACCATGGTCCTGCGCTCCCCCCCAGCGAACGAGGCTCAGCTGCGGTGCCCGCAGCGCGCACACGGCCCTGACAGCGGGGGCAGGACACGGGAAGGGCATGGACAGCGCTGCGGGGACGGGGTACTCGGTACCTACACTACCCGCCTCAGCCGCTGCTCCTCAGCAACCCCGCGGCGGGGCCGGCGCAGGCCCGCCCGCCTTCACCTGCCCGAGGCGGGGCTGCCGCGGTGGGCAGGGCCGGCCGGAGCCGCTGGCCCCGGGCCCCGCTGCCGGCTCATGCGCAGCCGCCGGGGATAGCGATGGCGCCGCGGGTGCTGCCGCTGCCCAGGCAGCACTCCTTCAGCCCGCCCACCGTGCTCAACCCCTTCGTGCACCCGGGCCGCCTCAGCGCCGGCGACAAGCTGCGGGTAAGGCTGGAGAGCGGGCGGGAGAGGCGGCCGGGCCGGGCCGGGCTGGGCTGCCCGGGGCTGGGATGCGCGCGGGAGCGGGCGGGAGCGCGGCGGGGCGGGCGCGGCACCCCCGGGCACAGCACAGCACGGCACGGCCCGGGCGCGGCTCTGCCGGCGCTGTCCGAGCCCCCGCGGGGCTGTCAGCAGTGCGGGCTGCGGGCACTGCTCGCTTTCGAGCCCCCCTTGCCGGGGCAGAGCGCCGTGTGAGCGGTCGAGGTTTGAAAGTGCCGCCGGCAGCCGGGGCTGCGGGTCCGGCCTGCCCAGCACCGCCCGTGCCCCCGCGCAGAGCCCGCCGCGGAGCGGATCACCACCCACTCTGTTCCACATCTGGCTTTGCCGGGAACAGCCTTCCAGTGAGAACATTTCCTTCCCCTGGACGGCATGGTTTGCGTTCTGATCTAATCTAGTGATAGAGAGCAGATACACTAACAAGCTATGTAAACGGTCAAAGATGCAAAGGGTGGTCAGCATTAAAAAGTCACTGTTTTTAGSAATTAAATTCTTCAGTTTCCACAAGCTGCATGCTTGCTCAGTGCACAAAACAGAGGCTTAGTGACTTCAAACTTAAAACTTTTAACACAAAATTTGAAACAAGAGTTTGGAAATATTTGYGCAATCGTTGCTGATAACACATCACTCCTAGAGAAAACGGGAGTCCTGTTTCAAGAACRAAATACTACCTATCCATCTATTGTGTCAGATGCCTTTGCTCTGGAATGAAAATTACTTCTCTCTGATATGAAAAGCTAAAACAGAAGATAACTTTTTCAGTCATGCTATTTCCGATGCTTAACTCGCTTTAGGCTGATTTTAAGCCTGTGTTMGGGAGTGGGGTGTGAATCTCTTGGTTCCATGTTTATTGCAGGGTGTACAACAAAAAATGGTACCCTGTAGTTCACTGGGTTACTGACTGGTATCACTGAATGAATAGACTTAGACCTCGGAGCTGAGTGCTGTTATCAGTATGACTTGTATACAAGCACACACAAGACTTACAGGATACCATGCAACTAAAACAGCTTTGAATTTTAAAAACATTCTTTAAAAATTAGCTGATGAACCAAACATCAGCTGACATATGAGTGAGGACCATGAGGACATCAGTGTGTAGTTGAAATTAGCATTTTCTGCTGATTATTATAATGTCTGAAGCTGATGTACACTAAATATTTTRTATTTCATGTACATCTTCCCCAAGTTATAAACAATGTTTGCTGTGAAGGTAGCTGGGTAGAGGAAATGTGGTAAACAATTTCAAATCCTTTTGTCCCCCATGTTTTATTAGTAGCCTGGAAGACATTTCAAGTGCATATGAATCAGTAGCTTTAGGCATGAACCCTGAAGAAACCACTTTCTTAATGAGCTTCCGGAAATGGACAGCTTTCTGTGCTGGCTGTCCTTTCTGGAGGATGCACAGGCTATAAAAGCTTGCATTTTTAAGTTACTATTAYCATTTTAGCTATAATCAATATATCCTGCTTTTTGCTTCAGGAAGAAGGGTTGGAAGACATGATGTGTCTTAAAACAAGATCCTTTTCATACTAAACTCCATAAGACACCTGGAAGGAAAAGCACCCATCTGGGCTGGGGCCTGGTGCTGGTGAGCTGAGGAGCAAAACAATCACAGAGCTGTAAAGCAGGAAAACATGAGAAAGAACCTTTTCATATCRTGTGTTGTCCCTTGTGTTCCTTTCCCCCTAAGGTGATAAGGACTAGGATACTTCCTGCTGACTGCTTTGTCCTGTAAACCCCAGCTCCTCTCTTGCTCAGCGTTGCCAGTCGGACTTGCTGGGAATCAGGGCCTTACCAGACAGTGTTTACTATAAACTTCAGAAAAGGGAAGTCTGCCTTCTCTTTCCATTTGTGTCAAGCGTAGTGTTCCTCCATCCTTGCATGCTAAAGGATAGTTTCGTTATGTCTCCCCATTCTGTGCTATTCCTTTAACATACACCAATGAAAACATACAATTTCAAAACCTCTTTGGGAGTCCACAGCAGGATTTCCATGTGTAGGTGACCTTGAATGTAAAGGCTGCTGTGTGTCTGATGAAYGGAACGTGAAAATGAGACAGGGAAGCTGTTAACATTTCATTCAGCTTCACTYATAAAAACAGCCAGACTGAAAAGTAGAGTGAGAAGATTTTACAATTTCTTGCCAGTCCTTGCTAATAGCCTACAAGCCAATGAGATTTTTGTCTTTTCTTAAGAATGTGCAAAGCAAGGATCAGTTGTGCTGTGCTAAACATCCTCATGTGCCAAACAAGATTTTAAAACAGCTGTCAAATACTTCTGTTTTCCATCTTCTGACTAAAGTTGGCTGCAGTTCATTGTTGAGATTTTTCCTGGGTTTTACTTCTGGTTCTTTTGTTCCTGATTGCTCACTTGCCATTACAACTTCTGAACTGCAAATGCAAAGCACAAATTCAGGTGAAGTCATTACTGGATTCCAGTTTACTCAGAAGAGATGCTCAGTGGACTGCTACAATGGTGAACTACATATTTTTAACCTCATGCTTGGAAGCAAGCAGCTGGACAGCCTGGCAGAGTGGTGACATCCTCTGGATGCTCATGGGACACCTTCTTGCTCTGTGTGTACTGCTGTGGGGGACAGTCCCTCTGGTCACAGTGTTACTTGTCAAAGTATTTCAGTGGGATTTGGGCTTCTTTCTGGTCCCCAGCCYGCTCTGCTGCTACTTCCTAAATAACCTGACAGCAGCTGAAGTTGAACAAAATTTCAAATGGAGTTCTGTGGCTTTCTGACCTGCTTTTCCASTTCCCAGGTTCCTGCCATCAATGGAACTGTAATTTCATGTAGTGATCAAGGGTCAGTCAGCTATGGGAGGTGGAACATGGACTGTCAGGACTACTGCAGTGACAGGACATGCAGTTACTGCAGACCCAGTAAACAGAAAGTATATGGGTGATTCAGTATGTGCGGAAAAGTTCTTTGGATCAAACCAAAACAGGATGACTCAGAATAATTCTATCTTGGTCATTGCTGTACATTGATGTTGATTGTACTCACCAGTTACTAAATTTTGTCTTCTGTATGTTTTTTTCCTATACTTCCCCTTTTCTAGTCCACCTTGACCTTTCTCTTTTCTGTCCYTTTTTTCCCCTGCTCTGCAGCTGATGGAGCAGAAACCAACTCTGCTCATTACACAGTGACCTAGAAAGCCAACAGCTTGCATCAGCAAGTCAGTACCACCTGTGCATCTGCCTAAAATAGATTGATGAATTTATTGAAGTTTTGGTGAAGGGATTGTTTTGCTTTTACTATTGCATCCTTTTTTTTTCATTTTAGGTCAGTACATATATATTCTTTTTTTTCATAAAGAAAAATGTTATTTTAAGTCAAACCACAGCRATTTATGCTTATGCTACCCATTTTGGATAACTGAACACAGCTGAAATGTTGACCTGAACTGTAGATCATAGTAAGAGAGGATGCATCTAGAGGGAAAAAAAAAAACCCCACTGCTAATTTTGGGAGACAAGGATGGTATCTTGGTTGGTTTGTCTTTCTACTTAATTTTTTTCACTTTTACCACAACTAGCACCAGAGTGAGTGGGAACATAGATTTCCAGGGCCAAACCTGTCATTCTCATTTCTGTGATCCAGAGCAGTCCTTATCCTGTTRTCCATGAAGTTTTGGTTAAAATTTTGTAGCTAGTTATACAAAATTGTTAYGTAAAAGCAAGAAATAATCAGACCTAAGTGTTCAGATCTCTCCTGGAAACATATTGTMTGGCAGTGCTTGCAGAACATAAACATCAACACAGTGTACCTGCTTATCACACTTATCTTAATTTACTCTGTGTACCCACTATTATGTTTGGTCTGTTGTCACTGTGCCTGTGGTAACACAGAATCAAGTCCTGAAGGCCCCAAATTCATCTTAATTCTCATCAATGTTAGAGGGTTTAGAGCCAGATGGCAGAGCCTCTCCTGAATAGTGACAAGAGGATGGTAAGGGGATAYTACATGAAGGTGGAGGGGATTTGATGCAGAGGGAAAGGACTGTGTTGGTGAAAATTAGAAACAACTGATTTTATCAAAATTTGGATAAATTATACACTAAGATGCTTAATTTCAAATGTCTCACACTTGTTCCTTTTTAAAGAAAAGAGGCAAATTAAAAACCACTGCGTTGTTAATAATCACAACTCTAGGAAGTTGCGAACTACTTTGTAAAACTGACTTACAAAGTCTTGCTTTTTCTGTACAGTAAGAGGCCATTGTGAAAGAGTTGACTAGAAAGGTTCATTTCAAGAGAGGAACACTGTTGTTCAGTTGTAGATTTCAATAAAAAATAGTAAAGCATAGAATGTAGCAAGCTCCCAAGTATAAGTTAAACAAGTATAAGTTAAACAAGTATAAGTTAACTATCCTTCAGTAACTTCTGTACACCTGAGCCAGTGGAGCTGTCAGTCTGTGACCAGTGACACCACTCAGATAAGTTTTGAGGGACTTGTAGAAACAGCTCAGATAAATTTTTAAAAATCACTATTACAGTTGTTTTGGGGTGTGTTTTGTTTTGTGCATTGGTTTGCACACGAACTGATCCTCATCAGTGAGTGGCAGCTGAGCTGGATTAGGCACCAAAGGGAATTGAACTTTTAATGGTTTCCCAAGAATGCTGGGCTCTGGCTCACACCTGCTAACACAGCTCACCTGCCTCCCAGCCCTGGCCTTGCTCAGCCTGCACAGTCCTTGTTGCACCATAAATATCAGCCTTGCACTATAAAAGTCAAYCCTCATATGCTGGGGCAAAGCAATTAGGAATTTCTTCCTGCCCTGCCCTGTGATACAGCATTGTGCCAATACACCTGCTTCCTGGAGCTGTGCATGGAAATAGGCAAGCTAAMGATTCCTTTGGGAGGGCTGGGGATGATGTTTGAGGATTATTTGCAATCAAGGCAGTGAAAAACTCCATTTTACTTAAGTCCCAACTAGGGGAAATGACGTTGTGTTGTGTGTGCACAACTCCTGAAGCAGTAGTAAGGATCACTTGCAGGGTKATTGTGACTCAACACAAGATTTGTCATTTGAAAGGGCAAGAGTACAATTAGTCRTTTTAATGATTCCACTTGACTTCTAGATAGGCAGCTAGTGATAGAAAGGTCTGTAGTGGCAATATGTGTCAGCTRGGCAGACTCATCGAGCTGCTTGTGTGCTGCAGACCAGGACCAAATATAAACTGGAGCCAGCAAACTGAGTTTACSCTCTATGTCTAACTACATCCAAGCCACAAACTTAAAATACTCAGATATTCCAGTTCTACCTGAAATGGGAAGTCAAAAGTGAAAATTCAATACCATGAGTGATGTCCCATAAGAGCACTGGAATCATTAAAACTTTCCTTACTAAATCACAAAGCACGAATGTTAGTATTTTAAAATCCTTGTAAAGTGACTGTACCGATTGCCATGTCATCTCTGTTGCTACTAATTCTTAACGTTTTTCACMTCTCTTTTTCCAGTCTGTCCTGCAGGGCATTATTTTGCTCCCCCTCCGTGTCATATGCCTCTTAGTGATTTTACTGCTAGCTTGGCTGTTTGCATCAATTGCAACTTTTCGTCAGCCTGGAAGAGGATTTCTGCCWCTAAAAGGATGGAGAAGGTAAAAAAGTGACCAATATTTGTGAAAACTAAACTTTTTTTTTTTTCCTCTAATAACACAAAGCCAGGATCTAAAGCTTTTTTTTTCCTTTTTACTCCTCCTTTTGATTAAGGAAGATTCCTCAGTGACATCTTCGTTTTACCCATTGAGATGAAGCAACTTTTTTATGAGTGCATTTTACAACAATAGTGGGGCTTTTTAAATAGGTAGATTTTCAGTTGTCTTAAGGCTAAAAATAAAAAAAAACACTGTAGAAAAATATTTATAGCCTTTTTGTAAGCCAGGGCTTACTTCAATAATAGTACTAATAGGAAWGTCTGAGAAAAGAAGATCATTAGCAAGTATTTGGTAACATTGTGTAGGCTGAGCTCCTGCSTAGCCTTTGTCATTTCTGCTATTCTGTGATTCTATGACAAAATTAGCTCTGACAGTTCCTCTCTCAGCTGCATTGCCCTTGAAGTGGTATTTCACAGCTGCCTCTGTGGGTTCTGGGTTTCAGTCACTCCCTTCTGACCTCAAAGTACTGAAGTTCCCTTCTAGCCACGATGCACTGCYGCTGCAGGAGGAGGAGGAGACACAGGAGGTGAATTCTAACAAGACCAAAAGGTTACGTAGAGTCCCATGAAAAGAACACGTCCCCTACTGTGGGAATGTCTTCCAGAAAGGGAACATTGTCATTTAATCTTGTTYAAAACTGATGGTAAAAGAACATTATCAGTCAGGCAGTATTAGGTAAATCCTTACAGAAAGGACATGAATCTGCAAATTACTCCCCTCGCAATGGTGTTATACTCCAATGCTATAAAATATGGCATGAGAAATAGTGCACCTGGGAGGAGAGTTTCACAAGGTGCTGTACATTGCCTTTCATCAGGAAAAGGTGATGTCCCCTTCCCTATTTCCCCTTTAGTCCCCCCATTCTGCTAGTGAGTAGTATTGCTACCCTGTGCARGGCCCCAGTGATGGTTAGAACTAGGAAATCTGTTAGGAGCTTTTCTTTTGAAGTATAAAATAAATACTGATTGTGAGCTGGATGATATTTTTGTGTTTCTGTTTACAAGGAGGATAATCCACACAGCCCTCTCCTGCGTGACTCGTACCGGGTACATGCTGATGGGATTCCAAGTTAAAGTGAAAGGGAAAGTAGCGAGTCTAACAGAAGCTCCAATCTTGGTCGCAGCTCCTCATTCAAGCTTTTTTGATGCCATTGTTTGTGCTCTAACTGGAATGCCATCCATAGTGTCTAGAGAAGAAAACCTGAAAACTCCAGTATTTGGCAGTAAGTATTTATGAAAGAAAAAAAAATGTTGCAAGTCAGCATATTGACATTGGGCCAAAAATTTTATCTCCTCAAGTGACTTAGGGGCACACTTTTAAGTCCTTACATTCCAAAGATACTGACAATATCCTGTGAAATTCCTATGATGTTATCTTTCTAAATTGGTAAAAATGTCTAGAAGTTATGCTGTTTCTTTTCAGGTATGAAATACAATGTCATTTTGAACTTGTTTCATACTGAAAGCATGTTTTGCAGCTGCTCAGGCTGGAAGCTTTCTCTTTAACTCTCCCAGTAGTAGCTCAAGAAATCTGTTCRACTGCTGTCTTTTAGCAGTGTGGCCCACAAATGTGAGCGAAGGTTATTTCAAAACAGACCCAAACTAYAGCAGTCTGGAAAATACCACATTTGTAAGATTAAACTTGCAGGCACTGTTATGGATTTTTTTAATGGGAGCAAGACCAGGAAGGAATAAAAGAGGAGTTACTCAAAAAGGAAATGCAGAAAATGGAAAAGATCAGATGGGTCATGCTTCTATTATTTTCCCCTCCTTCTGGCACAAAAAGAATCTCTGTTTGCATTATTGCTAGAATCAGCTGTAGATATTCTGCTGCCTATACAGTAACCCAGAACTAAACTCATCYGGCAGCATAGCAAAATGTCTTTGTAGAAAGGAAATTAACATCATATATTGATTCTAGCTTAAAAGCACAGAATTGGGACAGAGAAGATAAWTCTTTGCCAGGTTTCTTATTGCAAAGGTCCACACATTCTGATGTAGACTTCTGATTAAATGAGGCGTTTTCTTCCTGAGTGTGTGGTTTGTGATGRGACCCAGTCAGGTCACTCTGTTAGGATTGTGTGGAAATGTTTAGTGMAAAATAACAGCAATATTATTAGAATGTGTTGGGGTGAATTTTGCATGTTTATATCTGCTGTAAAACTCCTCAGCTGGTAGGCTGAGTATGTCTTCCATGTCTTAATTCCTGTTTTGTAGAAAGAGGAGAATAACAATACTCTTATCAATTTAGTCTGAAAGTTGTTTGTGTGGAGTCTGTCTCCTAGTATAGGAATAACAAGTTTTTSCTACAAGGAAGCCTTGAACCCATGTGTTTTCTAAGCACTAGTATAAGACAATTTTTTTTTATCTGTTTCACAGCAATTTTAAGTTCYCTTCAGCCTGTAGCAGTTTCTCGTCAAGACCCTGATTCACGGAAGAACACAGTCGCCGAGATCACCAAGCGGGCTTCATCAAAAGGCCAGTGGCCCCAGGTAACAAATACACTGCTTACTTCTCTTCTGTCATGGATTCGTGTTCCCTGTTCATTGTGCATCACAATATCACCAGTGCCCATCTGGATAGGATTCTTAAACTGTACAAAGATGAAGTTGGCTCTCTTTTTTTTTTTTTTTTTTTTTTTTTTTTTAATACTGGGCCTACAGACTACACTGATGCTTATTATTTGCTAAACTGTTACGGATGAATGCCCCAGTAGACCTAAATTTTGCTGAAAGCAGCATGGGGAGGAGAGGGGAATTGGCTTCTGCACCAGTGCTACAGTTGGGATGAAACCTAGATATGTTTTGTGGCATAAATAGATTATGAGTCAAGTAATCTGGGAATCTCCAAGACTGAGTCAGCAGTACAACTGAGGGTGTCACTGGGTGATTCCTAGTCCTTTGCCCTGGCCACAATTTCCGATTACAGGAAGTGTAGTGGAGGACTGGCTGTAATTAGCTGTGTGCCGCTGTCTCTCTCATACCCTCCAACAGTCAGTGTTCCTTGGGTGTGGCCTGCTGAGGCCTCCTTCACAGCTAGCCTTGACCTGTGCACACTGAAGTAGGAGCTCACCCTGAACACTTGATCTAGACCAGATTTTGTCCTGGGGTGTTTTTAGAATGCTGCTTGTAATCCTAGTGATATGAGAAATACAAAGCTTTCTTGAATTCCACAGGAGGCTGGATTCASTGTGTCACATTGCACTTAATGTACYATCTCCARCACTAATTCAGAAACTTTCTGGGTGTTGGTGTGTCTGAGTCACTGGGGTTCAGAGGCTGCTGTGGTGTGTAATGCCCTCMGAGCTCTGCCTCACAGCACATGCCTTCTCTGCCTTTTGCTCTGCTACTCAAGCTGTGATCTCATCACAKCTGGCCTCTCACTGATAGCATCTCTGCCTGTAAATGCCCAAGTACCTCATGCATTTCCTTTCGGCCCAGAGTCTTATATTTATATACCCAGTAGCTCAATAAAGAACTGCTGTCAGGGGAGCAATTCTATTATTACCACCACTAAAACTTCAAGTGAAACACCTAAAGCCTTTTGTACCATATTTCTGAACTGAAATTCAGTTTCAGGCCTTTCTGTAGAACTCCTTTCTTAGGAAGCATTGGTTTCCAAATCAGGATGGACCAGGTTARTTGTATTGTGAGCATTCTTCATTAATTTGTTTTGAAAGAGTAATGATATTCTTTTAATARAGTACAACARGTCACAGAGCTTGTGTAACATCAGSCTGTGCATAACAGATGCTAAAGTAGAATCCTTTCAYGAAATATATGTGYRTGTATRTATATTTCTCTCTCTTTAWATCCAAGGTRCTGATTTTCCCAGAAGGCACCTGCACAAACCGATCTTGCCTGATCACTTTTAAACAAGGTAAGAGATTTGGTCCCATTGCTGTTGAAAAATAATACGTGATACTAATTTGCTAGTTGTAGTAAGGACTGTATTTGTGAAGGTACATTATCCACAATAGCACTGCAGTAATGCCTATATTATTAAGGTTTCAGTGGCACTAAACCCACTCTTTTACTCTAGTCAGCTACTTCTCTGGTTTGTGCTATTGTGTAGGATGCAGAATATCTATGATGTATTTGGTTAGTTAGGATTTTTTTCTGGGTACAGCTTTCATTTAATTTATTTACCCAGAAACCTAACTGTGATTATTATGAGATCTGGGAACTTTACTTCCATGATGTTCTCTTATCTCAGCTAACAGTTGGGCCRTCTTAGATTCCTGTACATTTTGCCACACAAGACTTAGCAACCAAGTTACAAAACGTGCTTAGCAAGCCAGGAAGACAGACCATTTTTGACACTGAAATGTACTTCTTGGCATTTAGGGTTGTCAGATTGTTGTGCTGCACTTCAGTTAAGAAAGGAGAGCAACATGACTTTAACTGTTTCACAGTGTCTTGGATAGAAAAGTTACCGAACATTATTACGTGGTCAGATCCATTTCACTTGTGATGATCAGAACACAGAGTGAGTCAGGAAATACTCGACAGCCTTGTGAGCATCTAATCCTTTGAAATTAATGCCTATCACTGGAGAGATAATGCACAGAAAATGAGTTTGAACAGTCCAGGAATCTTAGGCAGCTTTCTCCTTGAAATGAGGCCAAACCCTTTTCTGTCCTGACATCTTGCTAATTGTGCTGCTGAAACGAAAACCCAACCCACAATATAAGTGAAATTGARCAACAAATTGAAGAAGAATTCACTTCTCATTCTCTGTGCATTTTTAAAAATGTCTCCTTCCAGGTRCCATGTCTGAAATAAATCACTTAAAACTCCTAATTGCTGTGCTAAGCTTAGTTCTAACATTCAGTTCTAATTTGTGGCTGCAGGTGCCTTTGTTCCACGAGTCCCTGTCCAACCTGTGTTACTCCGATACCCCAACAGGCTGGTGAGCAGAACATTCTTCTGTTGCTAACTAATAACACAGAAGGCAACAGCCTGACTTAAGTGGTACTACAATAAATAATTTGCATTGTCCCTGAAGAATATATTGTCCTGAGCTTTAGCATTGAAGAGTTCCTGGAAGCAGCTCTTTCCCGAGTGTCACAGTTGTGTAATTGCTGTTCTGACTGGAAAAAAAWTACTGCTGGGCTTCTTAGCTGAAGAGGGGAGACAGGAAAGTATTGCAGCGGAAGTCAGAAACTTCCTGTGGTGCTACAGTCTGCACTGAGAAGTCTAAAATGGACACAACTTCCCTATTAGTCATCATTTCTTGGTTAAGCTCAAGAAAGTCTTACTGCAAGGGAYGTGCAGAGTTTCTGAACAGAAGCAAAGCTGGGCTGTGCAGTACATCCATCACCCTCCTCTGGAGGGCAGCTTTGCAGATGTTCTTTTCATGTAACATTCCTTGTGTGGCTTCACCTTACTCCACGTAGGCTGGCACCTTTTCAACTTTTTTTCAAATTATCTGGTCATCAACAAATCCAGAAAAGACCAAAATTTCACTTCCTAATGTCTTTGTAGGATTAAAAATATGGTCGATAYTGTTATTTGCAAAGACTCCTTTGTATAATCCTTTTACAAATGAATTTCAAAAGTGAACTACTCAAGGGAATTGGTATCTCATTTCACTGATAGGATTTAAGGATCTCCCAGTACACACTCTAAAAATAATGTATAAGAAGTAATAAACACAGAGCGAGGAGGAAGAAATATACAACAAAATAGCAAAAAAAAAAGCATGATAGATTATGCAGAAATGTCCTTAAAAACTAAATGAGATATAATTATGAGAAAGCCTCCCTAAAGGGATTGTTGAAAGTCTTAATTTTTCTTTTTCCCTACTTCAGTTGTTTGGATCAGAGTGAGTGATTTACTATATCTGACTAACTATAAATGTTATTTCCAACTGTTGATAGAAGTCTGCCATGCTTATTTCTAAATTTTTAAGGCAAGAAATCCTWTTTGCCTTAACACCTGTATTTATTTTCACTATRGGACTATAAAAACATCATCCATTTYTAYTAAACTTRTGCCTGTTTTGAATTGTAACTTAMCTGCTTGCTAACTTTCATCTGGTTTTCTCATATATTTCTGTGTTTTATTTTTTCCTTAGGATACTGTGACCTGGACGTGGCAGGGCTATTCATTGTAAGTTTCTGATTGTCAGTAGGCCTAAGAAACTTTTCCCTGTTGCTAAACCGTCTGCCAAACAGATTCCACTAAGCCAAGACACATGTTCTTCTAGATCTGTTTTTATGAGGGGAAAATACCTGGGGATAATGCTGTCRTGCAGTAGCTTTTGTATCTGAATGACAAGAGAAAAGGTTAGCAAAGGAAAGTATTATTTCCAGGTCTGGCACTCTTTTTTTTTTCTTTTTCATTTTCTCCTGTTTTACACATTTCGCTAGAGCAAAGGAAGGAAAAGTATTAAAAAACCTTCACAACTGTACTGAAATATGTTGGGGAAATACAATTCACCTTATAAACTTTGATTAAAATGTGCATGTTCAGGATTCATAAATCACAATTTCATGTGGAATATGTAGTGTATCTAAGCACAGTAGTCCTGATTTACTAACTAKCATTTTTAAGGCAACTRATTTTGCAACACATCTGTACTAGTKGAGCAGATGATATGCGCTTTTGAAGCTATCATTATAAATGTATGTATATAATCCTAACATCTGCACATTTAGACAATGGACATGATGCAAATGTCCATTTCAGTTTGCCAAGGCTTTTTGCTGTTACTACCACTGCTGTTACATTTATCAGCATGCTGAGAGTAATGAACATTGCAAATTCTGTACATGCTACAGATTTCCTCTGTGGAGGATTTGTGCTGGGACGTTAGAATAGAACTGTATCTTCACTTACAATAGATAGAGTAGGAATAGGGAAAGAAAGAAATGAAATCAGAGATATTCCTGTGGRAAGGAGGAGGCTGCCCATTCACTCAAAATGGAGAAATGCTCTAAGCCAGTGTCTGGATGGTGAACGCTCAAATCAAAACCTGTGAGCAGGTAAAAGGAACTGCTTAGCCACATCATGAGGAGAGAAGGGCTGGGTGGATGGATGGATAAGAATCTGGAGATTCTTAACATAGCTAACTGGAACCAGGAAAAGACTATCCTCTGCACAAACACGCAGATCACAAAATGCAGAACTGTCTCACTCTTTGTAAAACTTCCTGGATATTGCGACCAGGATGGGACAGTACCAGTCKTCTTCTCAGAAACCTCCTGACACAGTTTCTGCTTTCACTTACTACTTCTCTCTTACTTTTGGGCCTTGCTGGGAGGAATTCCTAATGTTACATGTTAGAAAGTCAAGCACTAAGGGGGGACTCATGCAGAAGACAGGATCCCATAGGTTCTCCTGCCTTTTCCCTTTTCTGTTTTGTTCAAAACAAGAACACAGACTGCTTGAAGGTTTTCTGTCACAGCATACCTGATGTAAAGATCAAAAGTGCATTTCTGCTTGAAAATCACAGTGAAAAGAACAAGTCAGAAGTGACTGTGCTTATCCACTTTAGCAGTTTCTTCCTCCACCTAGCCTACCTGTTGACTCTAAWATTTGTGACTTTCTTAAAAAACACTGATGGTCCTGACCATAGTGACTCTTCATTAACAGATCTGTGTAAATGTTACTATAATTTGCAAAAAGAATAGTAAATACTAATAAAGCAAATTCTGCATWAGGAACTTACTGGTCCTATTTTGCAGCTGAGAGAATAACAGATAAAGTAAAGCTACTTCTCAGTATCAAAGCTCTTAAAGCCTAAAATCCAGTATCTGTGGACCTCTTTAAAATGAGGGAGACATTTTAGTGGACAAAGAACTGTACAGAATTGTTAAAGTGCAAGAGAGCAGACAACAGGTTGCCTGCCCTGTGAGCAAGCAGCAGTTGTATRCAGAAGCCCTGTAGAAAAACTGTGAAAAGCAAGGATTTGGGGAACTTCACTGCAAGGTACTTTATAACCTTGCCTAATAATTAGCTTTGRGTTTTGTGCTTTAAAAAGTTTCATCTACTGACATGCAAATACTTCTCTTTTAAATAAGTAACATTTATTTTTCTTCTTTGCCTGCAGTAAAGAGCTCTGTGTAATGACACTGTGTCAGCTCTTCACAAGAGTAGAAGTTGAGGTAAGAATTGGAAATACTTTTGTACTAAGACTCAGCAACCAGGGAATTTCTGCTTTAATATAAATGTATTATTGTCACTTTTAGTGAACGATAAATGTCTCAGAAACAAGCATCACAGTGAGTCCAGCTACTCCTTTTCAGAGTGGACATTTGTGTTGCTGTCCCATCCTGTGAGCAAGCAGCCTCTCCACTCCCATCAGTCTTGCCCTGCCTCTGCCTGCTGAGCAGGCTCCAGGGCCATGATGCATGTGCAGTCCAGCTCTGCCACACTGGGACGTTGAACATGAAACTGAACCTGGCAGTGAGTTTTAGGGCTGCAAAAAATACAGCATTTGGCAAATTGTGTTAGAAGAGAGACTAGGTCACAAGCAGATCTGAGAAGTATTTTGTTGCTGGAAGAGGTGTGAAGAATTTTTCTTACAGGACTGAGWTGGACTGGGAGGGTGTGCTTGCCACTCTCCAGCAGATAAGCAGCTGAGGGTGTGAGATCATGCTGGCACCGCAGGAGGTCAAGAAACCAAATTCCCCAGCTGTTGTTTCTGGCAAACAGGTTTTATAAATAATTATAGATGGGTTTTTTGAAGGGGTTGAAGGTGATGTTTAACCTGCCAGGAGRTTACGTTGCTCTGTGAGCAAGACCTCAACCTCAAGTGATGGAATGACTGTCAAGACCATGACCATGTTTGCGTAGATAAAMCTGGAGTTATGACTTCATCTCACCCAATGACAGCAAGAGTTTTCTGTGTCTGTGCTGTGCGCCTGTGCTTTCTCAGTATAAGAGTTATGTGATTTCTGAAGGCAAGTTSTAATAACCAGGGACCTATTTCAGACCTTGGGCATAGCTGGCAACTMTTTACAGAAGGAATGAAATCTCAAACACTCATGTGAACAGCTGGACCCTTCCTGTCCTTGCAGGGAGGCATCTTTTAATTATAAAYAGAAAATTGTTATGGGTATTTGACAGATAACCCAATTCCATAAACTCTTTGGTTTCAATAAYAAAGAGAAAGCATTCCTTAAAAACAAACATTAAAAGGCTATTCAGGATGAACTGTGTTTATATGGGACAATTACCACTATAATGCATCTCCAGCAGCTGCAGTATAACTAAAGAAACACACTGACACATAATTAACAACTGTCTTCTAATGAACCATGAGCAACARCTTATTTTGGAATTGTTATGTTCTAGGAATTAAGGACAAGGTGCAGAGCAGCAGAACTCARATAAATGATAACCATAACTGAGAAAAGGCACAGTAAACAGGGCTGTGAGCAGACATTGTGGACTGAAGTAGAAAGAGCAGAGTACTCCTCCACACACGCTACTTTGCAAACAGATTTTTGTTCATGCCACAATAGATAATAGTTCATCCATAGGCTATTATAGTGAAACTTCTTACATATTAAAATTGAATAAATCCTCAGTAGTAAACATGTTGCTATTTAGATACCTGGGGTCTCTAAGTGTGGAAGGAGAGGGGATTGTTGGGATTTTTTACTCTCTGCTTGGAGTTCCAAAATTTTACACTATTGTATGTATTCATTAGTGTGCTGCTTGCCACTCAAAACAATGATTCCTTAATGTTTTTATCATGGAGGAGAAACATTCAGGAAACTTTGCAGTCACATGCTGACAGATGCAATTAACAGGTACAAGGTGGGACTGCAGTGTGTTTTTAAAAACATTAAAACTCTCACATAGACTAGTTCAATATATAATGTCACTTATAAAGGATCTTTGAAAAGAAACGTGGAGTATTTCAAACTCACATTCTTACCAGCACAGCATTTAATCTTCTAACTCAATATGCATTTATTATACTTTCCTTCTCTGCGGGGTTGATTTTTCTTATTAAAGAAGCTGCTACCAATCCTTGAGGTAGTTTTGCAGTCAATCTCCTTGGTGTAGGGAGGGCAGAAGAGCCTTAGAAGTTTCTAAGGCAGCTGAGACCTCTAGCGCCCAGTCCATTCATTGCATGGCTGATGTTTTTCCCCTGTTTGCTCCCCCTCAAACAAAAATAAGAAATTGCTCGTGTTCCTAATGAAGTGGTAACTATTGATTAGAATAACTCATTGATTATTGATTAGATAACTCATCCCTTTCAGTTTCTGCCTGTTCATGTTCCTACTGAGGAAGAAAAGAATGATCCAGTCCTTTTTGCCAACAGAGTCCGACAGACCATGGCAAAGTAAGTGATCAATCATCAGTAAAGTCTTTGAGAACTGTTCTTTTATATCCAACAATTCCACATATAGCCTAGCCATAAAGTACAATTTAGTCAAGTCCAGATACTACATATAGGAATTGCTCTAGTTTTTCACTAGGAGGTGTCAAATTCCTTTACTAGATTACCCTGATTGTTTTTACATGGAGCATGAAGAAGGTTGTCTTACATTGGAACGTAGTATGTTCAATTCATAGAGTACTGGAATAAACTAATCTCTTTTTGCTTGGCTAGAATAAGTGGGTGGTTTGTTCTGCAATGTTACAGGGCTGAAKTTACAAGAGGGTAAACCTTAAAAGCTCATGATGCTGCCATAAATGTAGTTTCACAATGTGGTTTCACAGTTCCACAAAATGGTGTGTATTGCTTTGTCCTACTTGCAGCAGTGCAAGCATGAATTACCATTTGTTTTGCATGTATCAGGGAATGGAAACAATCAACAAGAAGTAATTTTCATATAAGAAGTTGATTTTTCTTTTTCCCTCATTTTATTTCAGTGCTTTGAATGTGCCAGTCACTGATCACACTTATGAAGACTGTAGACTGATGATTTCAGCAGGACAGTTGACTTTACCCATGGAAGCTGGACTGGTGGAGTTCACTAAAATTAGCAAGAAACTCAAGTAAGGGAAGTTTATCTGTTGGTAATTAGCATAATTACTGAAGTGCTGCACGTATTGCCAGCCACCTGCCAAAGATTAAATTACCAGACAACAGACTTGGCCATGTGTAATATAGTGTGTTTATGTATACAATTTACATACATAAATTATAAGGAAATTGGACACAAGGAGAATCCCAGTAAGAACTAATCCCAAGTAATTTTTGTGGCCAACATTGCAAGATGAAAGATTGTCCTAATCTTTTATGAATTATCTCACCAAATGGTGAGACAACTAGAGCAGTACCTATTCTAAGCACTTGATGGTAATCTTGGTGCAAATTTGAATTGATTTAGTGGTGAGGCACCGGCAACTTGTGGCAGGAAGTAAAAAGCCTTCTTTCCATCCTGAAACTTCAACCACTGGCTTGTTCTTAGTTTTTTTGTGCAGCCATGTGTTGCATGTATCAGCTTTTTGTGTCTGGAGTTTGAGGAATGTACCATGTAACCATACAGTAATTCCATCAAATAACCTATCTGCGGTGAGATCCGAATGTGTGCAGTAAATCTTGACTTCTTATTTATGTGCTGTAAATCCATTTATAGAACTCCATCTGGAATAGTTACATGGCACTCCTAATTATTCTTACCAAAGTGCCATAGTGTGTTTCTGCAGAGAACTGATATTTCTGAGACTGTTGCAGTATTGGGTTTTGGATAGAGAATTTGCTAACAGAGCTGAGATCTGCTCCCTCTATCAAGGAAATACTTACCCTAGAGCATGATGCAGCAAAATGTTGCTGCACCTGAATTTGTGGTAATGAAAAGTTCTCTGCTGTAGTGGCTTCGTAACTGGGCAGACAGTTCCAGGTTTGGGAAGTTACTCTATGGAAGTCTGATGTACCCGAGTGCAGAACTGCTTGTTAGTAACCAGAGGGGAGCAGTCCTTAATTACTGATTTAAAGTAAAATATCTGCTCTGTATACAGCATTAGAAATGATGTGGATACTTGCCCTGTTTGGCAGTTTTTGAACACTGTTATAACTCCTACTGAAATTCCATCTGTCTGAGAACTGCTGTATAGAAATATCTCCTGTCCCTCATATTTCCATAGCCTAAAATGGAATCATGTCAGAGAGCAGTTGGATACTTTTGCTGCTATTGCAAGTGCTTCCAAAGGGGGAAGAATTGGAATTGAGGAGTTTGCCGAATACTTGAAGCTGCCTGTTTCAGATGTCCTCAAAGAGCTGTTTCTACTTTTTGACAGGGTGAGTATTGGTTAACTGTTTTGTTGACTATATTTTGCTAGAAATCACATACCAAAAGGATATTTCTTATAATTCATTATGTCCAGCTTAGTAAACACTTCTTGGTTAATAGTTTCTGTGGGCAAGGTAGGTGACTTACAGTTTTGTTCCTAACATTCATCAGTTTCTGTCTTGTGAGATGAYGGCCATCCCTTAGACCAAGTTACTGCGCCAATATCAGGCAATAATCTTCATGCTGCTAGTAGCTGAATGTTTCCTTTTGTCTATCATTTTGAGCTTATTGCATTTTAATAACTTAATTAACTGTTGTAATTAAGTAGGTAATTTAAGGCAGAGTGAAGCTAACCAGTGTTAACTTGCAGCCCTGGAGTGTTCCTGTTGTATATGTGAAGGGTGTTGTTCAACTTTACAGGGACTCCTGTTTCTCTCCAACCATAAAGGGGACTGTGCATTAATATGATCATTTAGACTTTCCCCACTAGTCAATGCTAATCTCTCCAATTGTCTATTTCTTTCTGAGGATGAAATTGTTCTGTGGCTGCCTTTCTGACTATACCAGAAGCATCAGTGGCTAGAGCAGAGATAGAATTTGTTTTACTTCTAGGCCTCCAGCATGTGCTGCAGTGCATGCAGCCTGTTTGGACTGTAGGTTTTTCTTTCACCGTAAGAGCTTTCCGAACTCAGCACCACTCTTCCTAATTAATTAGCCCTAGCAGTACACCTGTCCTTGGGAGTCATTGCCATGCATATGCTGATGAAAACTGGTTTAGGATTTTTCTAGATAAAAAGTTTTTACAAGCTCTAAAATAGGGAAAGGGTCAAATGTATTTCCTGAACTGCTGACTGTTCTGAAGCTCTGGCAGAGCTAGGTACTCATCCTTTTGTCATTCCTGCCTCCCCACCGTGGGCCATTGGCTCCTGTGGCAGGCAGTCTGAGTCCTGAAGCACAGTACATACATCAGAAATGTGCTGTGGCAACTAGACTAATTAAGGGCCAGCCAAGACTCCTTTCACTTCCTTTATCTGTCACAATATCAGTGAGTAGAACTAGCAAAATCATGCTCAATTCACTAAAAATATGAGGGAATAGAAGATTGTAAAACAAACACGTTCAAGACTGCATTCACCTTAAAGGAGATCAGTGCAACTGAGGAACAGCCACGCTCATGTAACAGGGCTCTTTTCAAATTGCTTCAGGTATGGGCACAGGCATTTTGAGACTTACGCTTTGTGGCTTTGAACCTCACTATTTGTTTCTCTAAAATGATTCGTCAAATCACATAAGCATAACTATGCAAAGAAGAAAGGAAATGAAGGTGTATCAACACCTGACAGAAACTAGGGAGGCTTGGCTCTGGCAGCCAGAGACGTGCACAGACGTGGTGAAGTCTAAGCATGCAGATAAACTGTGTATTTCCCACACCCAAGTCAGACGCAAAACAGCTTCAGAGAGCTACAGAAGCACTGGATCTCTGAGTAACTCCCTTCAAAAAATCTTCACAATGTTCCTCGCCAAAGCTTTGCTGAGCGGAGGAAGTGGTAGTGGTCGTGGAGGGAGCCTTGCACGTGGCCTTGGAGGTCTCCTAACAGGAGGTGGAGGTGGAGGGAATATTGGAGGACTCGTTGGAGGTCTTGTCAACTTTATAAGTGAAGCAGCAGCTCAGTATAATCCAGAGCCACCTCCACCTCCTCGCAATCATTTTACAAATGCAGAAGCTCATGAGAGTGAAGAGATCAGACAATTCCGTCGCCTGTTTGCCCARCTGGCTGGAGATGATATGGAAGTGTGTGCCACAGAGCTAAGGGACATCCTGAACAAAGTCCTTTCCAGACACCAAGACTTGAAGACGGATGGCTTCAGCTTGGACACCTGCCGTAGCATGGTCGCTGTGATGGACAGCGATGCAAGTGGCAAACTGGGCTTTGAGGAGTTCAAGTATCTGTGGAACAACGTGAAGAAGTGGCAGTGTGTGTACAAGCAGCATGATACTGATCAGTCAGGCACTGTTGGGAGAGCTCAGCTGCCAAACGCCTTGAAGGCTGCGGGGTTCCACCTGAACGAGCAGCTCTGCCAGGTGATCGTGCGCAGATACGCCGCCGAGGACGGCAGCATGGATTTCAACAGCTTCATCAGCTGCCTGGTCCGGCTGGACAGCATGTTCCGGGCCTTCAAGTCCCTGGACCAAGATGGAAGTGGGCGCATCAAAGTGACCATGGAAGACTGGCTGCAGCTGACCATGTATTCGTGAGGGCATGACAAAGAAGAAGCTTCATCTGGAAGACAAACATGGAAGACTGCAATCCTGCGTTATGGGACTGTAGTCTTTTCCTTGTTCTAAGGCAGATGTAGCTGGTGGTAGATGGCTCAGCTTCAAATGTAGTGATTCCTCTTGTGCATGCACTGGTCTGCTTTTCTGAAGGGTTTGTCTAGGTTGTTGTTGGGGAGGTTGCATAACTCTGTCACAGAAAACTGACTCTAGGGTTTGGGGGATGTATTGGAAAGATCAAAGGTTAGTTATTCTTTCATGTAAAGTGGTTTATATATAACTACTATATCAAAAACTCCTAAGTTTCGTGCTGGTTTTGCTGTTCTGATTGTCAGCAGTCACTAAGCCAGAATAAAGGGCTGTTTGCCTGAAGGCAAGAGTGTTGTGCAGTTATTTCTAACAAGGGGAAAAACATTAGGGTTGCAATAACTGTAACGATTAGTGAATTTTCCTAATCATTTAATTTTCTTTCTACTTCTTCCTTTTCATGCTTGGCTGCTGAAGCAAAACCTAAGTGGTACTGTGAGTTCTATCTGCTGACTGGGACAAAATGGAAGCCCTATGTGAGGCTACTTTTGCAATGATTTTGTCCTTCTTACAGTTCTATGAACTAGACTTCACTCTCTTTCCTTCAAGCCTAAGTATAGTTATAAGCAAGCAACTTAAAATACTACCTTTATATTTAGAGAAACTTGAAATAATTATGCCGTCACATAGCAGACAGACAGCCAAAATCAACCTCTGGCTGAGTTAAATTTCATCAGAGTGCAGCATCCCACTCAAGCAAGTTATGCAGTTCTGGCTAAGATGTCAACTTTTGAGAAAAAAAAAAAAAAAGAAGGAATAACATGAACTGTCAAAGGTAAATTTCTTTGAATTAAGGATTACATTGTTGATCAAAACAGCTCTTGCACAAGGCAGATTTCTTGGCAAGGCTCTGCTGCTTTAAAAGAAAATCATCCCAGGTTTGTGCTAGCTGGCTGGGATGTGAAAAGATGAGTTAAATAGGCAGCCCGGCACTAGAGGCAGATGTGAGAGTGCACATGCCCCTGCCCTTCCCCAGGGACACAGCAGTGACTCATTGAGAAATACCACACAATACCTGCAGGCCATCTGTGTGTTAATGGGGTGCTRTGGTTTGGTTTGGTCTGTAAATTTCCACAGCTTTGATTTTTAAGTCTTGCACTTACTCTTGACAAACATTATTTTCCAAATTGATGAGATATCCTCCCTGCTATACTTGCAGAAACCTTTTACTTGAAACTTACAATTTTTGCCCAAACTTTTTCCTCCTGCACTTTTAGTCGCAAGCTGTGTAATAGAAAAACATTTGTATTGTCCCGGATGAAAGAGGGCAGTTCCTTCCTAATGGCATTCAGCCTCCTCCCAGTTCTTCAGTGGAAAAGCTTGCAGTTATCCATTGTGCCATGCAGTGCCATTTGTGCTCTGAGTAATAGAAGAGAGAGCAGGGGGTAAAGTGTGACACCTCTTCAAAAGTATCAATGCAGTAGTACTTTATACTGTATCTGGCTTGCAGTCCCTCTGCAGAACTACATGGAGAATGCTTATGACAATGCAACTTTCTTGTTTTCCAAAGTCTAGGATTTACTGTATTATATAAAAGAAACCAGCAACAAAACCCCAGTTACCATAGCATGCCACAGTGAAAATAGTAGCAGAAAGCTGACTTCCTTAAAGAAAACAAGAATTGTTAAGGTTTCACTATGTTTTGATTGTTATAGCATAACTGCAAATGCCTAAATTCTGATGTTCTACTTTGCCATTTAGAGAACTGGAGCTCAGCTCACAAATTACTTCCTTAAAATTTTCTTGGGTACATCAGCTGCAAACACAGTTAAAGATGCGTAGAAAGACAATTTTAAGTGCTTTTTCCTGTGCTGTTACACAAGCATTGAAGGTTTTCCTGCATTTTCAGTTTAACTCCTATAACTTTTTCCAGGCAGCAACTCCATCATTTCTCCTTAACCAAAATGCCAGAGCTTTTGGAAGTTAGCCAGCATCCTAGAGTTTAGTAGAACTAGTCAGAACATGCTCTTGTAAGCACAGTAACTTTATTTCCTACTAAAATGGCTGGAGTTCTGTCTATAGACTGCACTCAGTTTTGATTACTGAGATTTAGCACTTTAATGAAAGTAATATGACCCTTATTTTGTCTTTTTTCTTGCCATATTTCCATGTGCAGYCATAGCTGTGTTAACTTCTTCCAGAAGTTGTTTTTAATTAGATTATTTTAAAGTTTACTTCCCAGTTCATTTCCTGTGATACATATTCTTCATATTCTACATATTCTATACCTAAATTCAATAACTAAAATTCCTGTTTCATAGCACCCACAATTTTCAAAGCACTCTACAGAGCAGCTGTAGTATTCTCCCGGGTGTATTGCACTGTTCAGCAGCGGAAAACCAAGAGCAGAAAGGTTAAGGATGGTATGCTCAAGTGAGCGTTAGAAGTTGGTAGGAGAGACAGAAATAGAATCCTGGTCTGGCTCTTTGCTGAAGATTTACCCAGGAGACCACCCCTCTCTCACTTGGCTGAAAAAGTTTTGTGCTGTTCTCAGATGTAGGGACTCCACTTCTAATGAAAATGTTTTTCTTCTTGAAATGCACAACACATTATCCACAAAGGGAACTCTGCTTTACACTTCAGTTTGCTTTTAAAACATRTTTGATTCCATTATTATAAATATTCAAAACAATGAACTGCTTGTCATCTCTATTATGCTGKCATTAACTGCTGTGTCCCACCACCTAAGACTTGCAGATGGCTTTTGCTCAGACAGAGGTTTCCCAAAACACTCAAGAAACTTTCAGTGTGGTGACAGAAACACTACTGACATAAGCATAGATCATCAGGCATCTGTCTTTCTCCCTATGTGAAAATATAATGCAGCTTACACAGAATTAATCACAAATCCCATCAAAGCAAGCTTCAGATGTTTTGTTGATGTTAACACATTGAAATGTTTGTTCAAATCTAAACTGGAATTATTACAAAAGCTGTTCAATGAATTCCTTGCCTTTCTGGCTTAAAAGGTAGGACAGTGCATTGGCTTCCAAATGGCATGTAGGGCATTGCATTGGCTTCAAAGGAAAGCTGAARATAAACCAAGTAGATTTGGTTATCCTTACACTGAATTGTATTTTACTGCTGAAGGTTCAAACTCAAAGCAACAGCCTCACTCTTGGCCTGTTTATTCTGGGCTGTTGCATTAGTCTCTGAACTTCAGCAAGGGCCAGTGCTGTGTGCACTCCTACAGTAACCTCAAACACGTGGATTTCAGTTRTTAGAGCCTTCCTGAAGGCCATGTTCTAAAGAAAAAACTTTTAAGTTGTTTTAAATCTTTTTTGTTTGTGTTTTGGTTGTTTATAAAATAGAAATTGATACTTAGATTGTAGCTACTGAAAATACGTATATTGCTACTCCAGCTTAGTATTACATATTTAGTGAGCTGTTAGGATTTTTCCAGGAAGAACAAAAACCTCTAGTATTAKAAACTGTCTTAGTGCATGTTGTGTGTTTGATTTGCAGAATAGCTCTTAAAGTGATTTGCAGTATTAACTCTTAACTCCTGCCATGCATGTTTGGGTTACAGAATGGAGATGGCACCATCGACTTCCGAGAGTATGTAATTGGTTTGTCTGTTC
The DNA here is from genome assembly GCF_030028575.1 of Malurus melanocephalus. NCBI lineage: Eukaryota > Metazoa > Chordata > Aves > Passeriformes > Maluridae > Malurus > Malurus melanocephalus. The sequence continues at coordinate 1,452,533 of NW_026623272.1, read as the reverse complement.
TTTGTAACCCAGCCAACACAGAGGAGACTATTCGCATGGCATTTAAGGTAAGTTCAATTTAGCGTAAATCTACAAACCTGACAAATCAAGACTGACTCTAAGTCTGTTAGCTTTCAAATCATAAGTTTATAGCTTCAATCTGTTATGCAAATGTGCGTAATTCTCTTAAACCAATTGACATTTAGAGTGTGAAAGGGAGGGGAGGAATTGCAGGCATCGTAGAGAAGGGTTTCAAAAGCCATCTGAAGGCACTAATGAATATGTAACTTGGCAGGATAACTCCAAAAATGATTCAGCAGCACTYGCGGTTTTTTTGCCTGAGGTTTTTTTCTGCTGTGATTCTTCAGTGTCACAATAGATGGAGTAATATCCTCTTGTGGGTCAAGCCTCACTAGAGTCATTGTTCTTAACAAAGGGAAGGGGGGAAAAAACCAAGGACTATTTGGGACTGGCACATTCAAAATTGGGCTGCATCTAAGAACTGCTGGCTTGTACTGTGGTGTTCTAAGCAGCTCCTTTCACCTCTCAGGTGTAAGAAGGCAGTACATGACCAGGGATGCTCATGTTACGAATCCTGGAGTCTTTTTTTAATAGCTCTTTGACACAGATCGAGTTGTTTTACCCAATAATCTGATTCTATGAATTCTATTGAACAATATATTGAGATACAGCTCATGTTCTTTGTAAACTGGGTGCTTCTTGGTACTGATGCATTATTGGAAGGTACCAGAGATTTTGGGGCAATCCATTATATCYACTGGCTTCTTTTCAGATAAGCACTACTAAGTTCAGGGTAATYTGTGYYTTTTTAGGAATGTTTTATCAGTACMGATTCCTATGAAGAAGCAAGCCTASTAGCTATTTTTGCTGTTCCATTCTGTTGTTTCCTAGACTATACTCTTCAGTGTCTTAACAGGTGTGCTGATTATAAAATCAGTGATTTGTTTTAATTTCCCATTTCAGCACAAAGTAACTGGTTCAACTGGTAAAAGCCTATTTCAGTCTAAAATGGATCCRTGGGTTTCCTTTTGCTACTTGTTTTCTTTGCCACTAAATGTCTTTTCACAATGGCAAAGTTTGCCTGTAGCAAGTATTTAAGAATTACAGCTATCCATCCCTWGTGTTTCTCCAGGGGTGATTCATAGCAGATGGTTACTGTCACTGCATTGGGAAGGATGGGATGATCAGTGTACATCTACTGCCTGCATTCCAGGAACAAAAGTCCTTATTAATTACAATAATTCCTTAGTGGTGACCAATCACATACACTAAAATTTAGGTGTTCAATGTCAGAGCATAAACTATGATAGGAAGCTGGATCTGATAGCAGATGTGCCATTACTGAATGAAAACGGAGACTAAAACTTAAGATGTTCCAGTATAGACTGGCTGGATACAGCAGACCTTAGCATAACTCATGATGACATTAAACATAAACTTTTGTTTATGTTTTATCGGTTTTGTAATATTTTTATCACTGAACCGGTGCTTGTTTGTTTTGTAGAATAGAATAGATTAGAATGTTGTATTCCCAGCTGTAGCGTGGACATTGTTCTGCTAAGTGTCTGTTCAGTCTTACTCCAGGGAAAATACATAAATTCTTTTGCAAGAGAAAGTAGCTGAGATGCAGCCAGGCTCTTCAAATCTCAGGCATTGTTTACAGACCTCCTGCATGCTGGAAAACCACTGTGAATGGCTGATGTGCACAGAGGATTCACAGAGGGTTTGGCAAAATGATGCTGAAGTATTTCTACCCATTCTGTGTTTTCCAGCTCTTTGACATGGATGACGATGGCACCATAACAGAAGATGAGTTTGCTTCTATTGTTCAGTCAGCACTGGGACTTCCTGAGCTTGATGTTTCTCTGCTCTTTCAAGAAATAGATGCAGATGAAACTGGAAAGCTCTCCTATGGTAAGTTACATCCTTTTATTAGAAAGAATGCTCTGATAGCTATATTKACATGAAGTTTGCTTTTTTAATTCCCTGAAATTACCTGATGATTCTCATACCTTGTTTCTGGGAAGAACCATTCAAGCATGAACCTAGATACTTTGTGTGATACTCAGATATTTTAGAGGAAGCTAACTGGAGATCAGCTTCAGTAAAAGAAGCAGGCACTGAAATTTTATTTGATTCTGTTGCTGCACTACAGTATCTGATTTTTAATGTTTTTCAGAGGAGTTCAAGAACTTTGCACTCAAGCATCCAGAATATGCCTCGTTGTTTACTACATACCTAGATCTACAGAGAAACCAGTCAGGTATGTTGGARGGGCATGACATTGAGCCACCCAAAAGCAAGCACAGCCCAGTGAGGAGCACAACCTCGGTCTCAGAAACAACACCACTTGCAAGAAATAAAGTCTGTCCTGAAGGCTGTGAAGAGGATAACTCAAGTACCTCTGACAAAAAGGATGACTGAGAAGATTTTAATAATTCAGCTCTTGAATTCCATAGGGTTTTTTCCCTAGCTGTTCATCTGTTCATAAGCACAACTGATGTAAAATAGAGATGGAAGTTACAAATTTTTTTAAGAGTTCCCTTTTTTCTGTTCTTTTTGTATCAGAGGAGTTAGTCCTGTTCGATTGTAAAGGAAAAACCATTGTTCAATCCTTAATGTCAGTATCTGGGAGTGTTGTTCTGTGTCTTCCAAGTTCTTGCTTCCATTAAAGTAACGGGTAAGTAAGAGGGGTAGGAGGCTCCAGCACTGCACTCACCTCTCAGAATGGAGACTGAGGAGTCCACTTGTCTAAAAACAAGTGGAATTTTGGTGCTGCTCAATTTCTCTACATCCCCAACATGRCTTGAGGGAGAAAAGTTATGCTGGTGTGGCATTTATATTTTGCAATATCACTTAGCTATTCTCAAGTTTCTGAGACACAGAAATGAGTTACAGGAAGCTGAGAGTTGAAGATGGTGGTTTTTGGCCGTCCTTAGATTTSCCTTAACTACATACAAACCAGAAAGCCTGAGTTTCTGAATATGCTTGTTCACTGATGTTAACAGAAACCACTTTAGGCCTAAAGGCTGGTGACAGATGGAAATGGCTGCACTTCTAACAACAAAAAACTAATTGGAATTCCAAGATAGCAGCTTACAGTCTAGGGGAAAGTGCAGACAGTAAGACCCAAGAATTAATGGACTATTTCAAAATAAATACARTGTTGCTTACAGTAACAACTGTTCAGGATCACATTAGGAGGAGCATTTCAAACTTCAGTGTATTTTTTATTCTTGCAATTGTCAATAGAGGAATGTGACCTTGCTCTGCAAAGCTCRTAAGGCAAATATGCTGTCAAGCCATGGTTCTAGTACTTAGTATCTACTCTAAAGTTGTCTCCTAGAAACCATGTTTGCATTACTGTGCCATTACTCAGTGTGTTCATGGGGTTTGGTTCAAAACCAAGCTCTTTCTAGTCAATGATTGGAATGTTTTGTCTCAGTCCTGTCTAGTGCACTGGAAATTGGGCCTTTACCTTTTTCCATCCTTCTTTATGCACTTTATGCATTATTTAAAATATGTAGATACTTAGGCAAATACTTAAAAGCTTGGAAGGGATGAAATAAGAATATATTTTCAAATTCAAACTGAGATGAGCAGAGCCTAGACTGTCTAGTACCAATAATAACCAACTTWCAGCAGGTTTTCATATGTGAAATGATAACCTCTGCCTCTAAGTTATTGCTTGCATTGTCTGGCCACAAGCTCATTGCTATGTTTGATCTTTCTCTGTTTATAATTGTGCCTCTCCTGGTAAAAAACATGCTTAAAATAAACCTATATTTTTWAAAAGATTTTACTTGAACAGCTGAGTCTTTTTAGGGCAGTGGGAAGGGTACTTGGTCTGCCATGAGGGGCTGGGGGAGAGGGTTCCAGGAAGTCATGCTTAAGATATCTGTAAGGATGCTTTTACCTAGCACGTTAACCAAAGTCTCAGCTTTTCAACCAGCAGTAATCTCTTCAAAGATGACTGCTATTCCAACCAGTAAGAAAAAGGTGGGTGGGCAAAGATGACAAAGAAAACCATTTCAAGATCTTGGGATGCAAAGGCTGCCTTACTCACAGTCCTGGTAAATCCAGACATGTGCAGCACCAGGAGCTGTGCTGCCCAATGGGGGTATGTTTAGGGATTTTATAAGAACCTGCAAGTCACAGATTTGCAGTTAAAGCTAAAAATATTATTTACATAAATCTACCTCTCCCAGTAGTTAGAGGAAAGGCCACAAATGGGTTTGGTATGTAGCAGTGATTCAACTATGCTCTGAAGAGAAATTAGCTAAACACTAGAGACACTAACTCAATATACACACATCTGCTGGATGTGCGGGAAGGGAATACATTAATTTCTAGGCATCATCGTGCCTCAGGGAGCTTTTAAAAGGACCAAACTAAAAGCAGTCTGCAATAAACAGGCATTACATTAAGTGGCAGAGCAGGAACTAAACAGAAGAAGGTTAAAAATACTAAACAGAAAATGGATCTCAGTCAAGCATTGAGAGATGACACCTTTCTGCCTGAGACTTCCTGAGGTGTGAGTTCATAAGTCTATGGGGTGCTTAAGGATCATTGTGAGTCCTGCACAGCAGAAAGGTATATTTGATCCCATGTCACCCTAGGAAACATCATTTATTTAATTAGCACTTCTCTGACTTGCTTTGACATGGATTTGATGATAAATCCTTCATGGATACCAAAATAAGACACTTTAAAGGATGCRGAAACTCCGGCAATCTCAACAAGGGTGAGAATCCAACGAGGACAAACAAGAAGAAAACACAGCTTATTCACAAGAATACAGGCCCATTGGGTTGCTGTTATTCATGGGGTTTGATAATTATATGCACTATGAATAAATCTCATTTACATTTTTTTAATCTAGCTCCTATTTCTGAACACACAAGGCAGGTCACTTAGAAAAGTGACGCTTCCTTCTTCACCCTGGAACAAGGAAGACACAAATACTGTGAATACTGCTCACTTTGAGGAAGGTGGATCAACAGGGTCTCCACTGRCCATACCAGGTGTTTATTTCTGAGACAAAGATCTTTAAATCCAAGAAAATKAAACCTATATGTACTTCCTTGGCTGCATGAGTGTCACTGCCTAAACAAGTGGAAACAGATCACACACCCAGGTTTCATGTAATTATACTTCTGTAAGATCTGGTCCTAAACTGCCAAAATCACCTAATTCCTGGCTGATTGCTGTCCATCAGTAGGACTGTGAGGGGCAGTAACGCTTTGATGGAAAGCATCTGACAGTAACTCTCCTCACAGTCAATAGCTGTGCAGCACCAGCCAAAGGCACCAAACCATGCAGAGGCTGCTGAACTCTTGTGCACATCTGCAGAACAAGTGAGGTGCCAGATTATATTCCCACAATGTTCCTGTGATTGTTGCATCCTCTTCCTCATCAGTTTGCTCCGTGGTGTGGGGGATGCAGGCCAGCTGAAGTTCAGTGGCTCCTAAATGGCTTGCAGGGGAAATTCTGCACGACAGTTGTGTGCTCTGCCTGTTCATCCCTCCTCAAAGAACCCAGCAGGACTCAGAGCCCCAGGAGGCCAGCAAAGGGTTGTGTTGTGTCACAGGTCTAATGACCATTCATAGGAGAGCTGCACAGGGTAAGGCCTGCTTGGCTACATCTGCCATCTCCCTTGCAATTCCCATCCAAACAAAGCATTCCCTGGGCATCAGAAGTCTGAGAAACATTTGTCGAGACCTTTYTTCTATGGTGGTCAGCCCAGCCAGGGCCCTATTCCTGGGTAATTCCTCAGGCACTATGCCAGTGCAAATAAATTCTGCCTGAGCAGGCTTCTGATAGTGTTTGCCTAGGTGCCAAGAGCTACTCAGAGCCCGTGGATGTGGAAAATTGGGGCCTGAAGCTCAGAAACTAAATGTAAAAAATGTCCCTACATATACAAACAACACCCACACTCTGGACAGTGCTGTGAAGTGRCCACAGCCTTCAACAAGGAATGCAGCCTGAGATTTTATGCTGAGAACTWTACAGCTCTCMCTTTGAGGGTGACATAGGAGARGTTTTACAGAAAGGCTTGGGAGATKGGTAGCTACATCCTGTATGATTTGCTGGAAAATAGGACTCTGGTCAGTGCCCTTTGGCTTACCTTTTCCCTCTGTTTTGCATCTCTTGAAACAACTTACCTTTCTCTGCACTTTCTCCCTCAACATTTCCACCTAAAACATAGCTATAACTATTAAAAGTTATGTTCCACAATGATTAAAGTTCAAYTCTAAGATTAAAACATAAAAATTACCAAATTGGGTGGGATTCAGGGGCACAAGCACTATTGAGGTAACTACTTTTACTGGCCTGCAGTAAGAGCAAACTTGTCAAAGGTTGCAAGGGATTTTAATGACATTKAATTAATTAATTTTAAATCTTTACTCAATGAAATAACATTTATTGGACTGACTAGCAGTAGGGAGACGTTTGTCAGCAGTGCTTAAGTTGGCAGACTCTCTGTTACTATACATAGCCAGAGAGGCAGAAAGTAAACATCTTATAGGATTAGCAGCTATGTTCATAGCTGAGATGAAATTTGAACATTTCATTAGTATAAGATTGATTCTGACATTTCATAAAGCCAAAATGCAAACAATAAAATGTGTCTGATATAAATACAGTATGCAGCACTTACTCAGATAAAGTTCAAGAAGCACAGCAGGTTTAGTGCCATGACAAAGGAAATACAGAAGGGTCATTTAAGGACCCAACTTGTGCTAAGCACTTCAGCGTACAGTTAATCCTGTTCATCTGAACCAGATACTTTGTACTTTGTGAAAGCAGAAAACAATACTAATAATCAGAAAACATGAACTTTCCATGGCTAGTTATTGTAAGGCTGGTAAGAGCTGCATCACCATCATCAAGGAACACAATATCACAACTGATTAAATTTTATTTATTGTGCCATCCTTTTAGTTTAAGATATTCTATAACAACCACAGCTTGACTGGCAAGACTTCAGAGGCACATGACAATGTTACAATAGAAAATAATTCATTACCTTATTCAGGCACTACTTTTTAAGCCCCTTCCTGCAGCAACACATTGAAAGTAAATATATGCCCGTTCTCTATTCTCACATCATCATTATTCTAGSTTTTCATGCTATTACATTCTTTAAAGTGATGATATTAATCAATATTTCCTTTTTTCAWCAGTTAACCTTTATTAGAAGTTTTGTTTCAGAAAACAGTCTGTTGAAAATCTTCTTTTGGATCTTAAAATGAGGTTCAAGGCTCATCTCTAAAGCTACAGCTGCACGTGCATTGCTTTGCTCYACACTGGGCATAGGTAAGAGCATTCATTTGAAGGAGTGAGAACTCACTAGATTAAATCTGCCAAAAAAGGCCTCCACAAAGGAATACTGCACAGTCTTGCCCATTTAATCCATTGCTCAATAATTTCTGCTGTTAGAAAAGTTTTTCTTCTGGTCTAGCCTGAATATTTTGCAGCTGAAGAGTTGTGTTCACCTTGCTCAAGGAGAATTGATTAATTTTTATTTCTCTGCTGGGTAACTATTTATATCTGCACATACCTATATCCAGAGCTTATCATCATGCCTGTTTCACTCCTGCMTCCCCAGACTGCCTTGCTTAAGTCAAAAAGCAAAACCTCTTTCTTTCGTTCTTCACAGGCTGCACTTCCTAAATCACTGATTATTTTCATTTAGGTTCTTTGGAGAGAGATGCTGTCAGCTCCTGCTCCACACCTACCATTCCTCAGTAGACTGGAAGACTTTCCTTCTGTAGTTTGCAGTCGATTCTCCTGTTCATACAAACCCAGTRTAAAGCTTGGCTTTTTTAAAACAATCATTGTCCACTATGGAGCAGTCTTCAACCTAAAGAACTTGACCCCTTTCACTCTTCCTATAACTGCTCATTCCTGCCTACTGCAGTATCTTAGTTTTATCCTTACTGAATTTGGAAGAGCAGTTTGTCAATACCATTTTGATCAGCTCAAATTATTGTTAAAAAGAACTTCCTTATTAAAAAAAAAAAAAAACCCACCTTTTTTTTCTGTTTTGTAAAGGACATTATCTTCCTAAAACTTAACTAAGCATCTGACAGTGCGATAGAAGCACAGCACTACAGATTAGAGAGACATGATGAAAGCTTGGAGGCTATAATTGTTCAAAAATAATAATTTCCTTTTCAAAGGTAAACATCAGCCTTGCAGACAAAGATAAGGCCAAGTGCACAATTAGATACMCAAGTCTGTGTTTCTGCTCATATCTCCTGATATCAAAGATTGCAGGAAAATCCAAAGTGTTTTCTTAAAACGTAAAAAAGAAATGAACAGGAAAAAGTGCAGGAGACCAGAAGGAGTCATACCAGAACTGCCAGCAGCTTTTAGAAAAGCTGTTTTCCTCAATGCCGGAAGTCTTTGAAACAGGAGATAACCAGCCATGAACTACAGCAGCCATTCAAAGCAGAAATCATTTTAAATGTTTACATTTTGTCCRTTGGCCTTTTGAATAAAAGCAAGCCAAACTGCATAATGATATTTAATCTTTAACAGCCCATCCCTTGTAAGCAGAAAAGTATATTGTCAATATACACAGTGGGGGTAAAAGCAGTGCCATTTTCGCCTAAATGGTTTGAGTTCAGGTTTGAACTATTATTGACTTAAAACTGCACTAAACCTCAAACAACCTTTGAAGTAAATACGAGCCTGAGCCATTTTTTCTACCTTTGCTATTATCAAATTTAAGGCAAAAGCCTATGCTTTATATAGTAGAAGCCTCTCTTTTGGTAGAAAAGATACTTTGTGGACCAAAGAGAATYGGCCCTTTGCACAATGACAAATACTACGAGACACCTCTGACAAAACTCTCCATTATTATTCATTTCATTAAAATGGRTTTGCATCCTTAGCAGAAGAAGCAGCCATTGAAGCAAATTGTATAAAGCACATAAGAAAAGTTTCTACCTTTCCTGGATAAAAGTTTATAAATAGGGCAAAAGGAAAGCAACTGCCTTGCCAAAAGTTGCACAGGTGGGCACCAGTATAGCAGACACAGAAACTCTGAGTCGGGTTTCCGACTCCTGAATTACCAATGGGTGCTCATGGTGATCCAAACCCTGGAGTCAAAATTGACATTCTTTTCTTTATCACTCCCACTAATTATTTTTTTTTTCAGATGCAAGAAGGTGAGCTCACCATCAGACCATGAAAAGCAAAGATTAAACAGATTTGATTGTTTATGGCAATATGATGCATTTRGACTCTTTCAGAATTTTTTCCCTTTCAAAATAYTCGTACCCTTACCTGCAGTTATCTCTGACTTGCTTGCTGTCRCTAGGCATTTTTGTGATACAGGCCKGATTCTTTGCACCATGACTCAGTGCATGCCAAGCTGAAAGAGAGRTCTCAGTTCTCCAGAGTTACAGGGGTACATCAGCCAGCTCTGGCCCAGCAGACAGGTCAGTGTCTGACCTTCTGGTGGAGTCAGTCAGTCTCCATTTACTCTTCTTCCAGCCTCATGTGAACAATTTCACAGTAGACAAAAAACCCCTCCCCTCCACCTAATCTCTTATTATTTTCCCTAGTGGAGTCCATCTAGCTTACATCAAAGAACTGGTCTCGTTAAGCCATTGTTTTATAAATCTGCTAATATTTTTCTTACCCATAATACAGAAGACACTGCTGATAGAAATATGTCAACAGGAAGACAAACAGGCAGCATTTGACATGCTATTAGTCTAAGTCTGGGTGGATAAATAAATCATAGATCACATATTCATAAGGGGGAAAGCACTGTTTATTTCCACTGGATTTATTACGCACACATCTCCCATACAGCACGGTGATAAAACACACCCCACAGAAAAGGATGTCACAATGTACCCAAGAAAGGACTGTTGATGCAACKAGGACAATGTATTCTCTCCTTAGAAAGGGCTTCAGTCTCTTGGGAATATATCACACTGGTCATAYAAAACAAAGCCAGCTGGAAGTGTCCTTTAGCTATATCACTGTATATGGCAGGGTAATTCATCAACACTGGATCATTCCTAAAGACTGGATGYTTCTCTGAAAGTAATTTGTTCAATAAGAGCAATAAATATCTTGTTTTTCACCCCTTTCTTTAAAACATTGAAAATTTCCACACTACTCTTAGATGAAAACTGTATGTCAATCCTAGTTTGAATCCAAATCTGAATCAGGATTTGAATTTAATCCTCAYTTGAATCTGGATCCATTAGTGGATCCCACCATCTTCTAATGGAGAAAACATAAAATTACTTAATGATGTTTTTAGCCATCTACATATATTTCAGCTCACTATGCCCTCCATAATAAATGATACTGATACAGAAAAACTGAACCCAATTTATTTTGGTGACACTCCCTAATTAAGAACAGCAGTAAAGAAACCACCTTGGCAATTGTTTCAGATGCAACATTAACTATAAAAAAGCCAGGATGATAAGGTTAGCATCTCTTCTCCCTCAAAAAGGGASCTTTGCAATCAGGTCACCCAAACTCTAAGGAATAAACCACATCCAGATGTGGAGTCTTCACTTAAAAGAACTTCATAGCTGGAGTCTTTACTGGTGTAATGGACCATCAAAAGAGGATATTTACTTTGGGYTAGAGGTTTGTCATTACACACATGCCTGTAACCCGCTGGTACCATCCACTTACAGACAATAGGGAATGATCAAAAAGATCAAAAGCTCTTTTTTTATTTTTTTTCAGAAGCAGTTACTTCAGAGGAAGTGTCTCAGATAGGTGAAACTTTACCTTGATCTCTAGATAAATACTGTGTGAAAGTATTCAGAGACAGAAGGTTATTTTGTTTAAAGGGCAAAGGTGCCTCTGTGCCTAATGTACCACGTTCCAAAAGCTACCTCCAGCTCAGAGGACCAAGTATCAATAAAATACATTTTCAGTCTGTTTCTTCAGAAAACACAGCCCRGCTAAGCACAGGGCACAAAGATGGTGTGATAGAAGAGAAGAAAATCCCCATTAAATCCATTTTAATTGTGAAAATAAGCTCTCTGGAGCACCTAAGCACAGGACTGGCAAGAAAACACAAACCTCTATTCATCCACTGCTTTCTTAGAGCAAACAGACTGATGAGAAGCCAGGCATCCTTCACAATCCTGGTGGAAGAACAACTTCCATCCTGGTAATTAGGCAACTGCAACCAGAGGCACAGCAGAGCAGCAAGGCACAGACTTGTTTGCTCCTAGGACAAAGCTAAGGGATTTCCAGTCAGCACTGCTGTGGGGAGGATGGAAGGGGTTTGCCAGCCAGTGCAGCGAACTCCAAGCATTTTCCATGCTGAGAGCCTCACTCATGCACGAGGAAGCTCATCTGGTTTATGTGGCACAGTCCCACACTGAGCTGTTATTGCTGCTGAGGGTCTCTGCTGGCTCACACAGCAGCTCTATGTGTGTTGGCTCTTTTCCAACAGTAGCAACTTGCATTCAATTCCTTCATTATTGAAGGTTGGGTGAGGCAGCACTGCCACCGTGCCACATTTTGCTCTGAGCTCCTCTTGCTTACAGGCTTCTATTGTAACTAGTCCATGTTCATCATCATACTCATTACCAATTTGGGTTCTCATTAATTGATAAATGGTCCAAAAGTCAGGGCTGCTGATCTCTGATTCCACTCCTCATGAGAGAACATCTAATGAATAWCTTTAATGGAACTCATTCAGCCCTGGCTTACACCACAGACTGTCTTCCACAGCTCGAGCCTTTCTTACCAGTCTTGCCACAAAGCTGCAATCACATATTGTTTCCCCTACTCCTTGCCTGAATAAAATTATCTTAAAAGATCCCACACCATCCCCCCACCAAAAAAAGGGAGTAAATACAAATCACTAACCAAAACCACAGCCTTCCAGGAAATATAAATACTCTTCCAGCAATATTCATGCTAAAATCAAAGTAACTTTAGTTGCATAATTATTTCACTCAATGTCTGACCACAAGCAGCCTTCTCAGAGGCAGATGAAATGAGATCTCACTACAAGAGAAGGTATCCCTCATTTGTTTGTTTTAGATATCATTAAACAACCCTGAAACTCATCTAGGGAAAAGTTAAAGGTGATTTTTTTTTATGCTTATTACAGGCAAATGCTCACCATTGCAAATAAATGTATGGGTTTTTCCTAATAAACGAAATAAAATCATACATTAATTATGTTATCAGCATCATTCCCTTACTGCAATTCAGCAGTCTGCATTCCCAACACAACACAGCAGATTTTAACAAATTCAGCAAACTTCAAGGAAGAGTCAAAGAATCGCTGCCTCATTCCTGCAAAAGGAACCAATTAAAGACCCAGGACCAAAAGAATTTTGAATGTATYGCTCTTGAATGAAACAATGTTTGAAGAAGGAAATGAATTTGTTTATGAGACACATTGTTGGCTTTGCTGAGTTTTACTACCACAGTTTYCCTCCAAGAGGAAATACATTATTAAACAAGAAAGAAGAAAGCATCTATCAATCCCAGTAAAGCAGCCTAGTGTTAATGTTAGCAATGACATGGCAAGGCTTCTACCCAAGTTTTATTTGGCATTTTTAATTATAAATCCTCCAGAGCTTCCCAGATCCAATTTACATCCAAATTCCCTCCAAAAGGTTGGGATTTTGATGCGAGCTTATTACATATTCTTATCTGATTTCTTTTTAAACTTGAGGTCTTTAGGGTTTCCTTTATTTTAGGAATTTTACAAAGTCCATAACAAGAGAGGCCAAACCCCACCAAAATACAAATAATGATTTATTCAGCACAGAAACCTGATCTTTTCATGTATATTTTTGGAAGCTGCCTTATCAGGTAGATCTGCCAAGAAACAGAACCCAGAAAATAGGTCTTACAAGCTGTATACCAGAATCAGAAAATTGCATTGTATGATAATGAACTAGCACAGTTAAGGAAGCATCAGTACTGCCTTAGTGGTTCCTAAAAGTGAAAAACTGAATTAGTGTGCCATCAGAGCTGTGCTATTATACCACAGAAACACAGCACGAAGCTTCCAGCACTTCTCTGTTCCTGGCCTCAGAACTCGTTCCAGTAAGAAGACTGTGCCCTGCTGCTGCCTCTGTWGCTCTGACCCATTTTCTCCTTCTCCCTGTAGGGTCTGGAACAAAGTTTTGCTGAGATCAACTCAGAAGAGGGAAGAAAGAATGAGGATAAGGGAAAATAGGGAAAAGTATAAGATAAATAATATGGGAGTCATCGGTGGTCAATGTTAATTATTAATTGATTGAGAAAGAGAATACTGAAGTGCTGTCACTGCAATAAACCCCGCTTGTGCCTCCTTACAGACACCAGATCAGGGGCTGCAGGGGATGAAGCCCACAGGAAAGGGGGATGTTGAAGACAACTGCAGCAATTCTGTACCAAAAAAAAGSAGACAAATGAGCCACTGACCTAGATGTTGTAAAATATGGATAGTTTTTCTTTCAGGATCCCTCTCCCTGTTGATGTTATTGACCATACCAACTTCAGTCGGTTCGATTTTTTTCCTCTTCCAGTCTTGCTAAATCAGCATGTATGACATAACTATGTACACAATATTCCTTCAATATTGTGTACGTATTCAATATTCTTCAATGATGAAGAAAAAAAGATGTGGGAAGAAGCTTCCCAGTCTCAAACAGCTTGTCCTCCCATCCTCAAACTCCACCATGATTTCYTCCCTACTTGTTATTGAAASRGCTCCYRTGCTAGCCGGAGATCAGAGTCCAGSAAACACASTCAYSTAGTCCTTCTTCCAGSCTAAARAAGCAARCCAGCTCTTAGCTGCMAGCACACACAAGGCCTAACCAAGCCATACCCCTATCTTCTTTTTTCTTTTTTTTYCACTCTCTCATAGAGAAAAACAACAAAAGAAAAAAGGAGAAGCCATGTTTCTCAACTTCCTCTGAAAGTTTGGAGCCTAACTCAGCTCGCCTGCATCAGACTGCCTCAGCTCAGAGCCCTCACTGGAAGGATTCAGAACTCCTGGCTGGAGCTGAGCTCCAGGAAAACTACCCTGCTGTGGGGCCCAGCAGGAGCCAGAACCCCTCAGAAAGAGGCACAGAAACCCACACTCCTTCCCTCAGAAAACCCAAAAACTACTAATGAGATGCAGAAGCTGGAAATGGTACAGGGCCCTTGACTTCCTTCTGCAGTACGGGCAGATCTTTGCCCAAACTAATATTTAACAACAGCCTGCCATTAATCTAATAGCTTCTTTGAAGAATTAGGCATGAGGATGTACAACTTATTGTTCCATGATAATTTTGGATAATTGACCACAAGGAATCATACACTTGGACACCGAGAGATTGCAGCAGGCAGATCTTCAGAAACAAGAGATATTTTTCTGTGTTGAGGTTACATCTGAGTTCCATTTACCCAACACAGTGTAATGTCTCACTAAGAATCTCCCATGCTGCTTAATCTTCTGGTATCACTACCATTTCAGTACATTGACAAAAACTTAAGGTTTATCTGGTCAAAGGAACATCATATTTTAAATTACATAGTTTCATGTTTAGACATTTATTATGGTTATGTTTTGCTGAGATGCAAGAAAAATACTTTGATTAAGAGCAGTTTGAAAACTAAACAATCACAGAAAGGAAGGATGACTGTATGTTTACCTGYTGGTTACATCTCAGTACATTTATTCTTCAAATCTATGACTAGGTTCAAAATCAGACTTTTCATTTCCCTTTCTTTTTACATCAAAGATTCCTGCCTGCTGAGGACAAGGCACAACCAGGCACAATTTGGTATTAGCTTCAGCAGTTCTGCATGGAATTAGTAGGTCACAAAATTTCAGTTCCTGGAAGTGGCAGAGATAGGAGATGTCTGGTGTACAAAAGAGTGGCTGCCAGGGCAATGTCAGAGGCAGAGCCATGTTCTAAGATCTAACATCAGCTCTTCCACTCATTTGTGCCACAGCAAAATCTTAACCAAAACATTATCCTAACAACACTTCCTAAAACTCGACTGCTTGACTTTGCATCCAGGACTGGCCTTTAGCATTGCTACCCACAGGTCTCAAACATACGCTTTAAATCCACATATTTCCTTCACCACTAAGGAAGTTTGGATCTTCCTCGTTTTCAAAGCAGGTGTCTTTAATTCCCTCAGGGGAAAACCCCTGAGCTCCGGTGTTTTTGTGGGGCACGGTATTCGATGGGAGCCCCAGGCCCGTTCCCCTCAGGGTTTTCCCGCGGCCCGGGAGCCGGAGCGGGGCCGTGTCTGCCCGAGGCTCGGGGAAACAAATCCAGCAGATGGAGCTTTAGGGCAGCCTAAAAGGCCGCTCCCCGCCCGCCCTGCATTCGTGGAAAGCTCTCACCTGCATCCCCGCAGCCGGCCGGCCCGGGGTCCCGGCCACAAGCATCGAGCACGGCACGATTTTCTCTCTGAACAGCCCCGCAAATCCAGTCCGGATAAACACAGCCCCGCAAAGCCAGTCCAGACAAATACAGCCCCGCAAAGCCAGTCCGGACAAACACAGCCCCGCAAAGCCAATCCGGACAAACACAGCCCCGCAAAACCAGTCCGGACAAACACAGCCCCGCAAAGCCAGTCCGGACAAACACAGCCCCGCAAAGCCAGTCCTGACAAACACAGCCCCTCGTGGGGCTCCTGCCCTGAGGGACACAGGGACACACCCGGCTCCAGCAGCCCCGTCCCGGCAAAGCTGCCCCTGG